>NW_011888872.1:7690705-7710884 GCF_000151845.1 Pteropus vampyrus | reverse complement strand
TGTGTGTGTGTGTGTGTGTGTGTGTGTGTGTGTGTGTGTGTGTGTGAGAGAGAGAGAGAGAGAGAGAGAGAGAGGATAATGAGAAAATGATGCTTGCCAGTTCTCTGGCTCTCAGCCCAGGTTTCAATGAATGCATTAGATTTCAAATTAAAGTTACTTTCCAAGAAAATAAAATTTAATTCAATTCCTAAAATATAGCCACTTTGTTTCTACTATGTAAAGCATTATAATAACTCAGGAAAACAAACAAATAAATAAATAGTCAAAATTTTTTCACATCTTCATAGTTATTCCAAACAGGAAGACATAATATGTTTTTTCAATGTATATAATCAGAAAGCCACAGAACTTTTATATATAACTGTAAGAAACTCAGACATCACAGATTCTAATTCTCTCAGCCCACAGATAAAGGAACTGAGTCCGAAGAAGGTAAAATGATTTTGCCAAGAGTCTCAGAGAAATCTTATGATATTATCCACCTTCCCAAAATGGACTTATGTGACTGAGAAAAAAAAAGGTGGAAAAAGCAGGCCAGGGGTATACTATGATTGTTATTGTTCCAAATATGTTTATAAATAACTAGTTTATTTACATATGTAATTGCTACAGAATCTCTTTGACTCTAGCTTGGTTCTGAAACACAATTGTGAACTATTAATTCAGCTTTCGCAAAGATGAGGCTTTATCAAGCTTTTCTTCCTTCTTTGGAATTCACCAATTTCCTTAACTCATTGTGAAAAGAAATGAGAAATTAGCCAATCAGTATACTTTTCAAAGTCATCTTTAGAGTGGTTGCTACATAGTTAGCCAACTGACACTTTAGACTCTAAAGCACTAAGACACAGGCAAGGCCAATTGAAAATCCTCAGCATCCTCAATGAGCCTTATGCACTTGGTCCAGTATCTCTTAAAATTATTAGGCGGTAACTCAAAGTGGACCTGAGAAATTTCAAATAAATTGGTTTGTTAAAACACCTAAGGTCTGAACACTCATCATTTTCACTATAGAAGTTTATGTTCTATTTTTTATCCCAAGCCACAGAAGCGTCTACTTAGTTCTTTAGTCAGTCAGCTCAATTTAGGAATATTTTTCTCATCAAAGGAGTGTGTTAAAAAAAACACTCTTGTCATCCAGCGATACCAATTCACCCAATCCCACAAATTTCTCCAGAACTTCCTAGGTAAAGCTCTGCCTCTCAAGACTATTCTTCTTCAATATCTCCTCTTTAGTCTCTGCGTAGAATGAGTCTTAATGTACGATGAGTCCCAGATGAAGTTCGAAGAAGGCTATGAACTTCCCAGCAGCAGTGTCTTATCTACTGCATTTGTTCTGATTAAGGTGATTAGTGACCATTCAGCCCTCAGGATATCAGCTACGTAATCATTATGCGATATCGAAATCCCAGGTACCAGATTGTAAATGAGTCTTTACTCATCTTCTCAGCCATATAGCCCAATAACTAAATATCCTGTTCTGGAGTAGATCAGGTTTTAGGAACTAAAATCTGGATTTTGTAATTTTCCTGCCTGAATTTAACAATAAATAATTACAGTCATCAAATTCTCTCTGTCCAAGGTTTGAATGTTATTTTTCATTTAGATTTCCAAAAAAACCCCAGATACATTAACTTGCTAATTATTCTTCCTAAACTCTATGGCAAAATATCACAGAAAAAACATGGAAGGTAATATGTTGCTATAGTGGAAGGAGAGTGAATTACAGAATAGACAGAACTTGGCTCAAATCCTGGTTCTAATTCCAATTAACTTTTTGACATGGGGAAAATCAGTTATCCCTTTTAATCGCTCTCTTCCTTTGTAAAACCATAATGATAGCAACTACCCTGCATGTCATTTGTCTAGATTAAACAACTTAAGATATGTGAAGCACAATACCTATAACATGTGGGGGTACCCAATAATAAATGCTAATTAGTTCTAAAATTTCCATTTTTTTCTTTAGAAATAAATTTAAAAAAAGAACCAAATAACACTTACTATGAACATTAAGGAAGTGTTAGGCATAACTACTCTAGTAATACTATTGTGTTTAGATAAAAGCAACATAAAAGAATTAGCACTGTTCATTAATGCATCATCAGTTATAAATGCAACATGAAAGAATCTATTTATGGACTAAACTATACATCCCTGATATCTATAGTGAATTTTTAAAATTTTTCTTCAGATTTTGTTTCAATAAACCATAACGAGAATACTTAAATGTATAAGTGAAGTTCTATGTGAAAAAATTTGTATATACTGTGGAACTTTACTTAAACAACTATTGGCTTAAAAAATAAAAATTGTCTAATTCAGCAAAATGTTTATATCATAACCTTGATAATCTTGCCTTTGGATACTCAGCAGGAATCAAGGCAAGGGTTTGTCAACTGTTTATATAATGAAATCATAGATGGAAAAAATTGCCTCTGTAGAGACATTTGTAGCTTTCAATCTACTTTGAACTATTCAGAGTTCTAAGTAGTTCATGCGGGAAAATAGTATGGAGGAACGGGAAGAGCTGTCAGAGTAAAGGCCAGAGGAAGCTGATCCAAGAAATCACAATGTGCTGGGAAAATCTGTCTATGGTTTGCAAAGTCCCTACACCTGCTGCTGCTTCCTGGCAACAATGGCTTCTGCTTCTCTTCATTTGCTGGAACTCTCAGAAATGTAGAACCTTACTCTGAGGGATTCTGGGATATAGAATTACTAGTTGTCTAGTCCCTGAGATACAAGAGAGAGCATATAAGGGAAATAATTTAGTTTTATAAAGATAACCTGTCACAGCAGTGACAAAATACTAGGACATGGTCTCAAACTAAACGAGGAAGAAAGTTGGAGCATAAAATGAGAGGTAACTGGGGGAGAACATAATAAATCTTTGTAAGTATCCCTACAAATATTGGGTTTTAATTGGATTTTTTAAAGAGTGATTGTAGAAGAAACATACTACCATATATAGGAAATAAAGCTCCAAAATTTAATTAATAAGTGGAAAAAGAACTGATATTCCAGCATTTTTGCTTTTTTTGACTATTGTTTCAGAATACGTTCAATAAAATGGTAGTAAATATGACTGTTAGCTTTTTCATTACATAGGTCTATAACTTTATCTGCCCCTCCCCCTCTAGAATTAAACACCTACAGACACACATACACAGAGATAAGGAATGTGTAAATACCCACACGCACACGCACACACATACGCGCACACACACACACAACCAGACTTGATTATATTTTTATATGCAGAAGAAAGAAGCAGATGGTAGGAACCATAAATTCCTAGCAACAGACTTCGAGACTACAATATTATTCTAGCAAATAACAAAATGCGCCACTCATGTAAACCGATCAATATATAACTTATTAAGAAGTCTAAATATTTCTAGCAATTTATTAAAGAATTAAATCAGTGGAGATCTAGACTAAGTCAATAATACATTTTGCTTCAGTCTCCACCCTCAGATCATTTTAGTTTTCCAGAGCAGATAAAAGAAAAATAAAATAATAAACAAAATAATAAAGTAATTTATTATCTCTGGCAAAAAAAAAAAAAACTCAAAGAAGACAGAAGGAAATACATATATATTTTAAAAACAGAACAGAGCACAAGGATACATCTTACTTAAGTGAAAATTTATATAAAATTAAATAAATAAGTAAAATGCTTCTTACCATACACAGTGGCACTCTTAACACAGATTTATTTTACATTTGGAAAGAATAGGATTCTAGCCTATTAGAGCATGTGTGCACACACACCCACAGAGTAAAAGTGCACCTTTATTACCAAGGGAAACAATAAACAATAAGCCTGCAAAACAACATAAGAAATAAAATACTCAATGAGCTGAAATATTAAGGGATAAATTTATATTGCTGCAGCATTTACTTTATAACATCAGAGTCTACGAAAAGAACCTCAGGCTGATACAAACAAATAACAGACTACCAGATTGTCAAACTAGCCTCAAAATTTAATGGCGATAAAGCTTAGCATATTGGTCAGAGTTGCTAATTCAGTTAATTCAATGAACGGTTAATGTTCATGAGCCGCCTATGGGGGATGGGGAACCTAGGTCAGGAAGAATTTCTAGGGGTCATTTCTCTTCCCTTGGCAAGATATTCTTTCATGCAAAAAAGTGGCTTTGTTTTACACTAAATTTGTTCTGTTTCAGTTAGACTCCACAGACTCTAATATATAGAAAACACTTTTATAAAATCTTGCCTTAATTTTCATAATTTTTTTTTCTTATCTGCTCTTGAAAAACAAGACAGAATCATGATAACATAAAACAACCTGGAAAATCTGGCCTGGAGTTAAGTCTTCTGTATAGAGCTATTGATTTTTTTTTTCATTCTTGAAAACTTAGATTCAAGTCTTAGAATGTCAAAAATCAGCTGAATGGCATTATTTGTGATTAGTTTAAGAATAGTTCCTTATACTATGAAATGCACATGATCCAATAAACAAATATTTATTTTCTCTCACAAAATCACTACACTAATCTGTCAATCAAGCAAAATCCAGCTCATTACTACAGTAAAGGAGCACTCCACCTTGACAGATTGTTAATAGTTGCTCAGAAAGGGGAGGTTAAGGCTAGCTTATCACTGAGTTTACAGTTTGGGGTTGGAATAGTTTAAGTTGGATCTTTCCATATGGGACTTGACTGGCATTGGCCAAACTTTGTATTATAATAAATAACTTTTGATTGATGGACATAGTGAGGGTATACTCTTGATGAGTAAAGAGATATTTGATAGCAAGCAAGCTATCTCAGTAGAGTCATTGATTGTCCCAAGAAGGTCTCTACCAAGATGTGCAAGTTATTCTTTTGAGAAGTAACTTGGTTTATCAATCTATTGTTTGAATTAATGGTATTTGAGACAGTTCCTGAAACTAAGAGAAAAGTTTTACTGGTTTATAGCCTTATCTTCCTGGATAAAAATTTCCTAGAATAGTAGAGGTATGCAGATGTACGGCCTCTGTTCTTAGTCTCCATAATGAAGCTATGAGACTGAATATTTTCAGTTTTTACTACTGAACTCACATGCTCCAGAAAATCAATATATCAATTTACATTTGGAGATATACCATAGTCTTTCATAAAATAGAACTACCACTTATGCTCAGATCCACTCAAGAAAACAACTCAAAAAAGATATAAAAAACGATGCACATAAAAATCTGAGGTCATGTGTTTAATGTAAACTTGCCCAATTGATCTCTTGAGACAGTAAGCCAACATAAGCACAAGCCAAGGCAGGGCAGTGGGACAAAGACCTTTACTCCTCCTTCTGAACCATCATGATGTGAGAGCTGTGCTGGTCAATATTAAAATAACTCTTAACCCCTACATCCCTAAGAAGGTGAGGTAGAAGACAGAACAGGTATAACTGCAGAAGCTACAGGACTTTCCTTTTGCACAAGGAGACAGACAACTCTCAGGGCAAAAAATTGGAATAAAGCTTCCAAACTACATGTGTGTCTCTTTTATTATGACTCAGATAACTCAAAGTCAAGCACAGCAATATATGAGGGAGAGAGTGTGCAGGTCAGCTGTGGGCAGAGGTTCACAGCATCAGTTCAGTCCTGTATGTATGTGTGATAGTGGGGGAAGTGGGCTGGAGACAGGAGAGAGCAGAATAGTTATCTTTTCTCTGATCTCAATTGCAGTGGAAGAACATTTAGATCCTTTTATCACAACTTGCCAATTTCTCTGAGAGGGTGGAAAAGGAAAGGATTTATTTCTGTGTAAAAAGAGATAACATTTAGATTTGTGTTAGAATGGATTATATTTCTTCATGCTTGGCTAATACATATATGAGAAATTTACAAGAATATTAAACAGAAAAATGCTTGCATTGTCTTAGAGTAGTGCATTTTTTTGGATAATTACGAAGATACAGACAAAAAGTTTGACATAGGATGCAAGTCGAGAACATTATCTAAATGGCCTGGATCAGGTCATATATTGATTTTTGATTTTGATTTAAAAGCTATTTAAAAACTGCCAATATTTGTGTAACACTTAAAACATTTTACAAAATGCCTTTACTTGATCGTCAGCATTTTCAGCCTGTAGAGAACACATGTCCAAAGGGAAATGTAAAAAAGGCAAGACAGAGACATATGTTATGGGTTGGGGTCAGGAACGGTTCCAGAGAACTAAAAATCCTATAAAATTTTATACTATGTCATAAAATGCATATTATCTCAAGAATTACACAAAATGTAAATGACTTTTACAAACATAAGTGTGAACTATACACAATAAAAATTTCTAAAAAAATTTTCTTTGCCTCAAATTCTATTTCTCAGCTTGCCTTGAAGTGACACTTATTTCACAGAAAATAATTTAATATAACTGTCAAAAGACTGGCTGGTGAAGACTATTGCAATTGATTGAGAAGTGGAATCAGAAAGTGATTGTGAGACTGAATTGATAGTTTCACATAAGTAGTGTAAAATTTAAAAGAAATTTAAACACCAGCTTTCTTCTACTAATAAAGGAGTTAGAAATAAACTTATTCTTTCACAAATAAAATGCTGAATGAACTTGTGAACTTTCCCTTTTATATGTATATATTTTTTTTGATTTCATAATTTCAAAGGTCTCTCTAATTCTTCCTGAACAAAAAACTGCTGTTAAAATCTTTGGTGATACATTTTCATTTTTAAGTTTTGATCTGTTCTTTTGCTTCAAACAAGTCCAACCGCTTTTTGTCTATTAAATGTCAAAATGATGACAAATGACAAAATTTTCCACTTTAAAAGGGCTTAATGATTTCTCTCAAATACATTATCATAGAATCAGTACTTTTATGTTTCCTATTTATACTAATTTTTATAAACAATGTCAAAAGGCAATAAAATATTCAAACAACTTTAAAATGCACTGTTATATAGTCTAAGAAACGGTGACCTAGCTGAAACAATATTGGCAATCAAATCTTACTACATTAATTAGGAGACGAAGAATGATGAAGTTAGCATTTGTCCCTTGGATCCTAACTCTCAATTTGAGGTTCAACTGACTCTCTCTCATTCCTTCTCTAAATCATTAGAACTAGCTAAGCACCATGAGAGTACAGACTTTCTTGGAATTGTTCAGTTCTATGCCCTCTTGCATTGAATAACTAGGAACACATTAGGCCCATAATGAACGTTTGTAAAGTTAGTAGAGAGACACAATTCTTATCCACATTGCACAACGTTTTTGCTCATTATCTGTTCTTTGCAGCAGATCTAGCAGATAATAATTACCCAACATAGAACTATGCCCCATGATGTTGCAGTGGAACTGATGAAAAAAAATCCAGATCCAGAGACTGCAAACTTCAGGGCAAGACAATTGAGGGGGGTGTCAAAAGTAAAGGGATAATTATTCTGGGTGCCAGGAAACAAGGAAAACACTCCATTGGCTAGAAATGTTTAAACTAAAAAGAAAGATGGCATACTCCAGGCCCAAAAAGGCTTGGATAATATGTAGGGGATTAAAATATGTTCTCTTGCACAAAGTAGGATAAAGAAGAGTAGGTAGTGATGTTTAGATTTAAAGCATCGATTTGATCACCAGCAACAGATCTGTTACTGGGGTCCATGCAAAAGTCCATGGCTAATATCAAGCCTGTATTGATAGTCACATCTGAAGTTCCTGACCTTTGGTTTCTTAAATTTTGAAAAGCTTGAGGGAAAAAATCGTTCAGAGAATAGAGAGGGATGGAAGGTATGTATAAGGCTAAATAGTTTCAGCTTCTAAGAAAATAATCACCCACGGATTATAAATTGTGGGAGCAGCTAATTCTATCAACCAACATTCTTAATATCATTGTTAATATGTTCTATGTGCCTAGAAGATTCATTAGAGTTTGGCTTTTGCAATCGATTCCAAAAATATAGTTCCATACCTAGGAAAATATCTTCTAAATCATATTACATATAAGCATTAAGAGGACCCTAAAATAGGGCATGAGATTGGGTTTATTTTAAATATAATTATTAAATTGTTATTCATGTTTAAATAAACAAATTGTAGTCATGTCGACTAAAGTGAAATAAATAGGAACAAATTTTGAATCCCTATTTTCCTTAATTATTATCTTCATTAGGAAACACATTTTCCCATGAATTATATCTTTTAAAATAAATATTATACTTCAATTATGTAAAACTTAAGCGATAATGTACAATATATAAAATTGAGAATTATAATCATACTGGTAAGAATAATCATTATAATACTTAATGAAGACCAAGATAAATCCTTCCTGTATAAAATCCAATTTAATCCTCAGGCTTGAAAAAGTTATTTTTCCTAAGGGGAAGTAGCTAGTAAATAGTAGAGCCAGTTTCTGAACATTTGATTCTAAAGTTCATTATACTATATACCAAGAAAGCTTAAAATATTAATTGCTAAGTAGTTATCAGTGAATATAAGGTTTGTTCCTTTTATAATAAGCATATTTATCATTTCCTTACTCTAAAATCACATATAGGTCTGTTCTTCTCTGTCATACTATAAACTAAATGTATCATAAAGAAAATACTTTTGTGATTAAAGAAATATAGCATTCTCTAGCTCGAATTGTGTCTATAGACTATTTAGTTTCCATACTATAAACTTGCTAGGGTGTTATACTTGAAACACATACTGCTAAAGGATAATTTATTTTTCAGTGTTATGACTTCTAGTTACTAATGAGAATTAGGATGTGCAGTTTAATAGAAATCATTTTGTCTCATTTTTCATTAATTAATACAATTAAAATGAGCTATGTCTATCTAATGTGACAAATTAATTTAAATGTATTTCATTATAGTGGATGCTGTGTATCTGTGCAAAGATTCAATGGATCTGATCAGCAAGAACATCTAGATTAGGGTTTTTCCCTGCCTGAGTCAATTCATAGTTGTTACTTGTCTCTCTATCTAGAATGGATAAGTTAAATCTTTTAGCAGAAACTCTCTGCGGTATTCATTTTAAAAGGGAAATTTTGAGGGTCTAGTATTCTAAACCCAAACAATCAAGAAAAGAAAGGAATCAGACACTAAAATCAGATCATCACATTCAGATAAAAAATCAGAGGTCGAAACATAGAAGATATTTATAGAAGGAAGGCTCATACATCAGACCAAAGTCTAGAGCTAGAGTGAGAGCGAGAGAGAGAGAGAAAGAGATTGAAAGAGAGATCCAGATGATTGTAGGAAAGATGACCCAGACAAACAGAGAATACAAATGCTGTAGGCCTGGTGAGAATATCTTCCGCTTTACCTGTTCCTGTTGTACTCCAAACCTACCACCCCTGCCGCTGCAGGGTTAGGATACCAGCTAACATGACAGTACATGTCTTTTTTCCCACAACTCCCTGTTTGATAAGAAAGCATCAGTATGAGTTTCTGCATTTTTTGTACATGTTAGGGTTAAAAGGTTTGTGGATATTTGGGTTGAAAATTATACTTAAACATAGGAGCAACATAATTGCTGATTTTAACTACTTAAATCAAAGCTGTGGTAAACAAGATGTAGCGTAGTTATGTGCGGTTCTAGAAGAGAGCATGAAGAATTTAGGGAGGCATTTTAATTGATTCATTAAATTATTTTATTATATAATAAGGTTTACCAAATGAGTAGGAAATGATAATTATAGTAAAATGAATATGAAGGTAAGTGTCTATTAAATAAAAAGATTAAAAATGATTAACCATATGACAATCCTCTCAAAAAGGAATCACTACTAATTTTACTTATATCATCTCAATGTTTCAGGGCCATGTTTATGAAAAGTCTCCATCATGTGTGGCTAAAATCTGGATTTAGCAAGATGTTTTTGTAGTAAGTAATGTTTAGGGAAATCTATTAAAATAATGTTCAGTATATTAAACATGATAAGTCAACATTCAAGAGGATCTTCTTTTTCAAATGAACTGTTTGTCAGTATCTAATAATAGTTCTTTAAAAAAGCAAAGTCTTATAAATTTTACATTATGATTAGACATTTTGTGTGGTGTTGGCCAAGTCTGTGAAGGAACATGAAGGCTTGTTCACACTCCCCCCTGGAAGGTAGAAATGTTTAGACTAATCAAGTTTAGTCAACTTGCACAATGTCCCCTTATTAACTGAGCAATATAATTATTGGAGAGAAGAGAATTAAATATATAAAAATCAAAAAACAGAAAGAGTTTTGAAAGATCATCAATTTTTCACAATTTTGCAATCTACTGAGATTCTTCTACAAGTATTATGCTAATAAATCCTCTTTTATTTTGAAATAGCCCATAGTTAACATGTCCATTGCATTGTTTTATCTTTTGTTAAGGCAATTATGGCAAAATGTAAAAATTCAGGGTCTCATTTTTATATATACACATGCATTTATATATATAACTATATATTTATATATATCCATGATATTGAGAAAGGAAGAACATTTATAGTTTATTCATAGCAAATCGCATTTCTGAACAATTTTATGAAGCAAATGTAATATTATAAAATATATTAACTAAATATTTTATGGCGTTAGTAGCCATATTTAAGAAATGCAACTTTTTAACTCAAATATATTATGTCCTGTGATTTAATCTTAAAATGCCTGGATTAAAAATTAGTACCCAACAAGAAGATTAAGGGAACAGTGTTCTCATTTTTCAGAATCTGAGGGCTTTGCATGCTGAGTTTCAGGGAAATGCCAGACATATAACTTGTGATTTTAACAGAATAAATGCTGAGGACAATGCATGCTGCACTAACTGATGACAAGTGTCAACTCTTACTCTGCCAAGTCAAATATGAAGGTAAGTGTCTATCAAAATTCCCACTTGACAGAGCACTGGAAGTTAGATATGTTTATAAAAGAAAGTTCTAGCAAGAAGTGCCTGGTATGGTAAAGAAAGTAAGAGTAATCACTTTTCATTCTTGGAGTCACCATCTGGGGAAATGTAAGATGGTATTCTTAAGCCTTAGCTACTACCTCATTACAAACACTTCATTAGTGTTTTTCAGCTGCTCATTTGTCTTTCTTCTCTCCACCTGCACATCCTCCCAGCCAATTTTCAATAATGACTGTCCCTTTTCCCAGCTCTCAATGTGCCAAACATTGGACAGATTCTGAAAGGCTTTGCTTCAAAGTGAAATGAAGAATTTGGCCAGGACTTAGCTGCCATGGAGACACCCTCGATATTTTTTCTTGCAAGGCACATTTTTCTGAATTGAACATGTTTCCCCTTCTCATTTTCTTCCTAAGAGTGCTTCTTTCCCAATAGCCCCAGTGCTACTCCTCTCAATTTATAGATTAAGAGAAAACCAGGATTTTCTTTTGTTTCGTGCTTCTACTTATTTAGCATATTTTAACCATTTCTTCCTCTTTGCAGTATATGACATTTACTTACCCAACCCTCTATCTTAATTGTTTCTAGAATATCCAGGATTCTCTTCTCTGTCTACTAGAAACTTCAGAACCTATTTAACCTAATTTATATACAAACATCTGACAGTTTGGTATTTAACATCAGCTCTTGAATTGAAGACTTACCTAACATTCTGTACATGCTTAGCGTACTCATTTCAAGTTATTCTAATTCACCTCTTCAAGTCATAAAATCATTACTCTTTGTACCCATCGCCATTGTGAGCTATTTTTGAAAATAAGACAGTGTTAAAAATCTCTTCTAATTCTAATCCTATCACCCTAACTATCATCATCTCTGTGCTCTAAGGCCAATATCTTTATATACATATATATTTTTTTTTTCTGAATCCACTTCTCTTTGTCAATGCAGTTTCTATCTTGCATCCAGAGTAGTTATTTTTTTTTTAAATGTAAATATGATCATGTCCCACATCTTTAATCCCACCTTCACTTTAAAAGATTCCAAATTATGTTTTTAATTTTTCCCCTGGCTTTATTGAAATATACAAATAGACAATTAGTTGCCCATATTTACATTTTACAATTCAATGTATGTGTGTGTGTGTGTGTGTGTGTGTGTGTGTGTGTGTGTTATTATGGTTGGCATACAATAATATACCAGTTTCAGTTGTACAACCTAGTAATCAGAGATCCACATAACTTGCAAAGTGGTCACCCCACTAAATCTAGTACCTCTTTTTCCCCTTACATATTTATTACATTATTAATCATCTTGCCCATGCTACACTCCACATCTCCAAGTCTATTCTGCAACTATCAATTTGTACCTCTTAATCCCTTTACATTTTTTACCACCCCTCAACCCCCATCCCATCTAGTAGCCTTCAAAATAGTCTCTGTATCTATAAGTTTATTACTGCTTTTATCGCTGTTGTTTATTTGTCCTTTAGATTTCACATGTACATGAAATCATGTGATATTTGTCTTTCTCTGACCTACTTCATTCAGCACAGTACCCTCTAGGTCCATCAAGGCAATATCTTTCTCCATCCCCTTCCTTTTAGTCTGTGTGTGTCTTTTAATTTGAAGTGAGTCTCTTGTAGGCAGCATAGTTGTGGGTCTTGTTTTCTTATCCATTCAGCTACTTTATCTTTTGGTTGGAACACTTAATTCTTTTCCATTTGAGGTACTTGTTGATAGGAATGTAGTTATTGCCATTCTTTATTCATGTTTTCGATACATGTTTTTTCTTCTTAAAGAAGTCCCTCCAACATTTCCTGTAATCCTGGCACGGTGGTGATAGATTCCTTTAGCTTATTTTTTGTCTGGGAAGCTCTTTATCTGTCCTTCAACTCTAAATGATAGCTTTGCTGGATAAAGTATTCTTGGTTGTAGATCCTCGGTTTTCATCACCTTGAATATTTTGTGCCAAGTCCTTCTGTCCTGCATAGTTTCTTTTGAGAAATCAGCTGCCAGTCTTATGGGTGCTCCCTTATAGGTGACTATCTGCTTTTCTCTTGCTGCTTTTAAGATTCTCTCTTTGTATTTGACCTTTGGCATTTTCATTATGATGTGTCTTGGTGTGGGCCTCTTTGGGTTCCTGTTTTTTGCTATTTTTTGAGCTTCCTGCGGTTTTATGTCTATTTCCTTCACCAGGTGAAGGAAATTTTCCATCATTATTTCTTCAAATAGCTCTTCAACGTCTTGTTTTCCTTCAAGTATTCCTATGACATGAATATTTTCACATTTAATAGTGCCCCATAGGCTCCTTAAATTATTATTATAGTCTTGGTTTCTTTTTTCTTGTCATTCTAATTGAGTGTCCTTGGCTTCCCCATCTTCTGTATGGGTGGTTTGATCTTCTTCTTTATTCATTCTGTTTTTTCCATCTAATATTCTCTTCATCTCAGATAATGTGCTCTTCATTTCTGACTGGTTCCCTCTTATAATTTCCATTTCCACAAAAAACATTTTTAATGTTTTTTTATCTCTTTGTTAAAGTTCTCACTGCGTTCATGTACTCTTCCCCTAAGTTCATTGAAAATCTTTAAAACCAGTGTTTTGAACTCTACATCTGATAGATTACTTGACTCCATTATTCCTGGATCTCTGTTCTCTTCTCTCATATGGTTTCTGTTTCTTTCTTTCCATTTTGGCAGTATTTCTGTTTCTGTTTCTATGTACTAAGCAAAAATCTTAAGTCTCCGGGTCTTATTAGCATGGCTTTGTTTAGTAGGTGTCCCATGGCACAAGTCTGGAGAGGGGTTCAGCTGCAGGCCAAGTTTAGCCCCAGCCTGTACCCTTCTGGGGTCACCAGTTAAGATACTGCAAGCAATCCACAGATGCTGTGCTTATAGTTGTCTCAAGAAACCACACCAGAAACCAAGGCCAGCTTCTGCTAGTGTGTGTCTTGGCTCTGCACAGCAAGGAGCACCTGACTCATGGAGGATACATCCGGATGTGGCTTGGATGGGGCTACAACTGGGGGAGGCAGAGTTTCAGGGAATCCTCTGGGCATAATAACCTCTGTTATCCAGTTTGATAACATCTCAGCTATGGTGGCACTGTGTCAGCACACTGGAAGTGGGGAGGGCTCAACAGAGGAACAATGGATACCACCGGCACTTCTCTCTGGGAGAGACTCTAGCCTCCAGTCCTCACTCTGACAACTCAGTGTCCCACTGTAAGTCCCTGTTACCCTCTGCGCTGCCGAACCTGTGCTGGTGCCTAGAGTGAGCAGTTCTGTCATTGTGAAAGTCCGCTCATGGACAAAGCCCCTTTAAAAGTCATCTGCTACTACCACAGCCTCTGTCCCACTCAGCCACTGGGGACCAGGCAGCCTCGCATCCTCACTCTGTCCTACCTTTTGCCATTGCAGGGTGATTTCTTAGTTCTCTCCCTAGTTGTATGGCCTGTTCATCTAGATTCCAGGTGATTTTCCTTGCCGTTTGCTCTTTGTTTTCATCACAACTTTGATTTGGTTGCCAGAGAGATGAACAGAGCCTCTATCATCTATGTCATTTTTTTTTTCCTCCAAGATTCCACATTTTTTATTGTGAGAAAGATAGAGTCAGTGTTATGCTGTTAAATGTTTTACAATCAGTTGGAGGTTAGGGTGGGATGTAAAAAACCCTAATTTGTAGCATTTGCCAAATTTTCACAGTTTACTCCCATGGTGGCCAATTTCAAACTAGCAATGTGACATCACTGAGTGTAGAGTTAGAACAAGATGTGTACATTCAGCCTTGAAGAGCCAGCATAAGCTCACTCTAGCACATCGCTGAATAGAGGAAAATTCCTTAACTTGAATTTTAAGTCCAAGCTTCATCTGTGCCTTTTGACTTGGTTGTTAATCTAGACTGTCCACTGACCTCTCTGAGCCTCTGTTTAGTTTCTCAAATGTGTTCTGTGTTCTGCTCTCTCTAGCCAGAGGGACTTTGTATGTGCTATTTCTTCTGCTTGGAACACTCTCGAATTCAATCTTGCCAAAATTAAGATCTTAGCTCTATTGAAATTTTCTTAGAAAGTCTTTTCTGATTCTGACTGCACTCAGACTAATCCAGACCCCCCTACTGTATGCACACTAGGTATCACGTACTTCTTCCTCTTTCTTAATATTGTTGTCATTTTTACATCTGTGTGACTATTTTATTAATGCCTGACTCCTCAACCAGGCCGTAAGCTCTGTAAATACAAGAGTTATGCTAGGGTGGGCTCATCATTGTATTATCAGAGCCTATGTTCAGCACAGTTCTAAGTATATAGTAGTTTCTAATAAATAATAACATGTTGAATGATAAAACAAAGAAATCTTTATCCTTCTACTACACAGTACTTAGTATAAACTAGAGGTTTATTTGATGTTTATTAATGATTAGTTGAAGATTTTATTTATTCCATTTTCTCACTTATGATTAAATGTTTTCACATTTACTATTATCTTTATTCCTCAATATTCTTCAACTCGATATTATTCTCCCCCTTACCTGCTACCTTATAATTCCCTGCTCTATTATATTCTTCAAAGTCTATATTCCAAATTATTTAAAATGTCATTGTTATAACCATAACTTTATACATCATCAGGCTTTATCACATTTGGCATACATTCTACATTATTTAGGAAAAATTCATTGGTGTTAAATTTGATCCTGGTCAGAGATGATGTTGGATTGAAAAAATGATAGTAAACAATGAAAATTATTTAAATTATTAAAATCATTATTAAAAAAGATAATTCATCCTCAACATAGATATTTTGTGAGGAAAAATGTGATTATTTACAATTAAATATTGTGAGTGGCATCTTAAAAACTGCTCGATAGCAGAGACTTTCAGAAGAATGCAAGTCATTATATAAGTGGTAGACTTAATTATCTCATTCTAACATTTTGATTGCTAACACGGATAATATGAATGAATGAATTCAAAATAATTAAGGCATGTTCGCATAAAATCGCCCTTGACATTTAGTAAATATATAGTTAACCATGTTATGCAGGTGTTGATACTTTAACATAAATAACTTCGTTGTATAAAAATAAATATACAAGATAAATATATAGTCTTTCTTACTTGTAAAGTCTGATTTTTCCCCTGATACTATGTTCAATAGAACATCTCTGGAGGTGGTTTCTACTGGTTTGTTTGTTTGTTTTGTTTTGTTGTTTTGTTTTGTTTCTGAAAGTGAGGTGACTCTCTTTTTTGCCTCTGTATCTTTCACTTGAAAGGTCAGATGCCTGTTTATTTCAAGTCAATTTTTAAAAACGAACTTTAAATAAAAAATAAGAGACAGAGAATCTATTCTATCAAGATTTCTATTTAAACA
This sequence comes from Pteropus vampyrus, assembly GCF_000151845.1. Taxonomy (NCBI): domain Eukaryota; kingdom Metazoa; phylum Chordata; class Mammalia; order Chiroptera; family Pteropodidae; genus Pteropus; species Pteropus vampyrus. Next base: position 7,694,671 of record NW_011888872.1, on the reverse strand, counting down.
CTTTGCTTAAAGTACTTGTTGCCTAATGTTTTAGAAACTAGAGGTATTTCTTTTGAAGTGTCAATCTGACTATTATCGTGATTTTGATGGTAATTATAGTGGAGTGCTCATATTTCAAAAAGAGATCAGAAGTTCATTTTATTTTCTGCACTGAATGAATTTAGGAGAGTTCCTGTGGCTTTTGAGTCCTGAGTACATATATTTGCAATGCATTTTGATGTAGTAAACTCATTGTTTGGGTTTATCTAGATGGTTAGACAAGCTGGCTATATTAACAATCAGTTCAATGGTTTAAAATGTAATATCTAATATCGCAACTGTATATGAAGCTTGTTTTAAGTGTAGACTCTATCAGACAGATACCACACGCTTTTCTGTAGAAACTACTTTTAGTATAATCAAACCACAAATCGAATACATATATTTTAGCCTTTAATTAGAGAAACCCTAAAACAAATTTTATGAATACAAATAAGTAATGTCACTCTTTGGTCCCCACTTGTGGCAGTAAAACTAAAACACTGAAAATGGATTTAGAAAAAAGAGTAAAATGACTCTTGTGTTATGATTTATGGTGAGTCTATACAAAGCAAGAATATAACAAATCACAGTGTGGTTTCTGGTTAATTTATCAAATAAGGCATTTATGCATAAAATCCCATAGCAGCTTCTTTCCGAAAGTAGAAACCATAGAAAATGCAAGAATAAATAGAAATATATAGTATTAGTAACCTTTCACACACCACTCACAATACAATATAGCAGTAGATAAAAGTGAAAAAATAAGAAAAACTAACGTAAGTAAAACGCACATATCATGATAATATATTAAATTTGGCATCAGGTAATAATGAATATACATTTTCAAATATACACATAGGATATTTATGAAAACTGACCATATATTAGTTTGCAAAGGCAAATTTAGTTTTATAAATCAAGACTAATAGCATTTATAAATCAAGACTAATAATACTAATAACAATTACAACACATAAAAATTAGACATTAATAACAAGGTCAAAAAAACAAAAGGTCTTTTTACACTGGAAAGACAATAAATTCTTAGGTCAAAGAGAAAATACAAAATGAAATTTCAAAAATAATTTAAAAACAATAATGACGATAACAATTAGTTCATTCTAGAATACATAAGATAATATTTAAAAGACATTATAAGAAAACCTGTAGGATTACTTAGATCTATAGAAATACATGAATGAAAATAAATACATTAAATGTTCAAATAAAAATATGAAAAAACTATATTGAAAGAAAATAGAAATGATATAATAAAGAAAACAGCTAAAAGTAATGATTAAAAAAAAGCCTTAGAACTAATAAAGAAAAATAAAATTTGTTGCTTTATAATTAAACATTTAAATCATTATTTAGTCCAATCAGTTAAAAATGGGGGAAACCCCACAAATATAAGGGAACATGACAAATGAAAAATAACCATAGAAACAGAAGTTCTTTTCTGGGTAAGAGCAGCCAAGAAAACAGGCTTCTCTTCTCCCAGTTCCCAGATTAGGGTGACAGTTTTCCTCCAAGAGGGGCAGACTACCACAATTTCTCATCTATACTCCACTTGCTTTTGGTTGCGGAAGCTCTATTCAAGGCAAAATCTGCTGAGAAATCTGGAGTTTATTTCTTTCACTCAGCTATCAATCACAGAACAAAAGTTCTGCTCCAGGCAGGACAGGCAGATAATATTGGACTCCAATTTTGCACCCTCACCTTAGTCATGTGACAGAAATTTCATAATGAATGGTGAGTTGAAAAGAACAGGGGCTGTGGACTCTACTCAGTGACTCATTTACAGATCAGAGGTATTTCTCTGTCCAGCTCAAAAATAGTAACAAAGAGGTTCTCCCCAGGGAGTGAGGCAGATGATAAGAACAGACAGCTCTCCATAGTTCACAGCTCTCACTAAGGGGACTGACTTTATTTCCAGAGATGGAGAAATTCAAGACAGAGAACTTCCAAAAACAATGGAAGTGTTGATGGGAAGCGATTAAGAAGGTCTTTCAGTTCCATGATAGCAGTAAGTGAAACCACAGGGCAACTAGAAGTTTAGTGGAGACAACCAAGAAAAGAAACAGATTAAAAAAAAATAATAAAATTAAAAAAAAAAAAAAAGCCTTTCTGGGCTCAGAATAGCATCAAAGACTGGTTTTGAAGACTAATCCTGCAAAAATCTCAAATTTAATTTGACCAGATTATGGAGTAATTTAATCCCCAGGGATAAAGTATTGTCAAAAATAATAGAACAATCAGCTAGCAATTTAGTGGAGGCTAAGGACTGAGAGAATTTGTCACTAGCAGACCTCTTTCACGAGACTAAAGGAAATTCTTCAGGCTGCAGGGAAGTAATACCAGAAAGCTAAAGGATGGGAAAAAATAAACCTTACAATAATAGCCAACATAAGAGAACTACGGTAGCATTAAACAAAAACAAAAATAGAAATAAAGAGGGACATTATGTAATAATAAAAGGGTCAATCCACAAGAGAGATAAAATAAATATAAACATTTATGCGCCTTACAAAAAGACATACTTAACAAAATCCACGAAGCAAAAACTGACAGAATTGAGAGCAATAGGCAAGTCAAAATAATAGCTGGTGGAGCAACAAGAACTCTTACTGCTGGTGAGAATGCAAAATGGTACAGTCACTTTGGAAGATAGCTTGGCAGTTTCTTACAAAAATAAACATAATTTACCATACAATTAAGCAATTGCACTCCTTGGCATTAACCCAAAGGAGTTGAAATTAACTTTTTCTTCCTTAATACAATAATATATATTTATAACAGCCAAAATAACAGCATTTGTTTAAAAGGGAAAAGAGGACATATTCAGTGAAATTTGAGAAAAGACAAAAATGTTTTATATATCTACTACTATTTAAAACTGTATTGGAGTTAACATGTAATACTATCAACTGTGAAATAAATGGTAAAACTTGAAAAAGTATGGCAATCAGAAAGCTAACTTCGGATAATAAAATAAACCACAAAGCCTTTGTAATTAAGACGGTATAGTATTAGTACAAAAGTGAGAAGTTAGAATCATAGCACACAATTGAAAGTCCAGAATCAAACTTAAGAACGAATAGAAATCTATATGTATATTATAAAAGGAGCATCTAAATTGCTGGAGAAAAGATAACTACTTGAAATAAATGGTGATATAATAATAAGGTACTCATTTATAAAAAGTATAAAAATATACCTCTTATACTATATACCAAAACCTAAATGCTCGCAGATTTAAATTAAAAAAAAAAAAAATACAAGTAACAGAATACAAGGATAAATTCTTTATAACTTGATATATGGAAAACTTTTTAAACAAAGTTTGGAAATAATGTAAGAAAAGAATGATAAATTCATCTATATTGACATAATAAACAAATATATGAAGTAGGTGAAAAGCAAAATGACAATCTTGGAGAAAATAACTGCAACCTATATCACTGACAAGGAGTTAATATCATTTATATAGAAAGAGCTCTTAAGATTGAGGATAAGAACAAAAATCTAGTAAAACACGAGAAAAAAATATTAAAGGACATTCAGTGGTAAAGTAATGCTCTTTAAACATATAAAATATAATCTAGCTCAAAATAAAAAATAATAATAAAATACAAAGATGTGTCCATTCTCTGTTGGTGCAGCTGTTAATAAACAGACTTTCTCTTATATTGCTTGTGAGAGTGCAAAATGGTACAATCTAAATGAAAGGTACTTCATCGGTATCTCTAGAAACTATGTTAATTTGCTCTTTGACACAACAGTTTCACTTCTACTGATCTACCTTGAAGTTACATTTCCACAAATTCAAAACAACATATACACAATGCCATTATTTGTAATAGCATTGTTTGGAAGGCATTGGTAATAAATCCAAATATGCGCATTAATAAGTAACACATTTTATAAATTTGGCATACTCAATTA
>NW_011888872.1:7679755-7690655 GCF_000151845.1 Pteropus vampyrus | reverse complement strand
GGTACAGTCACTTTGGAAGATAGCTTGGCAGTTTCTTACAAAAATAAACATAATTTACCATACAATTAAGCAATTGCACTCCTTGGCATTAACCCAAAGGAGTTGAAATTAACTTTTTCTTCCTTAATACAATAATATATATTTATAACAGCCAAAATAACAGCATTTGTTTAAAAGGGAAAAGAGGACATATTCAGTGAAATTTGAGAAAAGACAAAAATGTTTTATATATCTACTACTATTTAAAACTGTATTGGAGTTAACATGTAATACTATCAACTGTGAAATAAATGGTAAAACTTGAAAAAGTATGGCAATCAGAAAGCTAACTTCGGATAATAAAATAAACCACAAAGCCTTTGTAATTAAGACGGTATAGTATTAGTACAAAAGTGAGAAGTTAGAATCATAGCACACAATTGAAAGTCCAGAATCAAACTTAAGAACGAATAGAAATCTATATGTATATTATAAAAGGAGCATCTAAATTGCTGGAGAAAAGATAACTACTTGAAATAAATGGTGATATAATAATAAGGTACTCATTTATAAAAAGTATAAAAATATACCTCTTATACTATATACCAAAACCTAAATGCTCGCAGATTTAAATTAAAAAAAAAAAAAATACAAGTAACAGAATACAAGGATAAATTCTTTATAACTTGATATATGGAAAACTTTTTAAACAAAGTTTGGAAATAATGTAAGAAAAGAATGATAAATTCATCTATATTGACATAATAAACAAATATATGAAGTAGGTGAAAAGCAAAATGACAATCTTGGAGAAAATAACTGCAACCTATATCACTGACAAGGAGTTAATATCATTTATATAGAAAGAGCTCTTAAGATTGAGGATAAGAACAAAAATCTAGTAAAACACGAGAAAAAAATATTAAAGGACATTCAGTGGTAAAGTAATGCTCTTTAAACATATAAAATATAATCTAGCTCAAAATAAAAAATAATAATAAAATACAAAGATGTGTCCATTCTCTGTTGGTGCAGCTGTTAATAAACAGACTTTCTCTTATATTGCTTGTGAGAGTGCAAAATGGTACAATCTAAATGAAAGGTACTTCATCGGTATCTCTAGAAACTATGTTAATTTGCTCTTTGACACAACAGTTTCACTTCTACTGATCTACCTTGAAGTTACATTTCCACAAATTCAAAACAACATATACACAATGCCATTATTTGTAATAGCATTGTTTGGAAGGCATTGGTAATAAATCCAAATATGCGCATTAATAAGTAACACATTTTATAAATTTGGCATACTCAATTACGCAACTTTCAAACATAATGAGGACATCTCTATCTAATCTCATAATGTAATATGATTTCTAGGATATATTTTTAAGTGAAGAAAACGAGGCTTGAAGCACTGCATATAGTATGTTCGTTAACTGTGTTCAAGAAAGATAGTAAAAAACACTTGCACATGCGCATGCACACACACTTATATGCTTCTTAGCAAAGAAAATACACAGGAAGGATAAATTAGAAAGTATTCCTATAAATGGTTTCCCTTGAGGATAAGAGATTTGGAGCAGAAGGAATAGGAATGAAAGCTAAATTCAATGTACCTTTTAATATAGTTTGACTTCTGAACCATGTATTTATTTTTCATATTTATAGTTAAAATAAAAAAGTAAAATATACAAAAATACTTTAAAATACATAATTATTACACCATTCTACTGATCTATTGATTTATACCTCATCTATCTGTAGAGTCTACAAACATCTATTGGGTGCTTTCTTTGGGCCAACAACTGTTCTAAATACAATAGAAAACTAGAGAGCCTGGTACCTGTTCTCTCATGGAGCTGATTTAACTGGATCTGCCCTTTTTAGTAGGAAGGCTCTATCCAATGTGCCACAAAGTCCATTTTAGACCTGCCTGGACTTTATAGCATTTGTATGCATGACTCTTGATTTAAAAGAATGATTTCACAATAAATTTCATAATAAAAAACTGAACTAACAGGAGTGATGTATTTTGGTTATGTTCAGAGCAACAATGTTTAATACAGAGTAAGAGGCAGATGCACTGATTGCCACTGTAAACTATACTTGTGAGCCAGTCTTAGAGGAAGAAAATCTCAAATATTTATCTTCGTATGGTTACTCTGTGAAGGAAATAATGAAAATTACTACACTCTATTAAGAACTTGTTATGACCCAGACATTCTGCATAGGGCTTTTTTAAATTTATTTTTTATTTTTATTAATCTCCATAGGAGGTTATACTCATTGCTCATAAAAATAAACTGAGTAATAGAGATGTTAACAAGCTTACTTGATATATTGAGAAAATTACCTGAGATAAATGGAATTAGGTGTAGCTAGCATTCTAGTCTTATTCTTTCTAAATTCAGAGCCTATTTTCTTATGCACTACTCATAGTATGTCTAAAAGTAAAAATATAGTTTTCTGAGGAAAGAGGTTTAACAGCACTGGTCAAAGAAAAAGTCCAATATGGAGAGAGAAAGATAGCACTGAATGCTTTGAATAAATATGTATCAATAGGCCTCATATTGAATACCTATTAACAAGTAAATATTAAGATGCTAAAAAGAATAAATTAGTGAAGAAAAGTCTTTTACTTTATTAAACTTTAAATTTACTGTAATAAAAATGATTTATTCTCTCCTCTATTGTTTGCAATAACAAAAATAGAGTGTTCAAAAATTTTTCCTGACTCAGACAAATTCATTCCAAGTCTATAGTTGGAAATGCAATTACTAAATTCCTGTTTTTGTTTACTAAAAGATTTGGAGATTGGGAGAAATGGATAAACAATTAAAAATAAGGGCGAAATTTTGAATTTCATAAAGGTAAAGAAGGTGTCTCTGAATACTAGAAATGTTTGAGGTTAATGTAGATCCCAGACAAAATTCTATAAAAAAGATTGTTTAAATGGATGCATTGTGAACACTAGAGGAGGATTTCTGAGAGTCAGCATAGGTTAAATTCTCATCAGTTTAATTCAGTTTTCTAGCTTGGTGTGATTTACTAGATCAGAAATAAGGTTAACATAGATTATAATATAGATAAAATTTTCTAAAGTACCTTACACATTTTGTGTAAGAAAGAGAAATATAAATTTGATAGAAGAAAAATCAGGTAGGTATATTACTGGTTAACAGATTACCCTCAAAAGAGATCTTAAGCTCAATCTTGCTTAATATTATATGGCTAATTTGTGGAATGGGTACAAATTTATAATTGCTATATGTTTCTCCTACTAATATCTTTTCCTTGAATTCCATTTCTCTGATATTTTGATGCTCCACTTTTAAGCAGCATAGTCTGGCATGTTTTATTTCATGAATAGTTTCATCCTTTTCTGTATGGTATTGTTTGAAAATAGCATGGGACCAGATTCTTTTTTCTTTTATAATTAGTCTGATATCTGTCATTTCACAGGTGAATTTAAATAATTTACATTTTTATTTGTATTAATGTTTATAGAGATTATTTCTTCGACTTTTTTTTTTTTTCTGAATTTAAATAATTTACATTTTTATTTGTATTAATGTTTATAGAGATTATTTCTTCGACTTTTTTTTTTTTTCTGTTAAGAATCTTACCTTGCGTATATTTCTCTATTTCTTTTCTGGACTAACTTGTTGAAATATCTATTTCCCTTTCCCCTATCCTGTGTTTTATACTTCTGCTGGGTGAAAGCAATGAATTATATTTCTTCTATACTTCTTAAATTTCTTAATTTAAGCAATTATTAAATTTCATAATACATATTGAAGCATCTATACAAAACATTTAAGTAACCATGGTAGGGTAGGGGAAAGTTGTAGAAATTGGGCTTGGAGATGAAGGGGAAAAATAATAGCAATATAAAATAAATAAGAAGGGCTGAGGTCCAGACAAATGGCAAGAGGCAGCCATAATCTGTTCAGGGTGATTAACTACTACCTATATTCTTGAGGTAGTCAAAATAAAATTATTCAAAATTGATCTCTTCCTAAATATGACATTTTTTTTTGCAAATTTAATTAACTTTTAAATAGCCCATATTATTAACTAGATTTTATCTTTTTAAGGACTATTTTCTGCTGTTTTGCCAATTTGTCTTATTTTTATGTTATGTGTCTTTACCCTTTATTTTGAGCTCATTTTGTTTTTTAAGAAAATGTATACAAAATGTTGGCAAATTCTCAAAGTCTTTATAAGTCTGAAAGTGTCTTTATTTTGCTATCACTCTTGAATGAGAATTCACCTCAGAAAAAGCTCCAGATTGTCAGTGAATTTCTCTCAACACTGCAGAGGTATCATTCCATTCTCTTTGGCTTCCATTGTTGTTTTTCAGAAGTCTATGTCAATCTAACTATTGCTCATTTGTAGGTAATCTCTTTTGTGGATGCTGGCTTTAACAATTTCTTCAACTTTTTTGATTCAGTACTACAAGGTGTCTAGACAGGGAGTTGGGGTTTTTTTTTTTTTTTTTTTTTTTAATTTGTTTTTCGTGCTTTTGATTTGAGGCATATTGTCTTCTCTGGAAAATCAAGAACTATTATCTCTTCAAATATTGCTTTTTTCATAATCTTTCTTCTCCTGAAACAAACTTTGGAATAATAGTGACTGGATTCTGACCGTTTCTGAAACCAAACTTCTTTATTACTCTTTTATCTTTCCTATCTGTTGTTGTCATTCTATAATGATCTCTTTATTCCTGTCTTGTTCAAAGCTTATCTTCTTTTTAGTAATTTCAATTAAATAATTTTTCATTTGCAAGTTTCTAATCATTTTTTGTTTGTTGTTTTCTGTGTGTTTGTTTCATTTCTTCTTTTCTTTAAATGGAAGATTTGTTCATGCATCGTGTACTTTTGTTTCTCTGTTTCTCTGTCTCTCAGTCTCTCTCGGTCTCTCTCTGTCTATCTCCCTCTCTCTTTTATGGAGTTTTTGGACCTTGTTCATTCATGAATGTCTGGGAACCTGACTGCAGACATGGTCACTGAGTCAGTGAATTGTTTTGTTCACTTTCTATCCAAAAAGTAGGGCCTTTTGCCTTCCTACCACCCTCATTTGATTCACAAGTTCTTATATGATATTATGAAAAAGGTCAGCCAACAGTATTTTTGGTTTATAGGTTTCAATTTAAAAAAATTATCTTTGATATTTCCTTAGAATTCCTATCCTACTACATTGCTTTAAGAAGTGAATCTACATTTGTTTCCCTGATTAGAAATGGGCATCATCTCATGGGAACTTAACTCTTGGTCAACACTGTCTGATTCCAGACACAAAGCCCAACATGCCCACAGCATTACATCTAATCTCTACTTTGTGTTTTCAATAGTCTTGGTTCAAATCAATATTTATCTTGTTTTTGAGCTCAATTTTATGTTTATTTTCTTTCCATTTTCATATATTATTTGTCATTAGTATGCATTTACAGTAGGACATGCAGTAGGATGAGTAAGTAGAAATTCATTTTAGCATCTTGACCAGAATTCCTCTATCATTTACTTTTCCATTCTTACTATTCTATGTAATTCTCCTATTTTTGAACCAAGACTAGTAATGACAGAGAAAGGACACACATCCAAGAAGTCAGGGACCTGAATCTTTGGGCTTAATCATTATACTTCTCAATATAAAATCATTCAATAAATCAAAGCTACTATAAAGTTCTTTAGCAACTATAAATTTTATGTTAAAGGATACTGAAAATTACTTACATGTTAAATTTGGAATAAATTCATTTTATATAATAATACATAGCAGTTCTATTGGTCCAGAATATATTATCTATTACATAAGATGTATATGAATGTAATAAAAAAGAAACAGAAATATTACAATTGAATATAAAACTAAAATTTAATTATTCATTGGCACCTTTAAATTTATTGACTGTCTACTTTTTCAAATGGGTTTTGAGTGGTAAGAGTAAAAATTCAAAGGAGTGTTAAGGTAATTATGTGAACATATAAATTTCACTAAAGGATTCCAGGGTAATAAATCACTTTATTAGGAAACCTAAAGCAGCATTAACATTTCATTCATACTTATTTAGCAACAACCATATTTGTGGAATAATTTGTATCTAATTTTAAAAAATAAACTGATATTGAGGTTACCTAAGGATGGCTACATTATATGTATGATTTATGATCAATTGTGAGCATGGTGTTCATCATGTAGACAAAAGAAATAAATTAAACGACCAACGCAAATCATAAAAAGTGAAGAAAAGTACCTAAGGGCTATTATATTGACACATGTTCCCAGAAAATTGTGTCTCCATTCATGTCCCCTTAAATTGTTGACATATACATAAAATAATGTAGTGGAGAATTTTCACCATGTCTAATAAAATATGTTACGGATGCACTCTGTTTACATGAAAGAACTTCACTGGTATTCAGTATCAAAAGCCCTTTAAATGTGTGAAAACTTAGATAGTTTTTAGATAGAGAGACAACTAGATGATAAATTGATTTTGCTGCTTGATAAAAGAATACGTTTGAATTCTAATTTTTCATTTATTAAACATCAAAAATAAAAGGCAGAGCTACTTTAAAAATGTGTTCTTAGCTTTCTTCCAAGTGCCCAAAGAGACAATAAGTCCTGGTCCCTTTTTCCCTGATGGTAGGGAGGTGGGTGCGGGTGGTATAGATCAAGAAAGCCAAGGACTAATTAATATTGGACATTCTCCCTATTTAATATTTTTCAAGTTTATGTGGAAATGTTTCCGATAATATTTCAGTTAAGACTTGGTCTTAAACTACGCCAGTTGATTCACTAGCAATAATCACTTGTTTTGATAAAAGGATAAATAGCGACCTATGAAATTTCCTCTAACTATGGTGATAGCTCAGCTGAAAATCTATGTGTACATACCACCACAGATTAATCCTGACCAAACTTTAACCTTTATTCGTTCTGTGAATGATTTTCTACCTGTTCACATGACTGCCTCAGCAAGTGTAATAAGCCATGATATAACTGCAGATGAATTATCTCGATGGGGATGGTAATTGTTTCTAAGAGGAGGTAGTGGCCTACACCTGAGTTACAAGATAAACAGTTAATAATGATAGTTTCTCTTCCTAATGCACTAACTGGTATGTTCATCCTTTAATCCATGTTGGGTAACTGGTTCCTATTGGGGATCTCTGAATATGTTTTGAAAGTGGCATTGGCAAAAGTAGTTTCTAGACAGGCTTACCATTATTCTAAATAATAATAAATTAAAAAAATAGATCGCATTTGTAGAATTCTCATTATGTGACAATGATTATGATTCCCTTTTTAAATACTTAAATAGGTAACCCCAAACTCCGTAAGGTAAACCTCACAATCACCATGGTTTTATGTTATACTCTTGGTGCGAAGCCTTGATATAATAAATGAGCATATACAGAAAACAGTGATGTAGAAATTTTCTTCCTTAAGTTTATGAACTCTTTAGCTCTCTATCAAAAGAACTCTTGTGATTTCATGGAATCCAAGTAAAGAATCCTTGCAGAATCCTCAGTTGACTATAAACTATAATGAGCACTGTAGTCAAGTTCCATAGTACTTGAGTTTGTCTCCTTCAAGTTAAGAACTCTCCCGTAAACAAATTCACTGCATACTCCCGTGAGCACACTGACACAAATTAAAAAATATTTTATTTACAATTTTTAATCTTATTGTCTCTATCACGCATACTTGCATTTGTATGTGAAAATGGGTTTCGCTTTATTTCAGAAAATGCTAAGCTCTGAGATGTCATATCTCAATATAAAAACGTATCAGTGTTGCTTTGAAGCTCAGCAAGGTGATATTCAAATGCTTCACTGGTGTAGCTGGAACCCGATTTTCAGTGGCATGCTGAAACTACTTAATTCTCAAAACTGGAATACCAGCAGTGGAATTTTTCAGTTAATTATCCATATCTATATCATGTCTTGAATAAATTTTTTAAACGAAGTATGTTTTAAGTATTTTTCACTCATTATTGGTAAACTTTCCTGCTTTCCTGCCACCTCTTCTATGTACTTGTAATAATGTGCACTATTTAGAGATATTCATTGATATGAAATGACAGATTTATGTTGATTTATTCCTCAGGATAACTTTGTCACATACTCAAAGCTGAACTAGTTTGAGGTTCAAGTTCCAATTAGAACTTAGTACAAACCTCTTCCACAGATAAAAGCATAGTAAAATAATTATTGCCAGGGAATTTCAAAAGCCTTTTACAACTCCCACTATTGCTTTCTTGCCAAAATGAAGTATCTGCTCATTTATTCTAAATTAGAATTGTGTAGTTAACAAAGATTAAGATTAAAATCATGCTGTAATGCCAGCATAGCATAGCATTTAGTATTTCCTTTTGTAAATACTGCTCTCCCATGCTTAGCTAAGTATTATTTAAGATACTATTGGATCTTTATAGCATGTCCACATCATTAAGAATTTAAGCTGGACATTAAAACATGTATGTACGAAGTTCTATCAAGTATTATTAATGATTAAACAATGAGGAAATATATTATTATAGTGTGTTCAATCTTTAATGTCCATAAAATCCACTTGGTAAATGTAAGTGGAAACAATACTAACTACAATTCTTGCTCTCTCAAGTAGTCCTTTACATATTATAAAGAAATGAGGGTCTTACAACACCAATCAATAAGTGATGAAAGGAAGCCACACACAGTGGCTGTAATTTGAATGGGTCTTTCACAGAAATCTTATTATCCTCCTACTAGTGATAGTGCTAAACAGACATCTTGCTTCCTTCTTTGTAACCAAATGCCTGTGCATATAGCAATGTGATTATATTACTATCATGGACCTTAGATCATCTTCAGTATTACAGAGTTCTGAAAATCCTATTAAGAAATCATTTCAAGGAAACACGAATGTTCTTTGAAATAATTTTCAATGCTTTTCTAATTTTTAATATAAATATCTCCTCTAAACCTCTTCTCAAAATGGGGAATAAATCCACTTGTATGTATATGCACAGAGATATGTACACTATACAATTTTTTTTACTATTTTAATTGCTCTTCTAACTAAATATAACAAATATAATGCAAATGTTTGCCAAACTTTATATTAGCTGTGCTTATATAATACTAGCAGTTATAATACTAGCATTTATAACTGAATTGATCCTGATAAGTTCTTTATGAATAAAAAAATATTTTTTAATATATTGCAATATTGAGTTTTAACTTTTTCTTACTATTTTGTAGTCTAATGGAAAATAAATAAATCATGAAATTTAACACAATCTCCTTTCACTTTTAATTGATCCTCATGGATTTGAGGGAATTTGCCTTTACTTATTTCCCCAAGGGATACCTTCCACTTAACTTTTTGAGTGAGTTAGCTTCATTCAATTTTTGCTCGCTAGAAGCTGGTACAGAATTTAAAACATTAAGTCTCTCATTTTCTACTTTATTAAAGTGTTATTGGATCAGCAGAAGACTCAAACCGACCACACAGATTATAAGGGTAAAGTAGGCAAGAGATAGTGAAGGCTTTGTATCTTCTGATAAATTTAAGTATAATTTTTGTCTTAAATGCTTAATGATGTTTACTTGTGAAGACCTCTGATTGACTCCCATAATCTTTCTTCCTTAACTTCACAAATAGAATTCTTGTGTGTCAAAATTGTTGGTATTTGGCCATTTGTTGAATTTCTCTCTGATATTCTGACATGATTAAAAATGTGATTATTCTACTTAGGTTACAATAAGTAAGCATCATTTGCAATGCCTGTCAGGTCCTAATAACACTCTTTCCTCTGAGAATACATCCAACCAAATTGCCACTATTCTTATGTCTCAGAAAAATAAAACAACACAACTATGGTTGTCCTACAGAGTTCTGCTTTCTGGCCATAGCTGACCAGGGATAGATGATAACTGCTCTAAGCCAGGCTAATCAGAGGCTCTTTCCTAGGAATTTAGAAGTGAGAAAAAATGTAATTCAGACTGAGTTGTTTGCTTAGACTTAAGTTATACAAATCTGACAGGTGGAAGTGGGGAGGAACTGCTTTGTGCATGGAAAAGTGATTGTGCAGTTAAAGCAGAAAAACAAGAGTGAGAGCAAAAGAGACAGAGAAAGGAAGGGTGTAGGGAGGGCAAGAGACATTGGCTAGTTTTATAGCTTTCTAGCTCTTAGTTTCACTTACCTAAGATAACAGCCAATTTTGAATTTTTTGGATTTTTATTAACTTCACATCAATGAACTTCACAACTTTGTAGCAAGTTACATTTTTTCATAAAGTAAAGGTAAGTTCTCATATTTCTGCTTTATCTTGAAGTGCATGAGATAAGTCATGTGTCTAAATCTTATAGCTCTTATTCTAGGTTTGGGAAATATGCTCCTGACCTTTATTTTCAAAAATGTCGCAAATGTTACATGACTTGATTTCCTAGGTAACAGCATGTGTAGATTTAGTTGTAAATTTTCTCTTTCCTTGACTGATTACTTCAGAGAGGGTAGTTCTAATATATATAAATTTGGGGATCAAAAATTTCCCTCTCATCCTCCATTAGCTCTTACTACCTGCCTCTTCACAGGATCTATATCAATTTTCAAGCAGGATTTGCTGTCCTCTAATTTCCCCCCCGGGCCTTTGGGGGTTTTTTTTTGGTTTTTTGCCCTTTCCACTTTTTGTTCCTTATTGGTTCTTTTATTGTTTTAAATTTTTTTTTTTATTTTAAAATTATAACATTAAACCATTCACTGAATACCAAGCACTTTGTCCTTATATGCATTATTTCATTTGTTCTACATAACAATCCTAGACAATAAATATGATTAACATTTTGTTTTGAAGTTTCATGAAGGTAAACAACAAAGTCAAAAGCTAATAAATTACTGAGGTCAAAAATTGAATCTATGTCTGTAA
>NW_011888872.1:7677131-7679705 GCF_000151845.1 Pteropus vampyrus | reverse complement strand
GAACTGCTTTGTGCATGGAAAAGTGATTGTGCAGTTAAAGCAGAAAAACAAGAGTGAGAGCAAAAGAGACAGAGAAAGGAAGGGTGTAGGGAGGGCAAGAGACATTGGCTAGTTTTATAGCTTTCTAGCTCTTAGTTTCACTTACCTAAGATAACAGCCAATTTTGAATTTTTTGGATTTTTATTAACTTCACATCAATGAACTTCACAACTTTGTAGCAAGTTACATTTTTTCATAAAGTAAAGGTAAGTTCTCATATTTTTGCTTTATCTTGAAGTGCATGAGATAAGTCATGTGTCTAAATCTTATAGCTCTTATTCTAGGTTTGGGAAATATGCTCCTGACCTTTATTTTCAAAAATGTCGCAAATGTTACATGACTTGATTTCCTAGGTAACAGCATGTGTAGATTTAGTTGTAAATTTTCTCTTTCCTTGACTGATTACTTCAGAGAGGGTAGTTCTAATATATATAAATTTGGGGATCAAAAATTTCCCTCTCATCCTCCATTAGCTCTTACTACCTGCCTCTTCACAGGATCTATATCAATTTTCAAGCAGGATTTGCTGTCCTCTAATTTCCCCCCCGGGCCTTTGGGGGTTTTTTTTTGGTTTTTTGCCCTTTCCACTTTTTGTTCCTTATTGGTTCTTTTATTGTTTTAAATTTTTTTTTTTATTTTAAAATTATAACATTAAACCATTCACTGAATACCAAGCACTTTGTCCTTATATGCATTATTTCATTTGTTCTACATAACAATCCTAGACAATAAATATGATTAACATTTTGTTTTGAAGTTTCATGAAGGTAAACAACAAAGTCAAAAGCTAATAAATTACTGAGGTCAAAAATTGAATCTATGTCTGTAATGCCAGACTCACTCATACCCTGAGTCAATAAACCATCCCAGATAACCCAAAGCCATGTGTTTAGCTTATATCCTTATTAAATCCAGTCATGTGGGGAGGCAGGAAGAAAATGAGGCTCCCTCTCCCTTTGGGGCCCCAGAGAATACATGGTAGAAATATACATTAGTAGATACAGAGAAATTTGACCTGCAGCATTTGTCATCACGTATTTATCTCCTTAGGGCAGGGAGAGCATCACATATCCCCTGTCTTACCTATTACATAATGTCTTACTGATGGCAGGCTCTTAATAAGAAATTGATTGATTAATAATTAAAATCATGGATGCAGCTTGTACTGCTATTGCCAGGGCAACTGCTCTAAATTGTAACCTCTCCTTTTACTTTCTTATCATAGTTCACTGCAAAAATCATATAAATAATGTTTCTTTTAATCTTTTTATTTTTCAAAATTTTCTGTATATATCCAGAAAAGATACTTGAATGATCATCTAATAAAAAATATAAGTACATGTTAGAAAAGCTTGGGTTTAGAACTTTTTCTTGACTATCTAAGCTCACAGTGATTTCTCCTACTTCCAATTTCCTATAACACTCCTCTTATGATAACGCCACTGATAAACCTTCTGAGAACATCAAGGATTGATGGAATTCTTGTCCTTTATTATTGTTCAGATGAAGAAACTGAGGGTTAAAGAGATAAAGGGGCTCACCTAATGACCCATCCCATAGACATCTGGGGACTGCAGAACAAGTCCAATGATATATCTGCTGCATCTCACTTAATCATTTTGGTCTTTACTGCTTTAGTTATCTCTATTACCTATGCTTTTGGTTACAAACAAAATAAACTGATTTTGGATAATTTGAAGAGAACTGAATATCTTTGAAAACACCCCAAATTGCCCAGAATTAGTGGAATGTTGAAGAACCAGATCCAAAAAATTAGCCGGGGTTGAGAGAGATTGGACACCTAGAAAAATTGCTGTAGTCCTGTCATCCTTCATGACCACAGTAGAGAGTTATAGAAATAGCTATGTCCATAAAGTCACTACTGGCACTGCTGCCTCTAGGTAGGATGCAGATTTTAATACCACTGTTACTGTTCCTGGAATGTTTTTCAGACTGCCTCCTGCTAATTTGCATAAAATACTCTAGAGTGAAAGTTTCAGCAGCTTGTAGCCCAGGGTAAGGTTAGGTCAAAGGCTCGTAGCTAAGTGTCAAGGACCTAGAAGACAACAAATGTAATCCCTCTTCAATTTTTATAGTAGAAGATAAAACTTTGCCTTTCTTTATTGAGATTTCCCCAAACAGAAGGCCTTCAGAGATTGAGCAGCTGCAAGTGAGAACTATCCACTAAACATTCTAAAATTGTTTAATTTACTGTCAAACTAAAAAGTGCACTGGACAAGTTAAGTAGTCAAGAAAGACTTTAAGACTACTGCACTAGGGGAGAGAGCTTGAACTCAAAAAACAGGAGAGTTTTTAAGTGCTGGGATGAGCTAGTGGAAAAGTACTAGAGGAAGTTAGGGAGGAGGTTGATCGTTCAGATTAGGCCATCTGTGTTTGCTAATTGGCTCTTATAAAACTTTGGCTCCTGTCCTCTCACAAAGACTTGGAGATAGGGGCCCTGTCTTTCTTAATAATTATACTTCAAAGGATTAGCTCCTAGGTCCTTGAGAAAAAACACCACTGGGTGGTAAACTT
>NW_011888872.1:7620387-7675191 GCF_000151845.1 Pteropus vampyrus | reverse complement strand
AGAAGTAACACAATTTGCAAGACTCTTGCCCTGGGAAAGCATTTTCTTATATTCTTTTCTTATATGATCTCCTTTATTATACTACTTTAAAGGAGATTGTTCATTCCTCCTAAGACAACAGTACAATATATTAGGTATATGAATTGTTTGTCAGTAGTCCCTAAATAAACTAGGCTGATGTCTATGGTTAGCCAAATAAGAAAGTCACTGATTATTTTCTTCCCATCCAAACCTTTGTTCCTATTGTCCCACTGGGATCCTCTTTTTCCACAAGTACGCAGAACATCTGGGAGCCAGGGGTTCTATTGTTATTTAAGATGGCAATCTGCTGCAATTGTCTGCCTCATTCACAACCAATCCCACAGGAAATCTCAATCAAAATTGGATGACATGGATGCTAAGCAAAAGAGGAATCATTCGCTACAGTGAAACTCAAAGAGGAGAAAAAAATAGATGAACTTGACTGTCAAGCAAGTAATTTCTATTCTGCAAAACTAAGTGTTACACTGTGATCGACAGCTAATTTTGATAGACTCTGAACTGAAAAGATTACAAATTAAACTCCCATCAAGCCGAGAAGTTAAAACCTCAACTGGATTAGGCTTATTTGATTCTTCAGAAGCTGCAAAAATTCATAAAACTTCTGCCCCAATTCCTACCATCAAGGTGATTTTAGTGGTCCTATATTCATAAATTATTCTGTAAAGAAATATGTAATTAATACTCACTAAACACGCTGTGCTAGCCTAGTTCCTTTGGGCAGGAATAAATAATTTTTAGTATTGTTTATATTATTCCACTATTTAATTACTATTATACTATCTTATTTATACATTTTTTGAATTTAGTTTTTTGTTTTGTTTTGTTTGCCCTAAGGATTATAACAACCAGGTTAAGGAATAGATCAGAGGTGGCTTAAAGGAGAATATAGTATAAAGCTTATATGGAATAGGCACTCAAAACACAAATGAATAAATTCAGAAATACTTGTATTGTTCTGAAAATGGTTAGTAAACTATCATTTTTATTGCCAGAGTTCAGCATGGGTCCTAAAAGATTTCTGTGACTCGAGAAAGGTCAGCTGGAGAGCTAGAAGTAGTGACTCACTTATTCTGTGATGCAGTTTCTGTTAAAATTAAACTGGTAAAGATGACCTCCTGATGTAGTTGTCAACTGTTTAAGAAATTAATAGGTGGGTTCCGGAGAGGATGATGAGCTCAGGCACTCATTTAGTTGTTCATTTATCACACATAAATAAGACCAGATTGTATGCTTTTATGACAAGTTACTCAACTCAAAGTAAAATAAACAGAAATGGGAATGTATTGGTGCATGCAACTAAAAAGTTCAAGAGCTGAACCTGTCTTTAGATGTTGTTAGATTCAAAGAGCATCAATGGATGTCTTTAGGATGTTATTTCTGTCTTTATCAGTTTTGTTTTTCTCTGTTTTTGCTACTTGGGCAGGTTTTCTTCATTTGGTAGCTTTTGAATTTGAAGGCACAGATTGTAAGAGTTTGAATGAACTTCAGAGAAGAGATAGTCTCCTGATGCCCCAGAACTGGATGAGATGTACATCTATAAAGTAACTGTAGAATATGAAAATTTTCTGATTGCCCTGATCTGGAACTGCAGTAGAGATGAGACTGGGTTGAGTAGGTATATGAAAAAAGTCTCATCCTAAATACAAGAGTTAAGAATAGGAGGGAAATGATTTCCTAAGGAAAACTGGAGGGGCATGGCCAGAATAATGAAAATAGATGATGATCAAGCTAATTAACAGATGTCTGCTACTTAATTTATGTGACTAGCTATTCAATTCAAATGTTAAAATATGTTGTTGTTTCTTGTTAAAAGATTAAATAATCTTAAAAT
Organism: Pteropus vampyrus; assembly: GCF_000151845.1. NCBI lineage: Eukaryota > Metazoa > Chordata > Mammalia > Chiroptera > Pteropodidae > Pteropus > Pteropus vampyrus. The sequence continues at coordinate 7,673,318 of NW_011888872.1, read as the reverse complement.
ATATTAGCTAAGAAAGTGAAATTTAAGAAGCTAGAGAAGAAATTATTTTAGCTTTGGACTTGGTGCTGTATTCTCAAGGAAATTGTATGTAGATCATCCCCTTCAATTCCTTCCTTAGTGTCAAGTTCTTAAAATGGGCATTCTCCCTTGTGTCCCTTCTGAGAGGAGTGAGAAGATAGTACTGATTTATTTCTGGTTCATCTTTAAAGAACTAGTCTTCTGGGTGGTGGTCTCCTATTAGACTCTATTTTGGCTACACCCTGAATTTTGTCTCTTGTATTCTGGATCTGGGGAGTCTTGGAACTCCTGGACCTCGGATTCTTGGTGTCCAATTGACAAAGAATTGAAGGTAGATACCCAGAAATTAATTGTATGCAAGCTAGCTTTATTGAAAGCGAAAGTATAGTTTTAGAAGAGAGAACAGGCTACTAAGAGTGGTCAACCTTGAAGACAAAGTAAGCTCACTCTCAAAAGGGAGAGGAAGCTGCCAAAAGTGGTTAGCCCCAAAGATTTCTGCCAAGTGAAAGTATACTCTCAGAGGAGAGAGTGGGCAGGCTCAAGGGAGAGCTTCTCTGACCATGGCGGGTTTGGAGATTTTATGCATTAATCGAACTAAGGGGTGTGAAGAGTCATAATTTTGTGTGGTCACTCTGGGCAAAGGTTTTTTCTTTTTTTTTTTTCCCCCCTCCCTGGAATTAAGGAGACGTGCTTTTTCTTACTAGGTTTGGGCTTTTCAAAACAGTCATGGCATTGTATGCATGATGGGTACAGCCTTAACTGCAATGCTAATTTATTATAATGATCATATAATGAAGCAAAAGTGAATTCTAGGTTACACCAGCTATGCTCCTTTGAATGCCTATGCTAGGGACTTTCCCTATCCCCTTTATTTTCCACTTTAGCAGAGAGTTTTAAAATACAAAACTGCTTCACTACATCAAAGCTATTGTTCAGGGCTGCTTTTCATTTTAGTGGCTCTGAGGAGGGGTCTTAATGTAACTCCTACCTCAATTTAACCTGATTTAGCAAATGCTCTCAATAGTAAATATGGCATTTGTGCCTTGCTTATCTGAATTTCCATCTTCATTTACTTTTAGCCTAAGCATTTCTTACTTTACTTTTTAAAAGATATTTAAAATAATTATCCCCAGAAATTTTTAGTTGTTTTCACAGACCTAGAGTCTACCTGTGTATCTAATTCATCATATTGCTAGAAACTGATACTGGAAAGAAGATTTTTAACTTTATTTTGTTGCCCATGAAACCCATGTATGTTTTTTTGAGCAGATGATTTTAGAAAAAATATCTTTGGCTATTGTAGAAAGAACGAATTATACTGGTTGGAGATTGAAGGCAGAGAGATAATTTAGAAAACCAATTCAATTGTATAAGTAAGATCAATTGAAAGTATAAACTAAAATGGTTAGCTGAATAAAGAATAGAGAACAAATACTAGAAAAATCAAAGACTTTCAAGTACAGAGATACAGGTGCATTGGCCTCAAGAAATTGAACATTTTATCTTGAATCCATATTACTGAAGAATACAAGACAGTAGTTAGTCTATATTAAATTTAGCTACAAGACACATTGTAATTAAGTTATAAGTTGAACTAAACCATGACAAGTATGAACTGTTTTGACGATCTTCTCTCACTACAATGACATCGATTGTTTGGTTCAATTACAGAATCAGAATATATCTTAACCAGGTGTTGTAGCAGACACGAAGGCCTTAATCTCACAGTGGCAAAACTGTGGAATGACTGGATGCCAGTATAATTACTCACTGCTGCCACCCAAGTGAGAAAGTATGTAACTAGTCTAGTAAACACCGAAAGGTATTTTTAAAAAGTGATATTTCTGGTGACATTTTAAGATGGTCCCAAAACTGAAGTGCACCAGATATAAGAAATGAAATTTTACCTTACAACTACATCTATCAAAATGGAAAATAAGTAAATAAAAAGTTCATAATGAAGCCTCAGTTCCAAAATTACATTTCTTAGAAAAGTCTTCCTAATGGCTCCAAGACTTATTAATCTAGTCATCTTTAATTCTCTCATGAATTTATTTCTGCACCACTAACATTTTCTTCTAATATATATCATTTTCTAATGCCAACATTAAAAAAATGATCTCTGTAGAAAGACAGAGTTGAATAATGGAATAAAAAAGGTGGACTTTGGAGACATTTACGCAGTAACATATTTGCTGGATTTAAATCCAGCTTCATCACTTCTTACCTGAGAGACTTTCCACAAATGTCTTATTTTCCTCTAGGCTTAGCTGCAAATATGTTAAGGAAAACTATGCTTACTTTGGAGGACTGTTTCAATTTTGAGATGACATAAATTGATAAGCACAGCAGCCAACATGTATTAAGAACTTATCAATTCATGTTCATCCTTTCTATTCAACATAGTACTGGGAATCCTAAGCAGAGCAATTGCGCAAGAAAAAGAAATAGAAGGCATCCAAATCAGACAGGAAGAAGTAAAATTATCTCTGTTCACATATTACATAATCATATAAGAAAATATTAAAGATTGTAGAAAAAAACTTGTTATAACTAATAAACGAATTCAATAAAGCTGCAGGATATAAAACAAGAAAAATTAGCTGTATTTCTATTCATTAACAAGGAACCATCACAAAAGATAACTAAGAAACAATTCCATTTACATTAGCATCAAAAGAATAAAACCCTTAGGAATAAACTTAACTAAGGAGATGAAAGTCTTGTTCACTGGAAACTACAAAACCTCTATGAAAGAAGTTAAAGAAGACACATAAAAATAACCCGTGTCCATTAACTGCAAGACTGAATATAGTTAAAAAGTCCAAATCACTCTAATAATCTATATATTCAATGAAATCACTAGTGTAATCCCAACAACATTTTTTTTACAGAAAGGGATAAAATAATTCTAAAATTCATATAGAAACACAAAGGACCCCAAATAGCTAAAATAATTAAGAAAACAAAGAACAAAGCTGGAAGCATTTCAAAATATATAAATCCTTACTTCAAAATATATTACAAAGCTACAGTCATTAAAATAGTATGGTACTGGCATAAAAACAGAATTACAGATCAATGGAACAGAATAATGAGTCCAGAAACAAACCCATGCATATATGGTCAATGAATCTTTGAAAAGAGTACCAAGAATATTCACTGTGGGAAGGACAGCCTTTTCATAAATGTTGGGAAAACCAGATATCTAAATACAAAATAATAGAATTGTACAATTATCATAACCACACATAAAAAAAAAAAAAACCTGAAAATAAATTGAAGACTTAAATGTAAGATCTAAAACTTTAAAACTCCTGGAGAAAACTTAGAGGAAAACTTCCTGGCATTGCTCTTGGCAATGAATTTTTGGGGTATGACACTAAAAGCACACATAACAAAAGCAAAAACAGACAAGGGGATTACATTAAACAGTTTATTCACAGCAAAACAAACAAAACAAAAACAATTAACAAAGTGAAAAGGCGACCTATGGAATGGGAGAAAAAAGTTTTCAATCACACATCTGATACGGGGCTAATATTAAACATATATAAGAAACTTCTTCGAGTCAAATAAATAAGGAATAACCTAATTTTAAGTATCTGGGCTAGATATTTAAATAGACATTTCTCAAAGATAACATATGGGAATCTCAATTAATCACTAATTAGATTTGATAATCATTAATCATCAGGGAGATGCAAATCAAAATCACAAGATATCACCTCACACCTGTTAGGGTGGCTTTTATAAAAAAGACAACAGAAAACAAGTATTGACAAGAATGTGGAAGAAATGGAACTCTTGTACACTATCAGTGAGAATGTAAATTGGTAGCTATTATAGAGTTTCCTGAAAACATTAAAAATAGAAATCCTACATGATCCAGCAATGCCACTTCTGGTTATTTATCCAAAGTAATTGAAATCAGGATTTTGAAGAGATATTAGCACTCTTACATTCATTGCAGCATTTATTATTCATAATAGCCAAGAGGTGAAAACAACCTAAATGTCCACTGAGAAATGAACAGATGAAGAAAATGTGATATATACTACAAGGGATTATTATTTAGCTTTAAAAATAATGAAATTTTGCCATATTTGACCACATGGATAGATTCTGAGAACATTATGCTAAATGAAATAAGCTAGTAGCAGGACAAATACCACATGATTCCACTTACATGAGCTATCTAAAATATTCAAATACATAGAAGCAGAGAACAAAATGGTAGTTGTAAGAGATGGGTTGCAGAGAATGGAGAGTTGCTGTTCAAGGGATATAAAGTTTCAATTTTGCAAGATGATTACATTCTAGAGATCTGTACAACATTGTGTTTGCAGGTAAAAATACTGCACTGTACACTTAAAAATGTGTTAAGATGGTGGATATCATGTTGAGAGTTCCTACCACCATATATGTATATAAACATATCAAATAATAACTTTCATTATGTATTGGAAGGTATCTGAATATTGTGTGTATGCGTGCACATGTATGTGTATGTAATTTTATTGCCCCACTTATGTATTAAGAGTCTTGTAGGATGGCACTATCTCTTAAAATACAGTGATGCAATCACACAACTCCCTTGAATAACAATTTTTCTTCTTTTATCTGAGGGAATTAACTAATTGTATCTAAGGTCTAATCAAGTTCAAAGCTCATTTTTATAATGCTCCCTCTGAATCCAGTTGGTATGTAAAATAGCTCTAGACATAAACAAATGTCTGAATAAAAACATGTTGACTATTAGTTAAAATTCAAAAATATAAATTTAAATTGTGTTTAAAATTTTAACTTTAACTTTAGTATTTGAAGTTTCTCTTGTTTGTAGTATAGCTTTTAGAAGTTTTGCCCACAATTTTTCATGACATCTTTCAATTCAAGTATGTGTGCATCTGTGTGTGTGTGTGTGTGTGTGTGTGTGTGTGTGTGTATGAGAAAGAGAGAGAGAAAAAAAATAGAAAAAATAGTGCTGTTGATAAAGAAAACATCTAATTTTAAAAAGTCTGTCACATTGCTATGACAATCTGAATGTTCAAATTAAAATATATAGAATGGAGAGTGATTTTCTTCCATTTTTATTAATCTTAAAGGGTTGTTGGAGCTTGTGAGCTAACAGATGAGGGAGGAGAGAAGGGAGATAAGAGAGAGACGAAGGGAGGAAGAAAAGCTCAGTGGGGCAGTGGTTAAATGTGTATAATGTGGATGTAGTATAGAATAACTCATACTGAAGATATCTTGGAGAATATATAGACTGAAGTACTTTAAATAGATACAGAAAATGAATAAAAAAACGTTACCTTTTGTGCTTCTCTGTGAGGAAATTGGAAGGTAAATTTCTGTTGAGCAGAGAGAGAATTTTTTCCCAAAGCCGTGGACAAGAAGTTATTGAATTCCTGTATTTCACACTATGCTAGATATTGTGGACTGTACAGTAAGGTAAAAGTCCTTCATTTCAAGCAGCTTAAATTTAAGATGAAAGAGGGAACTAAAGAAAAATGGAGAAGGAAATGAAGAAGAGAAAAAAGCATGAGTGAATGAAAGAAAGGAGGGAGTAAAGAGCATATTGTGTGACATGCAATGTGCTAAGGTATTTGAGTTCCCTTGCAATCTTATAACACTCTCATTAAATTATATAGGAAAACAAACAATTATGGGATGAACTTTGTTACATATTATTATACAGTCTAAGTTTTATATACATTGATTCACCATACAGAACAAAGTGCTAAACTAACTGCTGTTGATTTGACTTGAACTATCCACTAGTGATTTAAATTAGCAAGGGGTTCCTAGAGAAGACATATCTTGAGGCAAATGGTGCAATAGAAAGTTGCCTTTTACCTAACTTTTTGACTGCTTTATCAGTAATATACACAAGTTATATTTTACTTACAGATTTTTATAACAAATAAAACTTGGCATGTTGGCTTAATAAGACTCCTGACCCTAATATCTCTCTAAGCAAAAGATGGATATTTTTTTCATAATCTTAATTTGACAAACTATTCTCCCAAACTAGTACATAAGTAATGTGTAGAAAAAATAAAAGACAATTAGATATGATTGCTTGTCTTCTTACTATATGGCCTCACGGACATTTCAATGACCGTTACCTGTTATGAGTAAAATTATCACAAGTATATTATTCTCTCCTATACTCTGATTAGCTGGTGAGAATATAAAAAAATAATTTTAGAGAAGAGGGTTATCAATAGAAAACTGGTTTTTGGCAATGCAAAGTAAAGTTAGTATTGAGAATATGTAATGTTCCCCAGGTTTCCTAAACACTTCATCTCTATGCTTATGTAGCTGATTTAATGAATGTTTTATCCACTTCTAATTTCTATCGTAAAATGACTCCCTCTGTCATAAAAAGTGATTACTTCCCCTATCACTTCTAACCTGCCATATATTTTAAATCAGCAAATTCAAGGAATATAAGTAAATATAAGTAAATTCAAGGAATATAAGTAAATTTATAACTGGAAATTGTCTGATGTCATTTTTCACTCTAATAAGAAAACAATTATGAAGGATAGACATATTTCTATTGTTTTACTTATATAGAAAAAGTTAAATGAAAGGCCCATTTACTACATACAGATATACATGCATGAATATATACTCTTATATGTAGAGAAAAATTATAAAAAATTTATCCTAAAAAAAAAAATGATGTTAGGTATCAAGTTGACCCTTCTCTTTATAATCTCTCTCATTCGAAGTTTTATGACTTAGTAGTTATCTTTATTTGTTTGTTAGACTGAGTAGCCATGATAAGTTCTCAATAGGTACTACGTATTTTACTGTTCTTCTTTGTCTCTATTCAAGCCCATTAACTGTTAAATTCCTAATCTAGCTATTCTTTGGCATAAGGTAAAATGTGAGCCAAATAGTCTATCAGAAGTTTAAAACATAAACCTGATATCCTTTGGTGCTTACAACAAAATGGTAACTTTTCATTCTGCCTAGAATGATCTGATTCATACCTACCTTACCAAACCCATCTTCTAATATTCTCCTATCCTGCCCTATTGCCTCAGTGGGCTTCCTTCTGTCTTTTAAATGTACCAATTCCTTCTTCTCCTTGGGGCTTATATATTTATTGCTTTTTTTTGTCCAGAATGTCTTTCCTTCAGCCCTTTCCATGGCTAAATTCTCCTCAAAATATAAGTTTCACATCCTTTTCAATGGCGTCTTTGATTGTGCATACAGAGTGGCTTCCCAGTTTCTTCCAGCTCACCACTTTGTTTATTACATTCATGGTACTTATCATAATGTGTAATCATCATATTTGTTTACTGATTTATATTCTGGCCTATATTTTTAGAGGGATTTCCCATTAATAGCATTTGAAAAGGTGAAGTGAAAGAGCAGACTTGTAAGAACAGTTAATAAATCTCTCAAGTAAAAAGATACACAGCACACTCTATCTATTTATAACCCAAAGTATATGAAGCATCGGGAACCAAGCCATATCCTACTTTAATTTTAAGACACCAAAAAGAATAGTAAAAATCTAGGAGGTTAATGGGGCAAAGGGAAGGAAAGGAGTATTCCAAGCAGGAGATGCATTACAAGGCCTTTTCTAAAGACAAAATACAAGACAGATGTGGTGAATATGAAAAACCAAGGAAATTTATCTGGTATGAAAAATGAAGTGGATGAAAAGAGTAATGCAATATAATGTTGGAGAAATAAGCTGAGAGAAATGAGGGCCATGGTGTTACCTGTGAGCTTCAAATAATAGATGTTAAAATAACTTCAGATAAGACAAAGAATGATTGAAGTGTAAGATGTTCATTTTAGAAGCTGTAAAGAGAGGTGCAAAGAACATTGGTCCCATCAAAAGCCACTGGCCAGTGTGTTTTACTCTATTGGAAAAAAGCTCAGTGATTTTGAACAAGTCACTTCAGGACTGCAGACATATTTATAAAGAATGAGCAATTGAGAAGGTGATCCCAGATTTTTTTTCTGCTTTAAAATTCTGAACATAAATGAATCAGTCTAGCACTTGTCCACTATGACTTCCTGAAAAAACTGTTTCACATAAATGGTGACAGCTATTTTGTCTAATCTTAACCATTCTTGAAGATCACCACTTCTTTTATCTCATTAATGTTTACCAACTATTTACTTCTCCCTTTCTCCATAGAATAGCGTTTTCCTATTCATGACTGGTGTTAAAACAGAGAAAATTTATACGTCTACTATGTAACCTCATACTTATTTTTTGCTACCTTTTATCAAAATTTGAACCTAACTTCTAAATTCACACACACAGTTGTCTAATATCTCTGTCCTAACGTACATATAACCTTTATACTTCTCTCTCAAAAATATAAATGCATGTTTCCTAAAGTGGAGAGAAACTGATGAACAAAAGAGAACAAGAATCCTGATTGAGGTCATATCAACCATTTCAACAAATCAACAAAGGAATTAAAGGGAATGAACTTAGTTCCTTCCTAATAGCATTTCAGTTTGTTTCCATATTGCCCTTTCTTTTCTATTATGCAGTTAATGCAATCTAATTCGGTAATGTCTTTTGAATGATTAAGCCATTTATGATTGAACCTGATGAAGGAAATGAGAAAAGCCTCTTAAACATCTGAATAGAATTAATTCCTATAACTGTTGTAAGTCACAATCAGAATGCTATTGAATTCAACATTTTGCTCAGACACAAATATTTCCAGAATTGAGATATTTTCATCAATATTTGTAATGAAACTTGGAAAGGAAATTAGAACTGTTGACATTAGAACAATTTTTACATTTTGCAGAATTTTCTCTCTGAATATTTGGTAGAGATATCAGTGTTCCCTCTACATAAATAGAAAATGGAAAGATCAGGCAAATCAGAGGATTTTTCATGCTCATGATCTTTTCTTTCACATATCAAGGGGAGAAAACATCCATTTAAGAGCCTGAGAGGATGTGATATTATCTTTTGCAGAAGGATTCACATTATATTCTGAAAATTATAGAGAGGTGCATAGAACAATTTGTAACTATTTACTTTGAATTTGTCTTTTAAAATGTGTACATATTTATTTTTATCATTGTAATGTTAATAATACCACTTACCAAATATTAACCCATCCAAATAATATGAATACATTAATTATGCTACATGGTTTACTCATGTTAATACTATCCTTGAAAGAAAGATGCTACACCACACATTCGGAAGAAGCATACACAATTAGGAAAGAATAAATATTGAAGCCTGTGCTATTGATACAATGCTGTTCTTGTGAACTATTGCTGTAAAACAAGTCACCTCAAAACCTAGTCTTTTAGAGCAACAACAAAAATTTACTCTGCTCACAGATCTGTAATTTAGGTAAGGTTCATAAGAGATAGCTTTGATTGTTCCACACAGCAACAGCTAGGGCATCTCAAAGAGGGCCGAAGGATCTGCTTCCAACATGGTTTACTTATCAGGTTGACTACATTATTACTGAATGGTGATTGATTGCTCAATTCAGGCTATTGGCAGTGCCCAGATTCTCCATGTGGGCCTTTAGTCTACTGGGTTTTCTCATGGCATAATAGCAAAGTTCCAAGAGTGAGTGTTCCAATATGACATAGAAACTACTGGTATCTTCATGCCTGGGCTTAGAAATTGGCTCTACATTATTTGTGTGATTCTGTTGGTTAAAGGGGTCACAGAGCTTCCACCTGTAATTCAAGGAGTGAGGACGTAGATCCGATTTTCCAATGAAAGGAATGTCAAAGTATTTTGCCATCTTTAATTCGCCACAGATAGAGAAACAGATAACTACCAAAAAATACAATGAGAATCATTGTCTGATTTCAAAGAAATTGTCTAGAATACAATTTTTTTTTTCTTATTCTAAACAACATAGTGTGAAAAAGAGACCCCAAACCATTTTTACCATTATGATATTAAGGACATCTAATTAGAAGATGAAACTGCCTTTATGGAACTAAGAGTACCATTGTCTTACCCTTACTTGCATAAAAAAAGATAAAGCCATTTTTCTCATGCAGTTGTTGAACTGCTTAAAAAGCCTTACCTGAAGCTACACTGCATCTGAAATTTACAGGTATATGAACAACTAAATGCCCTACACTGTTGAACCTAATTTCAGTGGGCTTTTTATTAGTTGTGACTAATTACACTAACTGGACCATCGTTTTCAGGTTATAGAAACAAATATCCAGTCAGTTAAAATGACTCTCAAACATTTGCACAGCTTTTTGGTAGCAGAATTAGTATTTAATTTAGTGCTTCATCTACCACACTATTTTGCCTTTCCTATTTTCAAATGTTGTACCTGATGTTTCAATCATGTGTTACATGTATCTTCATATATCATCTTCAAAAAGCTGATTAAAATATTTGTTTCAATGATGCAGATATAAAAAATAAGTAAAAATATTAAAATAAGCAAAATGTCACAACAAAATTTTCTTTAAAAAAACTTAAACAAATATGATTACGTGAAAATTCACTTTTCATAGTGAATATTCTTCCTTGTGGCCTTTCTAAAGACAGACTGTACCAAGATGTCTGGGTCAAAAAGTCGTCGAATCATTTGAAGGGCTATAAAAGTCAGGTCTGCAGTGCTGCAATGAATGGTTAAATGCTTTCACTTTGAAATGCTGCCTGAGAATTATTTCTAGATTTGAAAGTTCTGCCTAAAGCCTTTTGAAACAGACTCTTCTGGATGTTAATATTTCCCTGTTCATCATTAACTGTCCTTTGAAAAAGGATATAAATGAGTTTGACCATAGGCAAAATGGACTCAATTACAATTTCCCCTTTGCCAATGACGAATTTGTGAGTAAATAACAATGCTTTATAAGGTTTTAAATATTTTTAAATTATGAATAATCCTGATATATCTAATTAGTAAAACTCAATGTTATTATTAATACTTATAAAAATAATGGTAATTCATTCATTCATTCATCCAACTAGTATTATTGAACTCCTGAAGTTATGAGAAAGATCAAATCATGTAAGGAATCAAGGAGTAAAGAACTGAGGTGAAAAAATAGCTTGTTTCATTCCAAACTATTAGCTAATAGTAGCTAAAATTAATACTTTATTTATGTGCTTTAAATTTGAACTTCTATTTGTGAGAATTATCTCATTTAATTTTTATTATAATCTTATTACTTAGTTTCTGTGACTATCTCTTTTTCAGAGATGAGGTGACTGAAATGTTGCCCAATGCTTTATGGTGAAAATTGAACTCACTGGGGAGTAAAAATATAAAGTATGTTGTCAAAAAAGATGTAGTGTGATAAATTTTTAATTTTTCTATTGTATGTGATTATTTTCTATTCAAATTTTCTGTGAACAATTCCTCCTGCCCTTTTCTCCATCACCATTCAGGGAGCATCCAGAATTCTCCAGATAAAGAGATGATCAAGCAAAAATGCAGAGTTGAAAAGAATGTAATTCTTTACTTCTGATTTATAAAATCTGTGAGTTAGATCTAAGACAAAAGACTTGAAAAATATGTCAGAGATAGTTTTTCCTGCCCTAGAGGTTAGCAATTTTTGTCTAAGCTGGAGAGAAGAGGAAGAGAATCAAATATGAAATAAAGAGAACTTGGTGAGTTTCCGAAGGAGCCCTGGCCATTCCCCTTCTGACTGCAGCCTGGAAGTGTGAAAGCAAGAGAAATACTTGTGAAAATTTGGGAACCTAGGGGTATAAGTACTTTGTATTCCAATTCCACATAAAACCTAGAGAATTGACCAGACCTCAGGCTCCTTTCATGGGAAAGGGCAGATAAAATGTGTAAATGGTGTGGATTCCTAGACACGAGGAGCTAAGACAGCCCTGTAGTATGGTTCAGGAGATATGGGAGCTCTCCAGTGTTATCTAGAGTGGCACTGATGTGGCACAGAGCACTGAGAAATCTAAGAGTTCTTATGGTCAGGAGTAAAGAATAGCCACTCTAGTCTAATGAGTGAAATTTAGATGGAATTGCAGGTATCAGAGCTATCTCCATCAAGGATAGCTAAAAACACTGAGAATCAAATATCACTATTTCTCCTCTTCTCTCCAATGGTTGTTTGAAACCATATTAACCTCCAAGATTAGATGCAATCATTGGAAAAGTAGGATGGAATTCTAACTTGATCAAGATCAATTCCTATACTCAACAAAATGATGCCTAAGTGAGAAGTAAGTTCAAATATGGGAAAATACATAAATTTACATTTCTTAGATATCTGAGAATAATTCTTGCTATAAATAAATTTACCAGATTGAGATAACAAGAATAAGATACAAATTTATCATGTGAAAAATCCAATAGTGATTTATATTTCCTCTTTTCCCTTTCTTGATAATATTTTCCTTAATTGGTATAAAATGTAATAACCATACGCATATATACATATACATATATATACATATATGTGTATGTGTGTTTGTGTATGGAGGGAGGGAGAGAGGGAGGGAGGGAGGGAGGGAGGGAGGGAGAGAGAGCGAGAGAGAGAGAGAGAGAGAGAGAGAGAGAGAAAATGAGAATGAGAATATACATATGCTTTCAAAGTCTGGTTTCCCTACTCTGAAAGAATATTAAGAAATTACAGATGAATTGATTCCTGAAGTATAACCTGATAGCTAACTAAAAATAAGCTTCATAAATGGAAATAAACATGGGCAGGTTCTTTTAGAAGAAGTAGGTACCCAATAACAATGGACATTGTTGTGTCATGTAGACCTTGCAGTAGACCTAGCTTAAACCATATTTAATAACTTGAGAATATGCAACGAATTACAGGTAGGCTTGAGTACTGTTTGCTGGGGATGTCAGATATAAGTAGTACTACTATAAGACAATCTTATATTTAATCAATTAAAAGAAAGATTTTTTTGAAAACAATTTTGATTATCATGACTGCATGATAAGGTACACTGATAATTTTATTCTTTGTGTATCAACGATTCTCAATAAGCAAAAGATGGGAAAAAGTCATAATATTCTCATAAACACACACAACCAACTCAAAGTATTTTCTGGGCATTTTGTAGGAAGATATATTAATCAGCATAAAGAAGAAAATTACCTTCCAGGACATGTAAATTGTAATTTTGTAATAGGCTTTAAAATATTAATAAAATTTGGCCCAGAAATTCTAGTCCTAAATGTTTAATCTTAAAAATAACTATAAACTCTTCAAATATTCACATACAAATTATCCTTCAGAATGTCATTTATAATAAAAAAATACTGATAACTTAATTTCCTAATAAGAGAAATTTAATTCATTAAATAGTACACTAGCAGTCCTTAAAAACTGTATTTAGTGGCATAGCTAAATATATCACAAGAGTATAAATAAAGTAGATTAAAAGCAAAAATAAATATGAACTTTAGCTATCAGAAAGAGATAAAAATATTTACAACAGTTATCTCTGATATTAAGCTTATGAATACTTTCTATTTCCTTTATAATATTCTGTATTTTCTAAGTTTATTTTCTACTCTTTCCTTGCATTTATGTGACTTTTTAAATAAAAAGGGCTATCATTTAAAAACAAAATACGAACACAAAAGGCAGTGTAAAAACCTAAAAACTTGGCTAGATACTCATTTATTTGGTATTCTGCCTGCATGTGTCTAGCTTTGAATACTGCTGAGAAGAAAAAAGAAAATCGAGCCACAGGGTCAACATACACCAATGTTCAAATGAGTCTCCAAAGGCTAAATATTCAGCTGTGCTATTGAAAATTAACCTGTACTATCCGAACCTCCAAGATTTATAATATTGAAGATAAAAACTGGCTGAATTGAAGAAATAAAAGTAAGAAGTACAGTTCAACACAGACCGAAAATTTCTTTTAGGTTTTAAAATTTATTTTTGTCACTATTACTAATGCTGGATGAAATAATAAATTGGAATATGCATTAAATTATAAACTTAAATGTGTTTATCTAAAACATGTTTCCACTGCACCCGATGTTTTTATTTTTAATTATAAAATGGAACTGGCTTCAATGTTTGTGTTTTTTTCCCTGTCGATATACTTTTCACGTGCAATTGTAAACATACCTTGCCAAACATATAAACACATTGACATAAACACATGAACAATAACAAAATAACCAAATAACAAACAGTAGACTAGAAAGTGAAATCTTGATTCATGCCCCATATACTCCAGGCACTTCTTTGTATATGGGTATACACACAAATATAACATTTCAAAACTGTTAAAAATATTTTCATCTATTAGCCCCAGATAAGACTCAAATCAAACTAATATACTGCTTATTTTTAATCTGCATAAAAAGGTTGCCCTCCAATTTACCTCTAATAATCAAAATGGCATGGAAATTTGGTCAAGGGAGACAAAGAGATGAATGGAACAGAATAAAGAGTCCACAAATAGACTCATATATCTATGAATAACAGTTTTGACAATTCAGTGGAGAAATTATAGTCTTTTGAAGAATAACACTGGGACAATTGGACATTCATATCTACGTAGAAACTTTCATTCACCTCTAATATCATGTAAAAAAATAAATCATAATGGATAAGAGATCTTAAAACATAAAACTTCTAGAAAAGTGAACAAAACATAGGAGACAATTTTTGTCATCCTGGATTAGGTAAATACCAAAAACATAGTCATAAAAGAAAAAAGGATACATTGGACTTCATCAAAATTAAAAGCTTCTGCTCTATAAAAGACACTTAAGAAAACGAAGAGGCAAGACATAGACCAAAAGAAAATATATGCAAATCACATATCTGACAAACTGTTTGTATATAGACTATATAAAGAGCTCTCAAAACATAACTATAAGATATTTTTTAAATTTTATTTTTAATAAATAAAATCTTTTTATTCCTGTTAGGAACTTCACCAGAGAAAATATAGGGATATCAAATATGCTCATGAAAAGATACTCAGGTTTATTAGCCATTAAGGAAACACAAATTAAAACTAAAATGAAATATGATTACAACCCTATCAGAATGGGTAAAATTTAAAAAGTCCAAATGTACCAAGTTTTGCTGAGGATATGGAAGAACTGGAACACTCATATGCTTCTGGTGGGAGTTTATAATTGTGTAACTAATATGAAAATCATCTTGGCACTTTCTTAAAAGAAAAGTATTATCTAGTCATTCCACTTTGGTGTATTTTCTCATGAGAAATGAAATCTTTGCACATACACAGGCTTATACACAAATGTTCATATGTTTTTTCTGATAGCCAAAAACTGGAAAGAAACCAGATAAACTGATAAACTGTGATACATTCATATAATGGATTACTACTCAGCAAAAGGAATAAACCATCAATATACACAAAATATAATAATCTATGAAAGTTGCAGCACCAAAAACTGTGCATACTTCATGATTTCATTTATATGCAACTCTAGAAAATGCAAACTACTAAGCAGTGAAAGAAAGCGAATCAGTGTTGCCTAAGGATTAGGCAGGAAGAAGAAAAGAGGGAAGGTAAAATTATGTGCCATTTCAGGAAGAATAAAACAGTCCTAATTATATGATTCCTTAACATATGATTTAATCTAAATATATTTACCATGAAGTATAATGAGAAAACATGATGAAATAAAAGAAAAATAAAAATCTTCATCAGGCAAGTATTCACCTGTGTTCTCTGCATGACAAAATACAGGTTATTTCCACTTCCATGAATGGTCTGGCCCTTTGGCATCATGAAGCCACACTATGGAATGATTGTTTTCTCTGGATGTTACAAGTTCTTTTCATATGTTATTAGGAACTTCAATTCACACCATTTTTTTTTGTGATAGATCATCAAAATGTGCCTAGTGAACGATGATTTCCACATATTGGATAAAAATTATGTAAGAATATTTTTTAATTCCTAAGGAAAAAACATGTGACCTAATTTTATATAAATAAAGTCTATAATTAATACAGCAAATTTAACTTGTGGCAAGCCAATGATTCAGTAGTCTTCTATCTCTTAAGACTTAGAAGTGAAAAGCTCAGCCCAAACCAATCAAATCAGTCCATATTTTCTAATTCCTGAAAACCCTCTGGATTCCAACTCAAGTATAAACTAGGATCATCTGAATCCATAATAGAAACTTATTAGGTAGTGATAGATATTGTGCCATTTCTAGGGATTTAAATAATGAAAAACACCCTTCCAATGTAAGGCTGGAAACTGCTTGATTTATGTTAATGCTGATGTGCACTTAGTGTTTTAGAAAAGGATTTTATTACTATCTAAAAGCAGCACTATATTAAATCCACAAATTAGTTTCTGTTCTGTTGAAATCTAATTATCTTTATGTAGGGCAATAGTCCAGTGAGCCAGGGGCAAATTCTTACCTTTCTAAGTAGAGATTTGAACAAGGAAAATGATAGACTGCTAAGCTAAACAGTATTTACCGCAGAGTCCACGTGGGACTGGCATGAGGAGGTATGAACAGGACAAAGGCATCTCCTGCCAACTCGACAGCAGACAGGTAGGTCCATTTTTCCCCTTGATATTTGGTGTTGCTTTCATCTTTCTTAGAATGTATTCAAAATTAATTCTTATTTCCTTGTTTTTATTTTTTTATTCTTTTTTGAGTATTCAGTTCTAACTCAAAAACATATTCTAGGTTTTACTTCTTTTCAGTCTTTTGTAAAGATCAAATCTTCATTTGTTCTGTACATAGCATGAATCACTGATTTAATAATTTTCATTTCTTTTATCTTTTGCTTTTATAAGCTATCATTTATCCTAAATATTTCTTTAAAAACCCAGTGGCAGTAAAAAGGGAAGTATGGAGAAGATATGCTTGTAAAATGTTCATAGAGAAATAAACGTGGCTAAAGAATCACTATTAAAAAAATATTTTTTACCTGATATACCTAGTCTAAACTTTGAGGTACTTGAGATGTGATTAATAATCTATAAAAATAAATAGAGGCCTTCTATGATTGTGTAAAAAAATGACAAAGAATTAAATATGATTGAAAATAAATTATGAAATCAATTATAATAAAAAGTTTGCTATTGAGTTAACTTTATACAAGTGTTGACCACAAAAATGCTATATATTGGAGTTTCATATCATTCTCCATTACTTCTTAATTATGGAACTAGTTAATATGTTTAGGCAGAGGTTGGTAAGATTTTCTTTATTCTTACTTTATTCATTAAATGAATATTTATTAAATATCTTCTATGTATTGGGTGTTGTGAAAACCATTAAGGATTTTTCTCCATTCCCTGTGGCCAGACTGTACAGCCAAGGTCAAAAGGCAGATAAGTGCAGTCCAGGGAAGAGATTTGTGTATGATTCAAGAACATCGAGCACAAACAACATGCAAATCAGGCTCAAGTTGTAGAGCTTTTACTTACAGAAAGAGAGAGAGAGTGGACAAGATCTACTCTTCTGCAATGCATTAGACCTCCATTACCTAACTATGGGTCTGCTCCACAGCCAACACAGGCAATGTAATTGCAAGCACAAGGCGATTTTGTGGCGTAGCGGAAAGACCTCCACCCTTCCCCAATGGGAGTTTTCTGTGAAATAGAGAAAGCTAGGAGTATGTCTCTGGGACACTGACTCACAACTTAATCAGAACAAGAGTATACATCTGGCTGGGAACAGGAAAATATAATTCCCTCAAAGGCAAATCTGGCACAGTCGGTGAGGACTCAATTGCTCAGTAAGAAAATGTTCCAGGTTCAAGGCCACTCTGGTGTTACTGAGTAGTGGGCCAGAAACTAAGCCTGACTACTTTTCCCAATAAAAGATACAATGGTGAACAAAGCATACTGCCTTTCTTGTGGAGATGAGTCTAATGAGGAAAAAAATATAATGTATAAACAAATAGAAGATTAAAAAATAATGGCAATATTTGGTAAGTGCTATGATGAACATATGCAAGGCACTGCAGTATATAATGGGGAGGTAGGGGAGCCTGCTATAGAAAGGGTGTTTGATAAAGACCCTTAGAGGAAATTAAGGAAATAATACTTAAGCTGATATCTAATTGGAGAGAAGGAGCTAGCGAAGGGATGAGAAAGGAAAATACAATCTAATAAGAAAAGATACAGGTATGAGGACCCTTTGTAGAAATGAGTTTTGTGTACAATAGAAGTGAAAAAAGACTATGAGGACGGTGAATTAAAGTGCTGAAGAGGAGGAGGGCTGTGAGGGTGGGGGGAAGAGAGGAGGAGGGAGTGGCACGAGTTGGGAAAGAAGCAGATACAAGATCATGTATGTTTAGATATCTCTATTTCTGTACGGTCCTGACTTTACCATTTTTCATTGTATATTCTCCTGACATATTGTTGTTATTAACAGCTTCTTTTTAAGTCTTTGCAGATGGTGACATAGACCAGAATAAACACAAGAAGGCAATTTGATATATAGTAACGCATTTATATGAAATGTTATATAAATCATATGAAAAATTATATATAATATATATTAATGCATTTGTTACCATTCACTTCAAGAAAATAATCTTCTTAAATATATGATTATGTAAGTTTGTTTTGCATAATTGCTTTTGAACATTTAGTTCAAAAATTTCTAGCCTCTTTCCTTTTTATCACCAGGAATCTAAAGGAAAAATAAAACTCCATTGACTGGCTGGACAAAAATGGAAAGAAAGAGTAAGAAATATCTATTTCCTCCATCTTTCCACTGCCCTTTCTTCATCCTTGGCCCTAAGATAGAAAACTCTATGACCTAACTCTCCTTTCTCTTAAATGAGCATGCTGACAGTGTTTCTATCCACACAATATCTTTGTTTTATTAATCATTTTTCTACATTGGAGGAGGTCATAGGAATGAGGTTAAGTATCAGGATGCTTCCTGATGAAATTGATATAATGTCAGTTACAATAGCTCTGATGTCCAGTGTTCAGAGCCAAAACTGTGTGTGTGTGTGTGTGTGTGTGTGCGCGCATGCACATGCACACACACACACAAGCATCTCTGTGTTATGGATAATGGTAGGATTTTTAATTCTCATTGGCTTATTTACAGAGGAAAATGAGATTTAATTAGTGAGGACTCAAATACATTATCTAATATAGGAAAATTTAAATAAAACAGAATCAATGGCTGACTGGATTGTGCTGGCTAGTAAAACATTATCTTTGATTCATAATATCAGAGTTAGAACATCATTAGGTTGGCTTGCATTCTACTTTTTCCAAAGAGAGAACAATTTTCATAAACAGATGACAGCCTACTTCTCTTAATATTTTCAAAATGAAGATCATCATAAACAACATTTTAAGATACATGCACTACATCTTGTTTCCTTTAATTATTTTATTACAAACACTGCAGTCAGTTACTCACAAGGAAGGAATAACTACTCTTTGTTTTAGCATAGGGCTGAAGACTGTATCCAATGTCTGTCTGTATCTAACACATCTGCTACCACCATATATACCCACAAATATGCAAAGGGGTTTTAGAGTTAAAAAATTGCCTTTATGAAAATGTCCCTTTTTTGTAAAATAATTTTTTAAAGTAAAAATTGATTTTGTATACTTTAAATCCTATTAGAGTAAATGTAATTCTATTACATTTAAAAACTTAGGATGAAAATAAAAATCCAAATAAACAGAAATATACAAAATTATCTCTAGAAAACCTTACATTTGAACAACACCCATGTATACAGCCTGTATCTACATAGGCTATAACTTTTAAAGAAAATATTTTTTAAATGCAAGACAGGAAAAATCAACAGAACCAGCATTGTTATTGTTTCTGCAAGGGTGGGAATAAATAAGTCTACCACTATAGTAGATAATCTACTATTATCACCACTCCTACTTCTGTAATTAACTACTACTAAAATCTAACATCTGCCAAGCACTATTTTAAGTGCTTTACATATATATTTTGTATTAAGCACTCACAACACACATACCAGGTAGAAACTATTTTTAAATGAGGAAACCGAGACATGCATATTGAGAAAATTATGCCATTAGTGCTGTCAGGATTTATAAATTGAGAATTTTACTCAGGCATTCTGTCTTGAGAGGCCACTTTTTAAGTCATAGCACTATAGTTACTCTTATTTAACAAAAGAAATGTTAGGGAGTAAATGTTGATACACATTATGAGCCAATGAACATAGCTGAAGAAATGAATAAACTAGTTGGATACTAAGCCAATTATTCCTGAATATTTTAATAATGCTTTTTATGTTATTCATTTTATAAATTACCTATGACATAGAAATCCATAAAATATATTCTTTACTGTGAATCAATTACTTCAAAATGATATTTTAAGTTTTCTTCTCATCCGAATGGAAATTTATGTCAGAAAGAAAAAAATCACATTTGCACAAATACTTTTTAATATTATAGGTCTCTATTTCACTATGACATACTAATAGGATTTATTAGGTTTAGTTATTCAACTGCTATTTTGATACAACTATTAAGTGCAAAGTTCTATGGGAACATCAAACCAAATAAGACACAGTTCATTTTTCGAATCATCTATAGGAGAGGTAGTACATGTTAATTAAATTAGTATAATCTAAAAATGGAATATGTACCAGAAGAGAAATGTAAATAAAGTGAGATGGTAGTTGAATGACTGATCCTTATTCCAACCAACACAGCATTATTCCAAAAACATATCTCATTACCTCTGA
This sequence comes from Pteropus vampyrus, assembly GCF_000151845.1. Taxonomy (NCBI): domain Eukaryota; kingdom Metazoa; phylum Chordata; class Mammalia; order Chiroptera; family Pteropodidae; genus Pteropus; species Pteropus vampyrus. The sequence goes on along the minus strand of NW_011888872.1, from coordinate 7,652,639 downwards.
GTTTCAGAATGTGTAGTTGAATGACATTTTTCTGGATGATAGATCCTTTATTTTTATTACCTATTTTGTGAAATAGTATTTTATTTTATTTAGACTTCATTATTGAAGAATATTTTTACCAGATATAGAAGTCAGTATTGACATTTTAAAAAATCATTTTAGCAAATTAAAAAGGGTATCTTATTTTCTTCTAGATACCATAGTTTCAATGAGAAGTCTGCAGTACTTCTAATTTTTATTTTCTTTTATATAACAAGCCATTTTTCTGAGAATGTTTTTAAGATTATCTTTCATTTTCAGCAGCTTTACTGTGATAAAGCTAGGTTTTCCTTCATATTGACCTATTTTGGCTTTACTGATCTTTAATCTGTAAATTTCTCTTTTACCAAATGTGGAAAGTTTGGGCTATTATTTCTTCAAATAATTATTCTGCCCCATTCTTATTCATTTTTTTTTCTTCTGGAACTCCAATTATTAATATTTTAGACATTTTATATTGTTCCACAAGTCGCTAAATTGCTCTCTCAATCTTGATTCTGCTCTATCTATCTATCTATCTATCTATCATCTATCATCTATCTATCATCTATCTATTTATTTGAAGAGTTCTGCATTATCTTTGCAAGGCAATAATTTATTTAGAATTAAATTGAAAACTCTGTTTTACCTACAGTGAGAAGGAGCTCAACTCTCAGTCCAATTCCATTTTTTTCCTTAGCTGAGTTGTTTTGGGTCTTCCTTGAGCATATTTTGTTCTAGGACCAGCTGGAAACTTGGGTATGGCTTATAATTTCATCACTTTCTTGTGGCACAAGTTGCCTTGGAAGTAAGATGTAATAGATGACTCTGTCTTCTAATTCAGGTCAGTAAAATAACTTTCCTAATCTGTTTTTATTGTATAATGTGTGTTTTATGAGTTATTTTCTGTTGTCTTATTTACAATATCCTATTTAATTATTATAAATATTATGTAACTCTTTGCGTTATGGTTGGAAAATGGTTTGGTATCTTTCATAAATAAAGTGCAAAGTTCCCAGATCCCTTTTCTGAGTTATGACCAGAAACTGTAATTTAGAGAAAGTTGATATAATTTATCTCAACAAGCATAGACTTATATATCTACACATGAAAAAAATTAAAGAAGTCATAACTAAGGTCAATGTTCTCATGATCACCAAATTAGAAGGATTTAAGAACTACCACTCTCTGATAAATTATACCATCTAATTAAGCAGTGTTTTGGCTAATAATATGAAGATGGCCAGAGTTTTACCAACAGGAATTAAACAGTTTGGGGGAGCCTATTATTTTCAAAAGGTTAATTTATATACTTCAGGATAAAATATAATGTAACATCATATTCATTTATTATTTGCCCACTAACAAATGAGATGAAATTTATTGAGATTAATTTTCTATCTTATTAGATTTAATATTACATTTTACTTTTTATTTCTAAAATGCATAATTTATGTTCTCCTTTGAACAAATATTCTCTATATTTTGCCTTGTGTAATTTGCCTAATAAGTTCTGATTTTCAAGGTAAATAAAATTTATCTAAAGGGGTAGCAGATTTGTCTAGTAGAGATTTCTATACTGTTTAATAAGCATCCATAATGTTTTATTTTTCCAGGATTTTTATTATAAAATGTTTGTTCCTCTGATTAGAATCTGAATAGCCTTCACTAAGGGACTGGGAGATACAATATATTATTTATCTTTTTTCTAGTGAAAACTGAAAATTCCTATAAGGTTACTGAAAGTAGAATTGATTTGCTAATTCAGATGATATATCGCCATGTCAACGTATATGAACCAAACAAAATCCATGTAAATTCAGTTGGTTTTATGCCCATACCGTTTAGATTCTCTTGTCAACTGAACATTGCTATAAATCTAACAGCAGGGGTCTAAAGGAACCACATACAATGAATCCAGAATTAGCACATTGGAGAGCTAATATATAGACTTCCCAACAAATAAATTATTTTAACTATATATTTATAATAAAATAAAAGCTGGGAGATTTGTGAACAAGTATTTTCATGAATATAAATATATACATGCACAAGCATATCTCTAGACATAAACTGAAAAGGGAGCCACCAAATGTACATAATTTACGGGGCATAAAAATATTTTTGGTCTCCAGACTCTTTTCTCATTGAATTGTACTACTACACTATTTTTCTTTTTCATTTTAAAATACTAAATCCAGTACTTCCACATTAAATATACTTGGGAGCAAGATGCCACACTGGTGGCTCTGGGTATTAATAATGTACATTGAACCTAGAAGGAAAGAGTAACTGAAGGTGCAAAATTACTTAGGATAAATTTCACAAACCTCTAAGTGTTCCCTAAGAGCAAAGTGAAAGCCTCTCTCTCTCTAGCCCTATCATCTCTCTCTCTCTCCCTCTCTTCTCTCCCTTTCTCTCCTTCCCTCTCCCTCCCTCCTTCCCTCTCTCTCTCCACCTATATCTATCTATATCTGTATCTGTATCAACTATATATCTATATCTACCTATACCATCTATATCTGAGTACAGATATATAGATATGTAATATCCTTAGCTATATTTGCTGCCTAGACAAAAAAAAGATTGTAAAAGAAATTGAACAAACCTTCAAAGTAACAGCTAACTTTGGTGTTATCCATTGGCATCAAAAGACAGACTTTTCCTCACAGATTTTTATTGGAGGAAAGGATTTTAAGTTCTGTGGCACAGACAAAATTATATTTGCTTCCCATTTTAATTAAGTCTATTTCAAACTTAAGAATGCTGAGTCTCTGTTCTATGTGTTTATGCCACAGGCAGCTGGAACCATTGAAGAAGGGCTATTAAAAGGAGATTTTTGTATGGTGTATTTGGCCAATATTGGTCAGCTTTAAAGAGTTGCTCCTTTTCAACAATAATAATTATACACACAAAAAATAATTACTTTGAACACAAACAGTTTCATAGATGACATCTAGTTTACTGTCCTGATGCTGAACAACTAGGACAGGAATTTGAGACCATTTTTGTGCCACACTTTATTGGCAGCCTGGTGCTGCACATGGACTCTTTCTTAGAAAGTATTTTTAAAAGCACAAAATAAAATACATAAATTTAATGGAAACCAACTGCATCTAAATATAATTATAAAAATACTTTTACAAATAGATATTTGAGATACAGGCATACATGTGGTTCACTACTGATGTTAAAGAGTAGCAGTGGGTATAAGCAGAGTAATTTGATATAGTGATCAGTTTATATTCTGTTTTGAAATATCTACAATAGCTATAATATAGGACAATATCTGTGTTTTTTATTTGTGATAGTGTCAGAGAGACTGAAGTTCTACTATATGTACTTTGTTTCTTTTATTCATAAGAGAAAGAAATGTTAAATTACCACTGGAGATTAATTAATAAAGATACAATAATTTTCTAATTAAAGTTTATGGTCCCCCTAAGTTCTATCCATAAATCTCTGGTTAAAATCTTGTATTTATGCTAAGTTATTATTAAGGCACTTTAGACTTTTCAAAGTGGTATATCGCTACATTTTACTGAGTGCTGAATATTTATCAGAACCTATAATATGTGCTTTAAAACATTATCTTGTTCAATCTTCAAAACAGTTCTCTAAGATAGGCATTTTTATTTCCTTTGCAAATAAGCAAGTGGAAGCGCGAACTAACATTGTAGGTAGGTGGCAAAACCTGTATCTGGAGAAATATAAAAACATTGTTTTATCTCCACTTAAAAAATAAATACAGACAAATATAAATTGTGACTTTCATAAAAAGAATCGGAAATGGAACTCATGTCTTCAGAATCACATTTTGATGTTCTCTTCACAAACTCATTTCCCTATTTGGTGATAGCTGCAATTCAAGAAACTGTTTTTCTTAAATACAACTAAGCTACTCTGAGGATTTGCATAGAATACCCCAAACTCTGAGAGGAAAGGAATGAAAACAAATAATCTAAATATAATCTGAGTCTCAAGATTGGTCTTTTTTTTTGAGCAGTAAAAATTCCTCATTTTATAAAATCTCAACTCTAGAATACATGTCTTTTCAATATTCTGTGTCATAACAAAAATACTAGCCCCTAACATGAAAGGCTTTAAGTAAATATCAAGTAACAGATGTTTGACTACTGAGGAAGAGACATCAGAATGATAAGCAGAAAAGCAGAATATAGTACTGTCACAGAAGTAAAGATAAAGTTAGTCTCAACAAGATGTTTACAAACAATGGAAATTTTGTAGGAATGAGACCAAAGAATAGATTATGGTCGATTTAGGCAACTTGAAGGTTAATTTCCTATTTAAAATCAATTTATAGAGATAGAATAAGATTACAGTATTTTGAAGAATTAGTAGAAAATGAGAAATTGGAAAAAAAAAGCTACATTTAATTTTTGAGAATTTTTTAGTTAAAGATAAAAGTATGATGCTTGAATGAGAAGTGAGGTTACTTTTTTTAGGACACAGAAGAACTGAACAGTTTTATTGACCCTTTGTACTGGAAACAGATAAAAGTAGAAGGAAGAATTGGGAAAAATAATTGGGCAAAGATTCAGAGAAGAAAAGAAGCCAAGAATTGAGACTGAAAATCTTAAGGGTCATATGTGAAGAAGAGTAAGAATAAAATGACTGATGGACGAAGACATGTATTGAATCCTATTTTACTCCCTCAGGATAAGCTTAACCCATTCCTCTTCGATGGTAATAAGAGACTGGGAAAGCAATGAAGGCATCAAAGTGCTATTTTTTGCTAGTAACCTAAGTTAAATCATGAAACCAGCAGAAGAATATGTTTTGCAATGTCCAAGGCCAGGGTTCCAGCAGGGAACCACAGAGGCAGTTCTGATTCGCAAACACTTGCTTCATATTTGTTGTTATATAGTATGCAGTGGGAAAAAAAATGATGGACAGGTACTGAACTCAAGGAGCAAGTTTCTCTTGATATTTAGTACTCGGTTTAAGCAGGCCAATAATAGCAGTCTAGTATACCAAGCTATGTGCTCCAAAATCCAATAATTATCGTTTGATGTTTCTATTATCTTAGGATACAACATATTTACAAGCTTATGTAACATCAGTGTTGTCTTTATAAACATTCTATTTTAAAATGTTCATATATACACATACACATTTATATACTTAACATTATATGTTTCCTGCTCTAGTTTCCCAATAGCACTCCTGAAATAGTGAAGTTACTAAGAATGATTCTGAAAAAGTCAAGGTAGTCTTCTGAATGGAAAAGCAAAAATAAAATTAGAGTGGTGAAATAGTGAAAAATATGCTTCACAGAAAGAAAAGATGTCAAATGCAGAAATATAAAATTATCAAGCAATATTTAAGTGCAAATCCAGATTGCCAGATGAGAAGCATAACGTACCTGGAAAAAATCAGCTGGTAAGCAATAGAAGTTAACACATATTGCATTGTATACCTACTGACATTCTCATTGTAGTAACATATTTTAGAACTCTATGCACCTCCCTTTATTCCCTATTCATTTTTGGGAGGAAACTGCTCATTCTAAATTCCAAAGGCAAGTTTTTTAGTGGGACTGCTTCTAATTTTCCAACACTTAGGCTCTGAAAATCATAGTCCCCTTGTTCCATTGCCTCACCAATTGGGTAGGGAAGAGCATGTGACTCAGACTTGACAGAGTTCTTACACAGGAATTATCTGGCTTTTTAATATATCTTCACATATGTTTTAGTTATTTTGAGTTAGGTCTTTTGTCACTTATCATCTATAATATAAACATTCGTGATTAATAGAATAACTAAAATCCACATAGTTTATTTGCTTGGAATTTAGCATTAGTTCATTTTACCTGGCTTCTATGGAAATATAAATAATGAATCTAGCATACTGTATTTCTGTATTTATAATAATTAGAATAGAAAAGGTTAATATTTTATGCAGTGTAACTAATTTTCTAAATTAAAAATGATAAACAAGATTTTAAAATTAATATTTTTGAAGATAAACTGTTTTCAAGTAGTTTGCATTCAAAATATGTGTCAATTACAAGTGATGCTTGATGTTTTATTACAATATGTCTCACCGAACACCAACATGTAAATTAGCTTGCATTTTTGCTAGAATTTGTTTAATAGTATAAAAACAGCTATTTTGTTTTTATTGATATGCATGATGAATACATTATTATTTTAAAATCACCAGACAGTATTCATTAAGTTTAAATTTCTGTCGATGCACACATAGTCCAAAACAAGTGTTCTGCCCAGACGTAACTGCTATTTTAAATCTGATATTTATCTTTCCAGATAATATTCTTCCATTTCCTTACTTAGCTGAGAAAAATACTTATAAAAATATATAGAATTATATGTATTTGTCACCACATTTTTTAATGTGTATTTTAATACAGATGTTAACATTCTATGTAATATTAAGTCATTTTCATTTAGAAATATTCTTGGAAGACTTTTCCATGGAAGCAGACATAAAATGAAATAAATTTTTTAAGTAGTGCATCATTTCCATAATATTGATACATCAGAGTTTACTTAACCCAGTTCTCTAAAATGGAAATCTAGGTGGAGAGTAGATTTGTGAACAACTGTCCTTATTTTGGGGCTTGCTGCCAACAACAAACAAATCAAACTGTTGCACCTGGGTCCTGATTACTCTTATTGTCTACCTTCTGCCACTGTCAACATCACACGGGACCGATATTCATGAAGTACACACACACACACACAAACACGTGCATGCACACACATACATTCACTATATATCTGAAAGAAATATAAAAACTCTAAGTTTAAAAAAGACAGTTAACTTATTTAAAATAAACATGCAAGTGCATTAAAAAAAAACTGGTAAATTTTGGAAACAGGATTTGGGCACTAATCTCAATTACTACAAGAGAAGCATCAAATAATTTTTCTCAAAATTCTCAGAATGAGTTTAATTAAAATTCTCTATGCTAAGTGAGGGCCAGAGTCACAGACTGTACTCATGATCTATTTGAAATATTTTTGTTTCTCTTTAGAGTGCATTCATTATTTTGAAAGTGTAATCTGTGAGTTGATTTCAGTTAGTTTTAGACTGGTATTGCTATTGGGATTACAGCTTGAAACGTGCTTATGCCTGTGATGGTAAATTAATTAAGCATTTGATGAAACTGGTAGTTAATAATTCTTTTCTGAGGTTCTCTTAAAAGTAACTCATTCCTAATGTTATCAAAAGACAAAGCTATCTAGTATATGATGCTATGTCGGGAAAGAATTTGATAAGTCTCTAAATAAGTCAAATGCTTCTGAACTGTGCTAAAAAAAAAACAGTCAATGTGCAACTTTGACATTTTGGGAGTGTTTTTTTAAATTTTTTTAAACTATCAGTAACTATTGGTCATTATGTCTAGTTGTTGTCTTTATAGCAGCAGACTGTAAATGTGAGTAGCCATAGAACCAAGTTATATCTGAAAAACTGAGAACTTAAAAAGCTAAGACATGGTGATCATGGCAACAAACAGAAAAATGATATTCTGGAAGGTTGAAAACATCTGTTGTTGGTATTATTCAAATATTATCTGTTAGGCAGGACACTTTGGAAACAATTGAAGAGTAGTCTCTCATCAAACTTGGAATCTGTGCTACTTGCTGAAGTAGAACAGGTACTAAATTTAAAAGATGGAGGTTCAGAATTCGACCAATCATCTTTTTACTCCAGTACAATCACATTGTCTAATGACATCATAGGGTTGACTAAGCATGTATGGGGTAAAGTGCTGCTGAGAACTTTGGTTTTAACCTACAAGAAAAGTCTTTTTTTTTTTTTAATGTCATTTATTGGGCATTTGTATAACATCTCTTGCATATACACTAAATTGAACCCAGACCTAGTAGAAAGGACCAGGCAAAATCAAAGAAAATTTTCATGAGATGAAAAAAAGAAGGAGTTAAAGCAACTGGCCTATGATCCATTCACTCAGTTTACTGGAGGATGTGCTCCTGGCAAAAAGAAAAGAAAAGCCAGGCACTGATCACATTAGTTGGATTCCTAGGTAAACAGACTAGTAGTATTTCTCAGGGTTAAGAGATCTCACCTATTAAATGTGCTTATTACTAGTAAATAGTATTATCACTGCTCAGTAGTGGTAACTTTGTTTTAAATAAAATAGTACTAAACATCAATAGCACTTGTAATAGAAATAAGTTACTAAATAGCCACGTGTATATTCCTCAGCTGAATGCCATAAAAAGCAAAGTAGGAAGACATAGTCTTTAGAAAATATTTTTACATTGAAATGTTAAAAAAACCTACCAAATGGAATTCTGTCTAGAGTAATCTCTTAGAAACTTGATAAATGCATATGTAAAATGGCAGTAACTTTTATTAAGATCTTATTTTCTGAAGAAAAATATTAGTCTTTTCCTTATGTGAGAAATGAGTTGGATTGGGCAGATGATTTTTTGGTTCATTTCCAGTTTACGACAAAAAAATCTAAGAATGAAATGGATAAGACGCTTAGTAATATATTTATAATGCATTATATATGTTTCACAATATATTTGAATATATAGAATTTTTTCTACAATTGATGAGTTCTCCATGACTAGGCAGTAAGATCTACTCCTCCATCTTGACCAGAATCTGGAATAGTCTTATTTGTAATGTAAGCAAAGCATAACAAGTTTGTAACTTGATGGAATAAGATATCTTCTAGACAAAGAAAAATTGTGATAGTTGCTATAATAAAAAAGGAAGAGCCATTTTATATTTTTCCAACCTGAAGAAAAATATTTAGCAAATTTATCCAAACCAGGGAAAAAATCAGAAGTCCGGACTACTGAATTTTCACTAAATCAAGAAGATAGTGTTCTGCATGTCTTAAATAAAGTCATCTAGGAGTTTATTATACTTCAGAGATATAAATTCTATCTTTTATGCTCTCCTGTTTTAGATTTAATCAATACTGTATTAGAGAACCTGTATTCTAATGTAGAATGTTTTATGAACTGAACAAATGGTTCTGTTAAGATAATACAGTCAAGTTATTTAAACTTACATCATTGTTTATACAGAAGTGATCTTAAATGTACCTCACTAAGAATATGAATAGCTTATATAATTACATTAAATGAAATGTCAGAAAGCTACCCATTCCCCAGAGACATGTAAAATAAAATGTCTTGCAATTTTCATAAATCAAATTTTTTAGCATAAAAATGTTTTATATTTGTTATAAAAATTAAGGTCTATTAGATCAGAAACAAAAAAGATATCCCTATATAAAACTAAATAACATATTTTAAGGACAAATGGAAAAAGTGGTATTCTTATTCACACACAAGTTTTAACTTTCTTAAGAGAATATATTAAAACTAAAAAGAAGGATTATAGTGAAATAGTTTAAAATTCAAAACAAGTATTAAATATGAAATCAACACCAATAAGTAAAATAAATTATCAAAGAAATTAGAAAGTAATAAAAATAATATACCTTAAAGTACATTTTGGTATTCTGCACCCAATGAAAGAGTTGATGAAATTTGGGAGATAAAACTTTTTCTCAGCCTCTCTGCAATTGTCGATTAAGGAAAAGTTGGAATCTTACCTAGCAACCTAGAGGTGTTTGTTCGAATGTTCTTTCTTAGGGGTAAGGCTGCAGAAGATGTGCTGATAGAGATATTTGACTTTTTTCTACCTTACAGATTTACTTAGTAATGCGGGACCCAGTTTTTCTTTTATCATCTCTATACAGTCTACCAGAAGAAATTCAACTACATAAGGATCTAATTTATGAATTCTTGTAAATATTTATCTGTTTATGTAGTTATGTGACAGATGATGTACTAGGTCCTTAAAGACTATCTCTTATCATGCATCATATATGTAAATGTATACATATACAGGTGTATGTATATGCATGTGTGTGTGTGTGTGTGTGTGTGTGTGTGTGTGTGTGTGTGTGTAACAGTATGGAGCTGAACGAACAAAAAATATTATGAAGTTTACTAAACTTATTAATTCTGGTTATAATCACTACATACAAGATAAGTCCATATTAATTTTCAGTATTGTGTGGTCCTTCTAAGATGTTTTGTTACGTCTTTCCTTATTTTGGAATATTTTGCTTAATTTTTCTCCTATTAATTTCTCCCAATCACTGAACAAGTTTGGGCCTTCTGGATTTTCAGTAATCTGGACCAGGGCTGGGAATGACTCAAAAAATTATAATGAAAAAAATTTATAGTAAAGATTAGAGATTTAGAAAAGTATTTTTATAATTAAATAATACTTAAATGGTTTTATTAGATAATTCATCATGAAATTTATGTCCTTTTGTAGGTTGTTCATCACTAAATGTTGTCATATTTTTAATTCCCAGAGTTACTAGATATCATAAGAAAAATATAGGCACTCTGAGGAAATGGAAAAGAGAAGCTCAAGTCTTATCGATCATTTAAGGATTTATAAGGGATCTTAAAATGAATGGTGAGGTAAAGTAATTCACAGATTGACACTATAGCTGTTGTGAAAATGTTTATAGAATTATGATATGAAAGAAAAGAATGTAGTCTAACTTTAAAGATAGAAATACTTCAATGTAGAAATAAAAATTGTTAACCAATTTAGTCAAAACACAGTTGACCTTTGAATAATACAAGTTTGAACTGAATGGGTCCACTTATATATAGATTTTCTCTTATGATTTTCTTAATAACATTTTTTTCTAGCACATTGTAAGAATATAGTATAGAATAAATATAACATACAAAATATGTGTTAATCAACTATTTATGTTATTGGTAAGGCTTCTGGTCAGCAGTAGTCTACTAGTAGTTAAGTTTTTGGAGAATTGAAAGTTATAAAGTTATATGCAAATTTTTAACTGTGCAAAGGTCAGTGCCTCTAACCCCCACATTGTTCCAATGGTCAACTATATAAAGATGATCTTACTGATTGTTAGGAAATGAACGACATGAGAATGAGTGGTATTGCAGTTTAAAATCCCTGTCATTGAGGCATTCAAGAACAGATTGGATAACCACTAGTTAAAAGTCAAGCATAGTATACCTGATTGTGAGTGGCTTGGAATACCTTTTAGACACTTCTGTTTATAAGATTATGATGACAAAACAAATGTAGGGAATAGAAATGAAATTGTGTAGTATTTGCAGTTTTATGTAACCACAACTAGGCTCCTTCTTCTATTAGAATGGTATATGCCTGCTGCTTTAATTTTGAGAAATTTGTTAAGATCAAAATATAAATATAAAATCAATATATTTGTTAAGATCAAAATATAAAATCAGTAGTTGAATATACTTAGAAGGGAAATACAAAAAAAAATAGGTGTTTTCTTCTCATTTGGAGACTACTGCAAAAAACTACATTATTGTTTTGTTTTAATTTTCTTTTCCAAGAACTTGGTATTTATCCTTCAAATAGGTTGGCTATAGTTCAAAATGCCATAACACACAACAAATCTCTACCCAAAGTAAGACCATACAAGACATTGCATTCTGTATCCGTAAATAAGTTGTCTGAAAGCAACCAAGTACTAAATTAATATTTACGCATAACTTTAATTAAAGTACCATAGGAGGAAAACAGAGAGAATAAAAAATACTATTTGCTTTAGATTTATTCCAAATCCAACTTGGGAATGACTGTTTAGTATTCTATAACTAATTCTAGTTTATGTGTTTCTTTGTTTCTATGTCTCACCTTTCTTTCTTTTTTCCATGTTTCTTCCATGGCCTTTCAGTTTTTCTTTCATCACTACTCTATTATGTTACTGTCCTTTATTAATTCAGAGTTAAAGCAATGAGTTAGCAATTGGATGTGTGCCCACTGGAAGAGTCCTCAGGATGAGTCCCCTCTACTGCCACCTGAGGAAGGAGACCAAGGATGAAGAGATCAAGGGTGAAGCTGAAAAAAAAAATCATATTCCAGACCTTAGAAAGAATAACTCTCTTAACAGAATTTCCAAAAACATCTGGAGTCCTACTTTCTTCCTACCAGAACACCATGGCTATGATTTATAAAGTTCGAAATACCTGAGAAGAAATTATAAATAAATTGCAGTTATAGTAGAACACTGATATATTAAATATTGTTTTTAATATTGCTATTATAGTATCTGAAAAATATTTAGTATATTGAAATTCTTCTTGCCATCTTTCCCCTAACTCCCTTTTCTCCTTTAGCGTTCGGTTACTTTGGAAGCTTTTATAGGATGAGTCAAAAGTTGCTCATAGATGGCCTCTTTATCTTGTAAAATACTCAAACAATTTAAGAATTTGTTTTAGAAATTCCAAACTGAGAGGGGAAACAAAGGAAATTTAGTGAGTTGGAGTATAGGCTAAATCATAAGAATGCATTGTTCCTGAATGGACAGTGAATGTTAGTGTATACATCCAGAGTGGCAGATTGCTAAGCTCCAGGTAATTGGCAAACTCTCAGAGGTCTACTACTTGTGAATGCATCCAGGTAGACTAGATCCTGGAAATAAGGATATTTAGATTACTAAAAGCCTAGCACATCCTTACTTGGAAAGAAAGCAGAAAAGCTATTGGCCATGCTGAGAGAATATATAGGTTTGGAAAAGAAAAATATCAGCATCAGCCACAATAGATTGAAATTTACCTGGTTCCTGCTTTTATGTGTCACATAAGCTTCCAGTGACTTCTCTCATAATTCTAAGAGGGGATAACTCACTCCAATAACAGAATAGTGGGAGTGAATTTCCTGCCCTTTCTATAGGATGAGGGTCAGAGTTAGATCTAATAAATTATTACATTAATACACACTGATAGAAGAACATTTTACAGAACTATTTAGCACATTTGAGATGGTTGACTAATATTCATAAACGTCACACAGCACTGTGAAGGGAATGCAGAAGTTCAGAAAGAAAAGATTCAAATTACTTTTTATAATACATTTACATTTTAAAGTATAATAGCAAAGCATAAAGCAGATACATATGTGTATGTATGTATATGTATTATGCATACATATGAACATAATCGAAATCACTAATGCATTATCTTGGGCTACCAGTGTATCTCAGTTTTGTGCATACCTGAGAATACATCTCCTCTTGAAGAAGGTTTTAATTATTCATCAATATGCAATTAATGAGGAAGTCTATAGATCTGCATTGGTCTTTTTAAAAAATTTGAACATGTAAATTTCTATACTCATAAACTTATACAAATAAACACACCACTTCAATATTAGGTTTACCTCAGGTCAATGTTAGGTGAATCTCAGATATATCTCACTAGATACAATAGCCAATTGTGCAATTACAAGTGTGCAATTATATATTTATAACATTAGCCACAAAGCCATAATGAAAACAAAAGAAAATGAAAACAAAAGAAATGACAATCCGATGCTGCAACATTGTACTGTATTAGTATATTAATGATTTTGATTAGGAGCCCTTAACAGAAAGTTCTTCATGGTGCATCAGATGCTTCAATACTTCCACCTTATAGGAAATGGAACATTGGTATCTCATTCTGGCGTTTCCTTACCCAATCATGGCTTTGAGGAAAGAGTTTGGGTGCATGGTTGGAAAGGATGGAAATAAGTCAAGTGCTAAGGACTAAGTAATGTAGTTTTAATAACAGATAAAGAAATTTGTTAGAAGAGACTGTTCATTGACAGAGGAAAAAAATGGATCTCAGTGGTTATAAAAAGGGAGGGAATCTTGAGAGAGAAATTCTTGATGTCTCATTATTATTTTCCATATATTAAGAAAATACAAGTATGGAAGGTGGTTCAGGGCAAAGGAATACAATGTGAAAAAGACTGAGATCAAAGAGATACACATTAGAGTGATTGGCCGAAGGTGAGAAAATCTGGAGCTCAGGAAGTCAGAGAGAGGACGATGGAAGCCAGGCTAAGAAGTGAGCAAAGGCCACAGATTAAGCCTCAACATTCCCTAGAATTCTTCAATTAACTAATTTTAGTGTTAAAAGTATCATCTTCATTAAACACTATTTTTATACTAAGATTATTGTTCTCTATCCAAATTTCTTGTCATAACTGTGCCATTATCATTTCTTTGAAATACTGAAAATGCAGTATAAGGTAGGCTTCTATATTTCAAAATTATCACTGCTTAATTTTCATTCTACTAAGAAAGTGAAAAAGCAAAGCAAAAAAACAGAATATACATTGGGCCTTTCTTTTAAAAAATTTTTAACTAATGTTATTTTGAATGTTGACTCATTATGATAATAAAAAAGTTGAAAGATGTATTAAGAAAAACAAATAATCTCATTCTCCTTTTGCTTGCTTATTCTTCCACATGACCAACTCAATCACACGATCTGAGTAATCTATACCAAAACCTTGAATTATCTCTTTAGGTTTTTTAACCATTAGCAAGTCCAAATAATTTATTTACCCACATATACACTTCTTGTTTCTCATTTGATAAATATAGTTCCCCTTCTATTTATTTTTTTTTACTTAACAAATTATCATGTACATCTTTTGAGGTCAATATCTGTATCCAGGTTATTATTTTTAATAGCTGAGAATGTTTTCTATAGGCTGCGTCATATATATTCAGACATTCCTCTATTATTATTCAGATTGCTTCAATCTATTTATATATGTATACATATACATAGACATTTACTATTAACAATGCTTCAATAAATGTCCTTAAATAGGAGAAAATATTAAGGCTAACTGACATAGAAAATTTTAGATTATTATATCAATTCTTTCTTTGGGATGTTGGAATAAATAGGAAGATATATTTCTTGCAAGAAGGTGGTTGGTACATAGTAAAGCTTCAATTAAATGTAATTAATCATAAATAAAAGTACTTATATCTTTATATATTGGTATTTTACAGGATAAGTAATTGTAAATATTTTTTTTCTGGTCAAATAATAGTCACTTCACTTTTTCACATGCCAAATTTCTTAAAGTTATTAAAAATTTATACATATTTTCACTGGCAGTTGTTTTTGGTGAACCTTTTCCTCACATTATTCTATAGGCTAGATACATAAGGAAGAAAATGGCTATGATGTGGCTAGGTGATAGAAAATTTTCAGGTCCATTATAATTAAGGAACCACCATCATTCAACTGCATTTGTAATTGTTTTAATCTTTTATTTATGTATGTATGTATGTATGTATGTATGTATTTATTAAGAAATTATTTAAGTTTTCCCCCTGTCTACTGTCCCCCCTTTCCCCCTACCCTCTGGTAACCAATAGTCCACTGTTCATGTCCATGAGTCTCTGTTTGTTTGTCCTGTTCATTTGTTGCTTTTAGGTTTGTTTTAATCTTTAAATGTTTAATTCACCTGCAAATGATCTTTGGGGACTGACTCTAAGCCTATTATTACTTCAGGCTCATAGAAAATTGTGCCTTCCTAATTTGTTAAATAATTCAACCATTTTCTAATTATTCGAAATAGTACCTTTTCATACATTAATTTCTCATATGTATAAAGGTCAACTTAGGGGCTCCATTTCACTCCAAAGATATGTTTATCTATTCTTGTTTATAAGATATGTTCAACAGAGCAATCATTGTCCTCCTGTTAGGCAATCGATAACTTCAAAGCAATGTTCCCTTTCTCAATATTCATGATAGTAGAGGTCTAATGGGCATATATTATGAATGAGAGATGAAATGCTGAAAATACAAAAGAGAGTTATTTACCTATGTGCACATGAATTTCCCATATATTCTTATATTGATTTTTTTCTTTAATATAAGATGGCAACAATATCTTCAAGTATGTGAAGACAAATCAATTCCTTTGCATGGCAATGATTTGTCATAATTTATATCTTCTTCCCCCCCCCCCTCAGGTAGTGTGTTCAAAGAAAAAAAAAAAAACACTTTTCAGAGAATTTGGATCCTATCTATACTTGTAAAGAAGTAGAGACTATACCGTAAAGCTGAATTGAACCATGTTCAAGGACATCAATTCACTCCAGAGAGGAACACTTTTCACAGAATCTCATTAATTGAATAAGAGCTTAGAAAAAATGAGACCAGGGAATCATTTTGAACTAAACTCTCAATTTTAACCTAGTGAGGCAATAGCAAGAATTTGATTATAAGTTACTTTTTTCCTCTGTATTTGTTCATTTTTCTGTCATTAGTTTAACCTAGCTGTAAGGAATGAGAATGGGAGCTTAAAAGATTTCAATGGTTGTTGATGCAACACCTATACTCAAATCAAAAGCACCACTTATCTTTTTAGTATATTCATTATGCCATACTCCCTGATGAGCAGACGACATAATTGAGGTAACACAATATGAAGATGAAGTTAGTTAACATCAGGCAAGGTGTATGTGAATAAATAGCCAACGAATATCAAATTGTATCCTTAACATCTAGGTATACTTAACTATCAGACATCCTTACCTTTATGTATATTTCTAAATCTTCTCCGTTCATCTGAAATTTGAAGACGTAATTGTATTTCTCTGTGGGAGTGGGTGAGAGGGAGGATGTCTGAGGAGTGTGTGAAATAAGTATGGCATGTAAGAAAATAATAAATAAAGTTAACATTTTCTGGATGTTTACTGCTAGATACTCTTCTAAGCCCTTTGCATGTTGTGCTTTATTTGATCCTCATAACTACCCTATGAGATATGCTTTATAATATCTT
The DNA here is from genome assembly GCF_000151845.1 of Pteropus vampyrus. Taxonomy (NCBI): domain Eukaryota; kingdom Metazoa; phylum Chordata; class Mammalia; order Chiroptera; family Pteropodidae; genus Pteropus; species Pteropus vampyrus. The sequence goes on along the minus strand of NW_011888872.1, from coordinate 7,635,971 downwards.
CATTCTACAAGTCAGGAAACTGAAGATGAAGCAGAGAGAAATTAAGGAACATGTGTATGATCACTAAGCTAGCTGGTGGAGTCAAAATTGAAAATTGAAAAACCTAATAGAGCCTAATTATTAAGATAACAAAGGATGGTAATCGCCATCCCAACCTCAGTGCTTTTAAGCCTTTCTCTCCATTCATTCTTAGAAATGTCACAAATTTGGGAAGAAATGTAAGTTCTCAACTCTAGTTAAAGCTTTTTTTCTTTAACTTAGATCATCCGAAATGCTGGAGAGCTACGTTTTTTATAACCTTTCTCATGGTATATGGGTACTTCTCCCATTTTGTTTTCCTTTAGGCTCCTGGTTTAGGACACAATCAGAAGCTAGAGATATTCCAAGTGTTCTGGATATGGCACAGTATTAATTGTTTAGATCTTTAGATATTGAGTCTCTCTTAAGAAGGATTGGTCACTCTCTTTAATGTAGGCCCTAGGTGACATTTCCCTTATTGAGAGTGAGCTACATTAGCCCAATGACATTCTTTCTCCTGAAATTTGATATCTAAAAAGATACAGGTTATAAGAACTTAGAGAACTGGTGGTCACCGGAGCTGAGTTAAGCTAATGAAATCAAGGGAGAGGCTATCTACAGGTGACCAGACAGGCTTTTCTGGTGTTTTATAGCCAATAGGTTTGCTTATTCAAAGTGTTTATGTTTCGTAGGAGAGTATTCCAGAGTCACTTTTTGTCACTTGGCAAAAGACTAATTGATGTTAAATTTGTATACTTTGATCACAAGGGCGAAGCTATAATTATTGGAGGTAATGAGAAAGACTACAAAAAAACATGAAACTTGATTTAGAACTTGACTAAGGAGAGAGAGAGAGAGAGAGAGAGAGAGAGAGAGAGAGAGAGAGAGAGAGAGTGTGTGTGTGTGTGTGTGTGTGTGTGTGTGTGTGTGTGTGTGTGTGTGTGTTTGCAGGGATAGCATTTAGGTAGGGAGGGGCATTCAGGAGTAAATTGATATTGAATGGAGGCTCCATCATTGAGTATGCCATTTGTCTATAGTTAATGATTTATGGGAGAACATAAATTTCAATAAACTTTATAGGCAAATATAGATTTTTATAGGTGCCAGAATGTGAAGAGTTTTGAATGATATTAAATATAATGACATTTTTATAATACAGCATTATAATTTTTATTAGTTTAATATAAAATACATAGTTTAGCTTTTTTCTTTTCCTTAGAGTTATGTTGCATGCCTTCACAAGTCCTCTGAGGCACAAGTTCTGAGCTTGGACAAAGGTCAGCTTCTTTGGGAAAGAATTATACTAAGGTTAAGTGTTAATATATACTATAAAAAGCCTTGGAAAAAGATTGCATACCAATGACTAGGTACCTTCTTTTCTTTTGCAAGGCAAAACAAAAGAGGCTGTTCTATATCTCCACTCTTTAACAACTGGTATGTGTAATGTATATTGCCATTTGTTTAATAATGAAGAGGAGTGTAATAATGAAGAGAAAATGCTTGGATAAATGCCATGCTAACCTGAACTTCAAACTCTGTGAAATGTGGTCTACCCACAAAAATAACCCACAATTAGAACAGATTTTTCACAAATCTTAGAGAGAAGGGATATGAAGCCAACCAATCACAGAGAACCAAAATACACATTTATTAAAATAAATCTTGGCATTTGGTTCAACTTTGATGTCTTGATGTCTTGGGTTTATCATATTAATGAAAATATAGGGCAAATATAGAAAAGCTCCTACCGGTCTTTATTTTCCTAAAACCAAGATGGGATTACAAATCCTTAGGGTACATGATGGTGTTATCGTATTGCCTTAGAAGAATTGATTAGCTTATAGAGTACGATTATTCGTGTCTAATGTAGTTATATTTATTCAGCAACAAAAGAAAAAAAATCACTCTCGTGATTCATGTAATAGTTCTAATTAATCCCACCATGCTTTGGTATAAAATTTATAGGACAAGCTTCCAATTACATACACACAAAGTAGTCACTATTTCTATCACTGTTATATTTTATTTTCTTAAAAACGAAGAGATGTTTATGAAGGATAACTTTTAAATTAATATAACAGATTTGAACAAAATAGTATTTGTATAGAAAAATTCAAATGGCCAGTTGGGAAGTGTATTATTGTATTCTTTGGACAAGATATAGACCCATTCTGAGATAATTAAAGGAAAATATAATTGAAAGGTGATTTTGTTTTATTGACCTTTGAAGATATGAAAAAGAATTACATTTTAAAAGTTTCTTTCTATATCTGTTTTAAAAATAAATCAATAAATGTATATTTTTTGGCTGCACTAAACAAACACACATTTATTTATTTTCCCAAGATGAGAATCTTTGATTAATTGTCTAGACAGTTCCCAAAAATCATTTAAAAAATTGAGATCATTAGCCTTCTTCTAGTTTCTGCAGGTATTCTAAAATCAGACAGCTAATCTCACCCACAACTCACACACCAAATCAAGGAAAAAATTCAAAGAACTCTTAAATAAACTCTGCTTCTCTTTTCTATTCCTTTTGTAAAAAGTGACTGTTTATATAAATCTAGCTGATAAAATGTCAAGGGACTCTGAAGTTATTTTTGCAGGCAAAGATGAGATCTGTCAAAGCATTATGACACATGAGTGTTGGGATATGAATGGATAAGATAAAGGTATCGTTAAAGCTTTGCTAATATTAATGTGGGTTGAATCTTTCTTGAATCACCTTAGCTCACTTCTATCCTGAATTTCCAATACGTGGGTGCTAATGTATAGTTTAAATTTAATTCTTATTCATGAAAAAATCTGCTTATAATCTTATACTATCATATTTAGTCTGCATTTTTAACTTTAGATAAAACACTGAACTATGAAATGAAAAAAATTATATATCAATCAAGAACATTTTCAAAATTTCCAAAATAATGGAAATTTCTTTAAGTCATAAATTATATATTGACAGATTCCATTATAGTTTATGTAGGATTTTTAAAAGTAACTACTCAAAGACATATAATTAATTATACTTTTAAATCAAATTGGATACATTATGTTGATTGAACACTCTCTGGTCAAAGCTAATAGATGTCTTGCCAGTCAGTTATTTATTTTTTGCATGAAAATGGATATATACTGGAGAAATGTTTGAAAAAAAAATCAAATGGTAAAAAGTAAAAGTTCCCCAGTCAACTATGATCAATCCGATGAACCTCCCAGATATAGCCACTGTTAATATTTTGGTGTATATTTACACATGAACATATACATGTTCATCTATCTATAGATTGTTCTATTATCTACCTATCCATATTCTATACATCCATAATATAAGTATAGGTATATATGTATGTATCTATATAAGTGCATTTATAAATATTTTTACTTTAATGAGATTATATTGCTTTTCAGCTTGCTTTTTCACTGACCTTTAAGAAATAGGGGATTTATCCATACCATTATCTTTATATATACCTACTTTTTAACAGATACATAATATTCCATGGAATAAAAATCCTACCTTGCATGCTACACAAAAATTAAATCAAAATGGATTAAAGATCTGAATGCAAAACCTGAAATCATAAAACTCCTACAAGAAATTATAGGTGTAAACTCTTTCACAAGATTTTTTGTTCTAATTTGATACCTAAAAAGCAAGGGCAATGAAAGCAAAAATAATCAAGTAGAATTATATCAATAAAAAGCTAAAAAACTTATGCACAGCAAAAGAAATGATCACAAAATGAAAAGGCAACCTACTAAATGGGAGAAAATACTTGAAAAATCAAATATCCGATAAATGGTTAGTATTTAAAATATATTTATAAAAACTCATACAAGTCAATAACAAAAAAATTAAAAATGGGCAAAGGATATGAATAGACATTTTTTCAAAGAAGACATGCAGATGCCCAAGAGGTATGTAATATCAGAAATGAAAGAGCAAAAGAAGTGAAAGACTATGGTCTATGGATATTAAAATGATAATAAAGGAATATTTTAAGCATTCTATACCCACATATTTTCTAAACTGAGTAAAATGGACCAATTCTTTGAAGGATAAAAATCTGTCAAAAATCATGCAGAAAAAATAGACAACTGAATAGGCCTAAATCTATTAGAAAAATTGAATTAACAATGAATAATCTTCCAAAACAGGAAGTACCAGGTCTGTATGTATGCACAACTGAATGCTACTAACCTTTAAGGAAGAAATTATACCAATTTTCTGCAATCTATTTTAAAGGATTGAAGGGGTGGAGTATTTTCATGACTCCAGCTTTACTCTAAAACCAAAATGAGATTTAAAACACTGAAAGAAAGGAAAATTACAGACTAATGTTTCTAATGAACACAGATTCAAAATTCCTCAATAAATTATGAGAACATTAAATCCAAAGTGTAAACAGGATTGTATATCATAACCAAGTGCAATTTATCCCAGGTATGCATAATTGATTCAGTATTTGAAAATCAATTTATGTAACCCACCACGTTAACAGACAATGAAGAAAAAAATCACATGATCTTATCAATATATGCAGAATAAAAAACGTTTGCAAAATCTAATCACCCAAATATTGTATAACTCTCAGAAAAGAAGGAATAAATGAGATTATCCTCAAATTTATAAACAGTATCTACAAAATATCTACAATGGATATTATACTTAATGGTAAGAAACTCAAAGCATCTTCACTAATATGATTAAGAACATCTTTCTTACAACTGTTTTTGAAATATCATATTGGAAATTCTGGCTACTACAGTAAAATCAGGAAAGAAAACAAAAGGTATACAAATTGGGAAGGAAAAAATAAAACTATATTTTTGCAGATGACATGATTCTCTATGGAGAAAATTTGAAATATTCAACAAAAAACTCCTCAAAGTGACAAATAACTATGGCAATGTTGGAAGATAAAACATTATAAAAGTTAAAAGCTTTCCTATGTATCAACAATGTACAGATGGAATTTGAAATTGTCATTTGTACTGGCACCCCAATATCTGAACTATAGTAGTTTCCCTTTATCTATGGGGAATATATTTCAAGAACCCCAGTGAATGCCTGAAACCATGCATAGTACCAAATCCTATATAAACTATGTTTTTTCCTATACATACATACCTATAATAAAGCTTAATTTATAAATTAGGCACAGTAAAAGATTAAAAACTAAGATAGAACAATTATAACAATATATTGTAATAAGAGTGATGTGAATGTGGTCTCTCTAGTTCTCAAAATGTTTTATTATATTTTATTCACTCTTTCTCTTCTTTTGATGATGTGACATGATAAAATACCTTTTTAAGTCAAGAACATTTTCCTTTTCACTTTAAGAAGACACTTTATGATTTCTCTTCGGCATATCAAAATTGCCAGCATCACTATTTTTGCACTTTAGGGCCATTATTAAGTAAAACAAGAATTACTTAGATACTTGTAATGCAATACCATGACAGTCAATCTGATAAGATGGCTACCAATGGGTAGGTGGCATATAAAGCATGGATATGCTGGACAAAGGGACAATTCACATTCCAGATGGAACCAAGTAGCATAGTGAGAGATTTTATCAGAATACGACTCAATTTACTCAGAATACTACTCAATTTAAAACTTATAAATTGTTTAGTTCTAGCATTTTCCATATATTATTTTCAGACATCAGTTGACTGTGGGTAACTGAAATTGTGGAAAATGAAACCATGGACGGGGGCGGGGTGCTATTGTTTTTAGGTATAACTAATAAAATATGTAAAAGATCTATATGAGGAAAACTACAAAACTCTCATGAAAGATAACAGAGCAGAACTAAATAGAGATATTCCATGTTCATGGATAGGATGATTCAATATTGCCAAGATGTCTGTTCTTCATAATTTGATGTATAGGTTTAATGTAATCCCAGTCAAAAATCCAGCAAGTTATAGGCAAACTGTATCTAAAATTTATACGAATAGGAAAAAGACTCAGAATAGCCAACACAATATTGAAGAGGAAGAACAAAGTCAAAGGACTGATACTACTTGACTTCATGACAAAATAAACCTACAGTAATCAAGGCAGTGTGGTACTGGTGAAAGAATAGGCAGACAGATCAATGGAACAGAACAGAGAACCCGGAAATATACTCACAGAAATATACTTAACTGATCTTTGACAAAGGACAAATGTAATACAATAGAACAAACACTGTTTTTTTCAACAAATGGTGCTAGAACAAGTGGACCTCCACATAAAAAAATGAATCTAGACACAGACTTGATACCCTTCACAAAAATGAACTCAAAATGTATCACAGATATATGTGTAAAATAGAAAACTATACAACTGCTAGAAGATAGCATAAGCCAAAACTTGGATAATCATGGGTGTAACAATGAGTTTTTAGATACAACACCAAAGGAACGATCTTATTGGTAAGCTGGACTTCATTAAAATTTTTAAAATTCTGCTTTGTGAAAGACAATGTCAAAAGAATGAAAAGGAAAATCATAGACCAAGAGAAATACATCTGATGAAGGTCTAATATTCAAAATATACAAAGTACTCTGAAGACCTAGCAATAACAAAATGGACAAAAGACCTGAACAGACACTTCACCAAAAAAGATATACGAATGGTAAATAAGCATATGAAAACATGTCTAACATCATAGCTCATTAGGAAATTGTAAATTACTATTAACAATGAGATACTACTACACAGTATCAGAATGGACAAATGGAACACTAACAAAACAAATACTGGTGAGTATGTAGAGCAACAGGAACACTCATTTATTCCAAGTGAAAATACAAAATGGTACAGTCACTTTGGAAAACTCCTTGTCAATGTCTTAACAAATACACATAATTTTACCAGAGAATTTAAGAATCATGCTCTTAGTTATTTAACTAAATGAAATAAAAATGTATGTCTACAAAAGACCTGCACATGGACATTTATGGCAGATTTATTCATAATTTCCAAATCCTGGAAGCAACAATATATCTTTTAATCTTTGAATGAGTAAACAATCTGTGGTATATCTATAAAATGGAATTCAGCAATAAAAGAAATGAGCTATCAAACCATGAAAGACATGGAGAAAACTTAATTGCATATTTACTAAGTGAAAGAAGTCAATCAAAAAAGGCTATATACTATACGATTCCAATTATATGACATTTTGGAAAAGGAGAAACTGTGGAGTGAAAATATCAGTGGTTGCCTGGAGTTGGGAAAAAGGAGGGATGAAGAGGCAAAGCACAGAGGATTTTGACTGGTGTCATTTTACAACTGTCAAAACCACAGAATGTATAACACCAAGAGCGAACTCTATCGAAAATATGGACCTTGGGTGATAACGATATGTCAATGCAGGTTCATTGATATTAACAAATGTATTACCGTGGTGTGGGGATTTTGATAGTACGGGAGTTTCTGCATGTGTGGGAACTGGGATTATATGAAACTCAGTACTTTCTGCTCAATATCGCTTGGAACCAAACACCACTGTAATAAAATAAAGCTTATTAGTCAAAATCTGATGAGAGACACATTTAAAGATCAGGGATATTTAAATTAATATGAAAACAGAGCAAAACTGTTGGTTCCACAGGAACAAGGGAAGCCAAATGAACCTCTATTAGGTAGAACAGAATTTGCCTGTCCATAGATAAGTGTTATTCTGAAATGCTATGTTTTCTCTAGTTTAAAGAGTTCTAACTACCTTTAATTGAATCAGAATCAAATGACCCTAAGAGATATCCTCTAGAATTAAAGAGTGCACTGAAACACAAATATTATCCTATCTTGGGTCCTTGTTTTCTTTTATAGTGTCTATAGAGTTAATTCCAGTAGTTCTTTCTGATTTAGTGTCAGAAAAACAGAGAAAACAAATTTGCTTTAGTAACTTCTGCAAATTTATCATTATTTCTCTTCTATTCTTGATCCCTTTTTTCCCCAGCAAAATTATGGAATAATTTTCTTTGAAAATTGCAAATTTAATAGCAACATTTTTTTCCTTTCTTCTAAGGGATTAAAAATCCATGTTCAGTAAGTCATCTTACATAATTAACCAAGTATTTATTTTTAAACATTCTCATCTTTTTCTTTTTAAATGAAACACCAATACATTTTTCACAATCTGATAAGGTTGGATTTTCCACATTTTTAAATATTCTATGTTATAGCATTATGATGTAAGGACTTGCATATGTCACTTTAAATTTACATTGATAACAGGTTGATATCGTCTTAGTACTGAATATATTTTACCTAGATAAGAATGATTAAATACTCTGAATGCTGTACATTTTCAAATCTATTATCAACCTGATATATTACATACTGAATATCATCATGTGTTGATACAGCATTTTGCTTGATTGATTTAATGCCTTTAATATTTATAGTTTTGAAATACATACATTATTCAAAAATGCTCATGGTCTTCACTATCTTGCATGTTTGATTTTACTTACTCAATGTAAATATATTCCCTTTATTAAGTATTCAAATAAAATCAGAGTTTGCATTTATGGAAATAACTCGAATGCATATAGAAATATTAAAAGGCTCATGAGATTTTTAAAAGGGAGAACAAGTATCACACAAATTATGTGGTATGCTGATCATCATAACTGTATGTTTTTGGAGCACAATAATTATTCTAGAATATTCTTTGTCAGTTAAGTCCTGGTAAACTACTATCTTATTTTCTTACTGCAACTACCTTTCCCTATTCCCTAAACTCACTATTCTAAAATATGAGAACGATACAGGATCATACCATTGAGTTTGTTTTTCTGATGCTTATCTCTACAGCTAGGTAAAAAAAACAAACCTTAAAAAGAAAAATATAGACTTATAAGCAATGTTCAGAAAGTCTAATCCAAAGATAGTGCTGACTTGATTTTTTCTTATTTAAATGCAAATACTTTATCTTGCTGAAACATTCACTTTCTATTTCAGAGACAATTACTGACTGCACAGCTGTGCCCCACCCCTCAATTGTCAATAATGTACTATTTCAATCACAGAAAAAAAATTCTTTACATGTTGTAACCAGACTATTTTTGGATGCATAAGCATCATTTTCTTCCATGTCACAGGCTTCACTGCACTTCAATTCCAATTGGTTTTGTGATTGCTATAGTCAATTCAACTCAATGTACCTGACCATAGATAAGGTTTCCAAGGCAAGGATTTCAGCTATGAATATTCTCTGTCCATTTCAAATTTTTACCTCCACCTGTCCTAAACTTGAAGTATTCTACTATCTATCTTTAAGCTTTGTCAGTGCCTTCATTAGTGTTCTCAGGAAATACTATGCTCTAAGAAGTATGTATAGCATTTATTTAGTATAAGTTTATTGTATAACTGGTATTCATGAAGGCAGAAGACATATTTAGGAGGCCTGTGAATTTTTTGAGACAACTGCTCATGATACAGCTTTTATATATAATCTACTCATACAGTCTTCTCAAGCACCAAATGATTCCCAGATCATTTGATAATTAAAGGATGAAATAAGGCGAGGAATTTACAGAGTTCTCACTTGTAAGTTTAATTGCCAGAGAGGATGGAAGTGTAGGAAGAGAGACTATAATAGCCTCTCTTCAAAATGACAAAAAAGAGAACATCTGGATTTTAATTTTATTTAAAGAGGGCACTATGCATAATATGATGACTGTATTTGTTAGTTAAATAATATGTTTTTAGACAAAACATAGGCTTCCAGATGGGCAATGTGAGATAAACAATGTGATGGTAACAATAATGATGATTATGATGATATAATATAGGATTGATACAATATTTTACATACTACATGAAATTTTGAATCTTATTTCATCCTCTCAGATTTTCATAGTGACAACAGGATAGTGGTATCCTTACTTGGTTTCTGGAACAAGATGGTTTTGGTTTGATTTCTTGTACCACAATTTTTCACCTGGGTGAATATGCAAATATTTTTGATCATTCATAAAAGGGTGACATTAATATTAAATGAGATAAGGTGTATAAAGGACTTAGTACATTGTAAACTCTTTATACAGTCATTATTATCACCATTATACAAGTGAGAAAATTTAGAATTAGAAAGTGTATATAGCATACTCATATTGATAATGCTAATATATAACTTGTTAATCAAGGTGAGAGTAATTTAGTCCATCGTCGTTCTGGAGACAGAATGTTAAATTTTAATGCTGCCCCCCACCTATTGACAACATGCTTGGGGAAAGATTATTAAATCTGCTTAAGACTCAATTGACATATTTAAAATTAAGGTGACAATAACAACATTTTAAGGGTTATCCTGAAATGTAATGACTTTGCATATATGAAGTAGTATTAGCACAGTGTCTTATACTTAGAAATCATTCTATTAAGGTACCATTTGATTATTATACCATGTAATTTCTCTGATATTGTTGCAAGAAAATATATTTTGTTTTCTCAATAATTCTATAGATATACCTTACTTTGTCAGGTGCAGGTTGATTCGTTTAAGTAGGAGCATACAAACATAAACAAACAAACAAAAAAACTTAGAGCTGTATTGACTTCTTCAAACAGATGGCTCATAACATTAACCTTTTGCTATTGCACTTTAAATAAACTAGACATTCCAATAATACCTTGAACTTCCCACCTCATTCTTTATTAAAAAAAGAAAAAAATAAAGGCAGAGACAGGAGTGGCTTTATTCTGAAACAAATCAATGCCATTGAGTGCTACCAGGATTGTTTGATTTAAACTAATGCAGAAAATTCAGATGACACCTTTGTAGGTCTCAAATTATTAGTCTCTTCATAACTAAGTCAACTGTAAGTCATTAACATTCAGAGAACTTTCAAAGCATAACGGAGTCTCACAAAAGAACATGTGGTTCCTGCCCTTGACGATATCTCCAGTCTTTGAAGAAATAGGACTAGGCATGTTTATTTTTATTTGTTAGACATAAGGGGAGAATAAATGTTAAAAAAATAACTCCTCTCCAGAAAAAAAGATAAAATTTAAATCTAAGAGGCCATAGAGGAAAGAATGCAGAGGAAAAGGGAAGATATATTCATGATTGAAATCTATACATACATTACCTATATAATAAAAATGTATATGGAATGAGTATAAAAAATTAATGATTGGAGCTTGATAGAAATATTTGAGAAATAAGCTTTCAACGCTGATTTGAAAGCACATAGATGAAAAGAAGGAAAAAGTGAAGAAAAAAAATTAGAGCAGAAATGAAGAAAATATGCATAGATAAAAAACTAAGTACTGACTTCAGTTATTCAAACTACCTATCACACTGAAAACAAAATATGCTAGTATGTATCTGTGTGTGTGTGTGTGTGTGTGTGTGTGTGTGTGTGTGTGTGTGTGTGTGTGTGTGTGTTAGCTTGCAAAATGACCTCAAATCCTTTGGTTCTTCCTATACTCACAACCTTTCTACATACCTTTACAACCTCTCTCATTAAGACATAGAATCTATTTCCTTGGCACTTCAATCTGGGCTTCTTGTAAGACTCGCTTTGGCAATATAATGCCACAGAGTGATGGGGTGCCAATTACACACCTAGGCCTGAGGAAGCCTTATGCACTTTCTGGGCCTACTGTCACTTACATTTAAATACTTAAACAACTCCTGACTATCCTCTGGAAGATAGGAAACTATAAGAATATCTTCAATATTCTGATAGAATATCAACTATAAGAATAGTTCTAAGATCTCTGATCTATCTCAGCTGAGTTCCAGACACGTGAGAAACTCCAAAACTACCTCTTACTACCGCTCGCTCGCACTCGCTCGCGCTCGCTCTCGCTCTCCCTCCCTGTCTTGCTTGCATAAATAGAGTCGCATATGCCTCAGACAGTATAATTAGTCAATACAGATTAAAATAAGCTTGAAAATGACTGTAATGACTGTAAGAAACAGGTAAATATAAAAGGTAACACATGAGAGTACCAAAACAAACAAATTTTCTGGAAATAGAAAATAATATAACTAAAATTTGAATCCCAATGTGATGTATTTGACATCATAGTGATAGAGAAGAGAGATTAATGAATTAGAAGACAAATTAGAAAAAAAAATCCAGAATGCAATATAGAGAGATAAAAAAAAGAGAATACAGAAGAGTGAATACAGAAAAGTATTTAATAAGAAATTTTAACATATATTGGATTGGAGTCTCCTATTTGGTGGGGGAGAAAGATATAAAGGTTATACTTAAAAAGATTATGAAAGAAAATTTTTCATTACTGATGAAAAAACCACAAATTATAAACAAAATTATAAAACAAATTATAGATTCTCAGAGAATACCATGGATGATGAAGAATGGGGAAGAAGAGGAAAAGAAGAAGAAGGACAAGAAGAAAAAAAAAAGAGGGAGAAAGGAACAAAGGAGAGAAAATATCCACTTTTTTTTGAAACTGAAAAAACATTAAAGAAATGTCCTAAAAGCAGTGAAAACAAATACTTTGAAAAAAGTGGCAGCTAGATCAAAAACGTTCTTCATGATACTTACCTAAAAAGCTAAAAGTAGAATGATATATTCATTTAGCTGAAAGAAAATAACAGCCAACATATAATTTCATACTCTAGAAAATATTGTTCAAGAATGAAGGAAAAAAAATTTTCAAATAAAAAGTTCACCACCATCAGATACTCACTAAACAAAACTCGAAAGAAAGAAAATATATTTAATAGAAAGTCTGAAATTAAAAACTATATATGAAAATGTTAACAATTATAAATAAAGTGTTCTATATAAAATAGCAATAATAATATATAGTATTTTAAAAATCAGAATTGGATTAAAATAAAATAAAATATTGGTCGAGCATGGTAACTAGAAATAAAATGTTAACTACTTTTAATTTAAGAATGGAAGATAAAATATTTATTTATCTTTCAGGTGTGATAGAATAATGATGGTGTAATTTCTAGATAAACATTAAGAGATAGAACTAGAATTTATAGATTTAATATTATGGGGAAAGAGAAAAAATGAAATGACAAAAAATACCCAGTAATTAAAAAAAAAAAAATGGATAAAGAAATAGAATCAGTGCAACAAATAGAACAAAACAAGATTACAGATTTAAATTCCAAAATGTAAGAATTTACTTTAATGAAAATAATTTTACATGGCTCAGTTAGATTAACAAATTGGAGGAAATAAATTCAATTATATGCTGTTATGAGATGTAGCAAAAACAGATACAGAAGAGTTGAAATAAAAAGATGGAAATATATAAAATAAAGACATTATAAAAAATCAGTGTCCCCATATTAATAGTGACAAGTTAGATTTTGACAATGCATGACAAACATAGCTACAAATAAATAAATTGATTTCATAATCATAAGGTTTACAAGGAGAATGCACCATGTTGAAATCTCTGGAAACTAATAGCATAGACTCAAAAATTTAAAACAAAAGTTGATGGTAAAAAAGAAAATTAGATAAATCTACAAATAAAAAGTTTGTTTTTAACAAATTTCTCTAGATAATTGATAGAAAAGCAAATAATTAATAAGAAAATATAAGATATTAACAACCCAATTAAAAAGCATGAGCTAATGGATACATATTGAACAGTATATCTAAATAATGCAATATAGCCATGCTTTTCAGCTAGGAACATTCATAGAAACAGCATATACTGGTCCGTAAATAAGTGAAATTTAGCAAGAAGGAACAAAAATTTCTTCCTGAAATGTTTGAGAAAGAACATGTTGATATTATTCTTTCACTACGGGAGCTATTCACTAGATCTGTTTTATTGAATCTTTTCTTAATTATTGAGTTTTATTTTAATTTTCCTTTTCTGTTCACATGGTATTTGCATATCTGTCACAGTGTGCAATATCTTTATGAAGGTAGCAATGTGACGACAGCTAAAAGTAACCACTGAGAAAGAAAGAAGCTGTCACAGAGAGTTTCAATTTAACATCATTTTAACAAAAATTACCCATGAAGCCAGGCAGATTTGAGTTTGAATCACGTTTCTGTGCTTTCTAATCTCTATCACATGGACAAGTCTGTTATCTGTTATCTCATTGAACTTTCTTTAGTGTCATTTGTAAAACTGAGATAATAATTTCCATCTGTCTCTGTCTCTCTGTCTCTCTCTGTCTCTCTGCCTCTGTTGTCTGTCTGTCTGTCTGTCTCTCTCTGAGGGTTAGGTCAGTAATGTACCTAACGCAGTTCTGTGCTCAGATCATGCATGTACAATGATGTATATTTGTTGATACTAGCTATTACCATTATAATACATCCCATGCATCTCAAATACACAATCAATTTAAAACATGTAATACATTCCATTAAATTATAAATTACTACTAACTTGAAACTTAGAAAAAGGTATATTTAAGTAAAATTTCAAAAGCAGGATGTCAGATGACATAACTGACTCTCAAAAGCAATGTCAAAGATTTTCCATCTCTTGGCTCACTGAAATACTCTTTTAAGACATCCTAATCAATGCAGGGTGAATCAATTCTAAATTGTCAAGGAGATGAACAAGGTAACCTAAACAGCCTTTCTATCTTTAAAACCTCTATGACCTTCAGTTACAAGAAGGCTTTCTTTTTCTTTCTCTCTCTCCCTCTCTCTTTTTTTTTTTTTTTATCATTTCCATTTATTAGATTTCAGTGAGAATGGACAGCTTTAAATTTCTATAGTTTATCTATTTAATAATAGGTCTAATACACTCTTTAAATATCAATTACTTTTAATGCTTCAGAGGATTGGTTTGCCACTTCCCAAATGAATGCAAAACCTAAGAAAAAATAACTGCTTATCACTAAAAATAAATCTCAAATTGCTTTGTATTAATGGCATGTGCATCTGTGGGCTTGGCTACACATCCACCTTCCTCCTCTTTATACATAAGAACATTCTGTGTGACCTACTTTTCCAGATATTTTATATCATCCTCATTCATCACAATCAAGCTACTGGTAAGTTCCAACTAGAATCAGGTTTTAGGTTAATGTTATATTAATTTACACTACCTCTTGTACACCATCTCTTAAAGACTTCTTGATACAGAAATGATAGACTAAGAAGTATGTAAGATGCCAACTATATTAGTGGTTTCTGACATTTAAAAGACATTAGATTTCCCACTCTTAAGTCATCTAACAATTAGGGATTCTTTTCTTTTGCCATCTTGAAGATGAGTAAAAACAGAAAAAATATACACATTCTGTCTAGGTTGAGGTTAGAAGTGGGGGATCAGGCATTGAAGATGAGGAAATTTTATGTTTATATAATTTGAGGAAATTTTATGTTTATATAATTTGAGAATAAGTAAGTCATTTCTCCTGCCCAACTACTTCTTTGGGCTATTATCAGTTTTGTTTAGGTTCTACATTCTTATTGTTAATGATGTTTACAATAGCTTACAGACAGAATAAAACATATAAAACCTTAATAAAAGAACCTAATGCATTCTCTCTACTTCCAGACAAATTAGATCACCTTGGTACAACGACACATCCATACTGTATACTTTAAGAAAAAAAAAAAAAAAACACACGCAATTT
>NW_011888872.1:7590988-7619507 GCF_000151845.1 Pteropus vampyrus | reverse complement strand
AGAGACCTTTATATAATAAATCTTTCTGGGAAAAAAGCAGAGTACACTTCCATTAATACCCAGGTGGAAAAATAGCCCACTAAATACCATGAACATTCAAGGTGACAAGGCATCTCAGAAAGAAAGAGAAAAATCTTCAGAAAATAAGCTTACAAACATAGAAATATGCAACTTAAAAGACAGAGAATTCAGGATGGTACTTCTGAAAAAACTCAGTAATATCAACAATTTCAGGAATTGATAAAACAACTAGATGAGTAGAATGAGTTGTTTAGCAAGAAGATTGAAACCTTCAAAAAGAATAGAATACATCCGGAGATAAAAACACACAATACAAGAGTTGAAAGATGAAATAGTAAGCTTAGGAAATAGAGTCGACCAAATGGAGGAAAGGATCAGTGATATCAAAGACAGAAATCTAGAAATAAATCAGAAGGAAGAAGAGAGAAACTGAAGAATGAAAAATAATGAAAGAAATACAAGAACTAGCTGATACCATCAGGAGAGGAAATATAAGAATAATAAGCAAGGAAAAGGAGCAGGGACTAGAAAGTATTTTCAGACAAATAGTGGATGAGAATTTCCCAAATCTAAGGAATGAGTTAGAACTTGGAATTCAAGAAGTGAAAAGAACACCCAATTATCACAACCCAAAAAGGCCTTCACCAAGACACATTGTATTAAAATTACCCAAAATCAATGACAAAGACAGAATTCTCAGGGCAGAGTAGAATCCAATATTCAAACTATTAAGTGAAAGAAAATACCAGCCAAGAATAATGTATCCAGCTAAGCTCTCCTTTAGATATGAAGGAGAAATTAAGACCTTTCCAGACATACACAATTTGAGGGAATTCTCCACTACGAGGCCTGCACTACAAGAAACACTGAAAGGGGTCAGCTCACCTAAAACAAAATGACAGAAAAAAAAAAACCCAAAAAAACATAATTAGGAGTAAGGTGACTATCAGGCAAAAGAAGCAGAGGAGTGAAATCCTTACTAAGAACAGGGCATTATAAGCATAAACAATAAGAAGAAAATTGCTATAGTAAGGTAGTAACGAATGTTCAGCATACATAGGGACAAACTGAGACAACGATGACTGAAAAGGGGAGGATTCAAAGATCCAGATTCGCAAAGGGGAAAAGATAAGGCATTCGCAGAAGAAAATGGACGACTGTATACACACATATATATATGACTATCATTTACATATTCGTAATGGTAACTGAACATCAAAGATTCAGAACTGAAGTATGTAACATAAAACAAGAACCAGAGGGAAAACCCACAAAAATCAACCACAATAAAGAAAACAGAATCACAAGGACAAGGAAGCAATGGAAACGCCGAGCTACCAGAAAGCAAAAGATAAAATGGCTATAAGAAGACCTCATATTTCAATAATTGCCCTAAATGTAAATGGACTGAACTCACCAATAAAAAGGCATAGAGTTGCAGATTGGATCAAAAAACAAAACCCAATGTTAGGACCATACCACCCTGAACGTGCCCAATGTTGTCTGAGCTCGGAAGCTAAGCAGGCTCAGGCCTGGTTAGTACTTGGATGGGAGACCACCTAGGAATACCAAGTGCTTTAGGTTTTTTTAAAAAAATAAATAAATAAACAACCATATGCTGCCTCCATGAGACACAGCTCAGTTCCAAAAACATACAGACTCGAAGTGTTCTATTGACTACCGTTAGTTCATGAATTCATTCACTAAAAACAATGTTTTATGAACCAAAGTGTCTTTAAATTCCTATTATTTTGGACTTCTTAACCTAAAACTTTCTACAAAACCAAGTTCATTCAGCAAGATGCTCAAACAGGAGCCAATCCAGATTTTGGGCACCCTAGGTTTATATAATTTGAGAGACTCTAAGACAAAAATATAAAATTAGACACAAATGTACATATTCTGAAATAAAACATTAATGATAATAAATTATGAATTATAAAATATTAAGTACATCACAACACCAAACAGTAAAAACCATAAAAATTTTGTATTATCTACTTGACATAATTATATTATCTTTTTCCCTATATGCTCTTTGTTTTCATAAGATAATTTTAATATATTTCTTATAAAAAATAAATATATTTTTGCTCTGGCATTGTTTACAGAATGGTTTTTTAAATTCAATTTTTGAAAGTTTGGAAAAATTTCTTTCAACTTCATAGTACATTGTTGGTAAACAAATGTAAATTTTTAGGATTATTGTTAAATTTGGAAATGGCTATCAATTTTCTTTTTTATATAAATTGGTATAGTCATGTATATATTCTTTGTATTACATAAATATTTGTGTTCTATTATAAGAAAGAATTCTAATAAATGATATTATGCATCATATCTGTAGTGGAAAGATATGTTCAAGTTATAACTCCCCGTTCCTGGGAATATGATCTTATCTGCAAACAGGGTTTTGTCGATGTAATCCAGTTAGATGATGTTGTGCTGGGTTAGGGTGGGCCCTAAATTCAATGCTTACTTGTTTTTGTTTGTTTGTTTGTTTGTTTTGAGAGAAAGGAGAAAAAGACAGGAAACAGGCTCAGAGAGAAGAAAGTCATGTGAAGACAGAGAGAGACACTGGAGTGATGCAAGTACCAGTCAAGAATGCAAGGGACCAAATGAAGCTAGGAAGAAGCAAGAAAGAATTTTTTACTGAAATATTCAGTTGCAGCATGATACTACCAAAACCTTGATTTTTGGATGTCTAGTCTCCAGAATTGTGAGAAAATAAACTGTTGTTTTAAGCTCCAAGTTTGTGGTAATTTATGGCATTCCTAGGAAACTAATACAATAACCCATTTAAAAAAAGATTTAAAATCAAGTATGGTGGATAAAAATTCTTTGATATTCTTCCCACTCAAGATATGGGCCCTACTTCTCTTTCCTTTGAGTGTGTGACAAATTCAGAGACTTGTATCTAATGCTTAGAATGAAGTGAAGGGAGCACAGTGATACTTTGGAGATGAGGTTATGAAAGGCACTGTGACTTCTTCCGTACTGTCTCTTGGATCAAGTGTGCTCTAGGCTAAACAGGCTGTTGGGCCATAAGGACACTCAGCTAGCCCTGTGGAAGAGCCTGTGCAATGAGAATCTAAAGCCTCCTGCTAACAGCCATGTGACTAGATGAACAAATTACTAAGGCCCCTGCTAGAACTGAGGATGAGGGCCTTCAAGAGAGGCACTCTAAAGCTTAAGTTTCATTAGCTTCACTGTACCTCTTGGTCAAAGACCTTTGAAAAGCCATATATTTTAATCGATATGTATTGAATCCAAAGGTAGTATTTTATAAATTGTTTAAGTTTCTAAACCAAAGATCAATATGAGGTTATTTTCATAATGTCATGAAAATGAAAACACTAGAATTAACTAAAATTCCAAATGAACATTAAAAGGTATTTTAAATACCTCAAACAGCTCTGATTCTTATAAAAATAACTATCACAGAAATGAGCATGCCAACTATTTGTTAAGACTCATTTGCTTTTAATTGTTTTTTGATGAATTATGAAATGTAGAAAAGAAAAAATGCCAACTGCTAGTTCATATTTTCAAGAAATAATAAAGAAATGTCTGTCACACTTTTTATAGTGCTGCCTCAGCATTAAAATGTGCATAAGACCAGAATTTCATAGCAAGGAAAAAGAGTGTTTAGGGTAAAAGAGAGAATTAAGTTCTCTTTTCTCTCTTGTTTGACAGTACAAAGGATATAAAAAATCGTATCTAACAATCAAAGCAAATACCAATATTTAAAATATATTAAAATATAAAAAAATAACAAAATACTTGGCCAGTTTCTACTTTAACTTATAAAGTATATAGAAGTTGTCACTCTGATACAAGAAAAAAACTGAACATAGAATGTCAGTCTGTAGATTGACTACAGAACATGCCACATGGACAGACAAGTGAATACAGAGAATCATAAATTTACTGGGAACAGAAGCCATTGTTAGGAACACTAAAAATTGATGAGTTACAGGACATTGAGTACAAAGTAGCTTGATAGGTATCGTCAAGGGGCCTAGTCTTGGAATCCAGGGTGGATCCACACTTTGATGAATTTTACTTTCTTGAACCCCACCAGGTTCTCATGGTAGATGTTATGGCGCAAACGATTCTAAGAACAGCGGAGCCAACTGAGATTAATTATGAGCCTTTATTAGCAAGCCAGAGACTGACTCTCTACCACACAGGGTTAGAGAAGATCAGCCCTGGGGTTTGAGAGTGAGGCAGTTATAAAACAAGCCTAGAACAAGCAAGCAGATTATAGAAGCAGAAGTTGGCCATTAGCACAATACATCACCTAGTACCACACCCTGGTTAACAAGTAAGTGGATTACAGAAGCTGACATTGGCCATCTTCATATCTTATAAGATACACCTCCTAAACCACACCCAAGCAAGTAGGACAACTTCTGGTATCTAAAGATATTTCTTCCCTGTAGCTGACTTAGCTAGTTGTCTCACTTGAAAATTTTCCACCCTTAACAGTAGACACAGAAAAATGCCCTCATGCTTTGGGCAGAAGGAGGAAAAAGTAACTATTTTGAAATATTTCCATGGAAAGAGTAGTCATTTTGGAATATACCCAGAACATTCTGTGGCTAAGGCCTGGCCCAAAGAAGCAGGAGCCTTTCTGGAGCCTTGTCTGACCAAAGGAAAGAGCAATTAGACAGCTCAAGACCCATCTTTTCTTTCTGTTTCATATAGCGAAGGAAAAAAAAAAAAAAAAAAAAAAAGGGCTAGAAAACTCTTTTGAAGGTCACACCCTAAGGATGCTGGCTCATTAAAAACAGAGAGTTAATCACATATATATAGACTGCTTCTCTACCCCAATAGCATACCACCACCTCAACAAGACTATAGTTTAATAACAGTGTATTATAACTAAGAGACCTGCAAACCACAGATACTCTTTAAATTTTTAGGGAATTCCAACGAATACAGGGGCAACAAAAACAGTAATATTAAAAAATCGAAGCCTCTGACATATACAGCTATAGCAAACATCAACTATAACCTAACTCCTGTCAAGCTAAAAATAAAACAACACATACAGGGTCTTTTTACCTCATTTCTTATTACTATTATAATGTCCAGCTTTCAACAACTACAACAACAAAAAAATTAAAAGGCTTGCTAAAAGGCAGGAAAAAATATGGTATGTTGAGATAAAACAAATATCAGAATCAGATTCTTATATGGTAGAGAGTTTGTGATTAGGAGACAGAGATTTTAAAACAGTACAGTTAACATGCTAAGAGTGATGATGAAAAATGTGGGTAACATGCAAGAGCAGATGGGTAATATAAGGAGAGATGGAAACTATAATAAATTATCAGAATAAAATCTTAGAAATCAAAAAGATTATTACAGAAATAAAGAATGTCTTTGATGGGCTCAAGAGTAGACTAGACACAACCAAGGAAAAAATCAGTGAACTTGAACATATGTTAATAGAAACATTCCAAATTAAAATGCAAAAAGAAAAAAATAAAAATAAAACAATATCCATGAACTGTAGGGCAATTACAAATGGTCTAATAGCAGTAGGAGAAGGAGAAGAGAGAAAAAAGAATAAATATTTAGTTATAACTAGAAATTTCAAAAGTCAATGACAGAACCAAACCATAGATAAGGAAGCTCGGAGAAAACTAAGAAGGATAAACATTTTAAAAATCTACACATAGTCATATCACATTCAAAATGCAGAGAATAACAAAGAGAAAATTCTTAAAAGAGGCTAGAGAATAAAAATAGCTTGTCTGTATTAGAAGAAGGGTAATAATTAGATAGGAACTTTCTTCAAAAATCATGTAAGCAAGAAGAGTGTGAACTATTTAAAATGTTGAAGAAGAAGAAGAAGAAAAGTGCCAACCTAGAATTCTGTATTCAGCAAAATTCTTCAAAAGTGAAGGGGAAATATAGAATTTTTCAAAATAAAAATAAAAAAGAAAACTAAGGGATTATTGTGCCAATAAATCTGACTTGCAAGAAATGTTAAAAAAGTTCTTCAGAAAGAAGAAAAAATGGTATCGGCCAGAAACTTAGAACTACATGAAGAATGAAAGTGTGGCTATAGGGAATGAACACAGTGAAGGTAAAGAAAAAATTTTTATGTTTCTGATTTATGTATATTGCAAATGTATGTTTATGTTTTTATTTTTGTATATTGCAAACTCTAAGGAAAGTATTAAAAAAATTTAGAAAGAAGTGTAATTGATATACTAATGGAAAAGAGAAACTGAAATTATATGGAATGCTTAATTTAAAAGACCATTTTGCTCTTTGAAAATGGAATTTTGGGAAGATTCAGATGGCACCAATGCAAACTTCAAAGCTTGGTATAATGTAAATGAGATTATAATTTGCAAGATAGACAGTTTTACAATGTCCTTGTAATTTAATCCTTTGTAGTCATTTCTATTAGGATCATTTCCATTTTCTAATGGTAATGACCTTGGCTCAGAATATACTAATAAAAAATGCTTTCTTGTTCTCAACTCACCCATAATATTGACTAATAGCTATCTGAGTACCCAAATCTATTCCCAGGTTGAGGGAATAGAGATAGCCTTTCAAGGTATGCATTTTATATATGGATTATAGGTGATAGATTATGCATAGTTCTATTCTTTTTTCTAAATTATAGATCAGTTTAGATATTTTATACAAAGATGGGGCAAAAGAATGGTCTATTCTACATGCTTTGAGTGACCAATGGAAATCTCTAACAGTTCCAATGCAGACTTTTCAAGAAGGAACAACACAAACATTATCTATTTCATCTATTACATGTATCGAAAAAGTTGTTTGGTAAACATTCATTGAATGGATGAATAAATTCTCAATAATCTCATCCCAAGTATTATTCAGCGATCTTTACTATGTAAGGGGAAATGTGATATAAGTGTCATGCTCAGAGTACCTATATTTATGGATCTTAACCATTAACTAAGAGAGAAGACAAATAGATATCAAGAAGCAAATATAAAAAGAGAACTAACAACAAAGTTTGCTACCATATACTCATAAAAGCAGTCTTAGGAAGCAAATATACATTGCTAAATGACAACTGATAGTCTGATCAGGTCACTTTCTGTATAAAGCCCTTCAATGATGGCTGATTCTTTTTAGAATATACACTAAACACATTGATATTGTTTAAAAAATGTTAGATCTGGTCTCTATTCACCTCTGAAGACTCATCTATAGTAATTATCCACTTTATTTTTTTAGCAGCATTAGTAAATCATGTTTTATTTATTTTTATTTTATTAAATTTATTGGAGTGACACTGGGTAATAAAAAAACAGGTTTCAAGTGTACACTTCAATAATATGTCATATGTATGTTGCTTTGTGTGTTCACTACCCCAAGTTAAATTTCACTTAATAATTTTATTTATTTATTAAGTACCCTTTAAGAGTCAGGAATTATTCTGAACACCAAAGACACAGTTGAAGAACACAGCAAGATTTCTTCTCCCATGGAGCTTATAGCCCAGTGTGTGCATGTGGCAGAAATGGGTTAAGAATTAGAATGGATGAGATGAAGAGTCAAACTAATAAATATATAAATTAATACAGAGTCAGATAAAGAGTAAGAATTGAATAAGGGTAACAAGACATAAAGTGATTTCTAGGGCAACTATAGTTTGTTTATTGGCAGATGGAAATTCTGATGAGGTAAAAAGACAATCATATGAAGGTATGGGGTATAGAGCATTCCAAGCAGCAAAAACTGCCTGGAATATATAAACACTGAAATATATATTCTTATCTGGAACCAAAAGAGAATGGACATGGTAATAAAGGAGAAGCACCCCACAGCTCTAGTACATGGCTTCCTTTCATATCAGAAGTGATTATTAGCATTTACCTTCTAAGTATAAATCTCTGATTGGACTTTCTGAAAATTCTGAAAGGGGAAACCTATGCTTGATTGAAAACATTAACAATTTCTGTGGGCAAATTGAAAGTGATACAATGATAAAGTATTTTAATTTCTGAGGGGCAGAGAGATAAAAAATAAAAGCTGAAGAGTAGTTTGAGAAACACATTATGGTTATAAATAACTTTAACACTAAAATTGTCAATAAGAATAAGCAGATAGGAGAGTTTTTTGTTGTTTGTTTTAAACTCAAGCAAGATGGATTTGAGGTGTACTGAAGATACCTGTAGCAAGATGAGCTATTCCAAAATTTTGAGTAATATATTGATGGGATAGATTCTCATCTGTTTTTAGAAGTTGAAATGTAAACCTGTTTTAAAATACTTTTTTTCATAATTAGGAATATGTAAATTGTCCACAGCAATATATCTTATGATACAAAAGATTTAGAAAATCAAATAGGGCATTAAAATAATGAAAGAGAAAAAACTTTATTTGAAATGTGATTTTGAAAGTTATATAATTAAGTTCCTCAGAGTTTTGAAAATATAAGAATTGCTTTAAATTATTATAAGCCTAAAATTTTATTTAAAAAAATTTGTTGGTTAGATTTGTTGTCTTTCTATTTTCTGAAGAAAGTGAGAAGAAGGGTTTGTGTAATGTTCTAGGGGAAAAAGAGAAATGCATGTGGAATACGATTTGGTCACATTAAAATAGCTTTGATTTCAAACTTTTCTTATAACTATTACATATTTACACCTCTTAAACCAATTTAATGAAACTGGGCATTCTTCTTAATTGAGAGAACCATATATTACTAAATTTAAGTAACAAAATTTTTCATAACTCTAAACCCTAAATGAGTTCCTTACTCTAGTAATAGAGGATCTTTGATTTAAAACACAAAAACAAAGTGTGTGCGCACACACACGCGCGCACACACACACACACACACACACGCGCTCGCGCGCACGCGTGCACACACATACACACACACACACAGATCTTCAAGGTGTGATCCTTTAGACTTTAGACAAACATAAGGTAGACAAACATAAGGAAAGTGCATCTTAAGAAGTAGAAAAAACTATGGCAATAAGAAACTGATTAGCAAATACTGAATACCAGGCTATACTGTTTCTAAGTAAATACCAGTTTTAGGTTCAGCTGTGGGCATGCCATCAGCACCATTGTGTTGATTTCCATTTAAACTCCACTTTTCCAAATACAAGCTGATTCCCTCCACACTCCATTCCAATAAACATAGGTTTGATTGTAATTCTTAGCATAGTAGTCAGTTACCACACACAGTGAACTTCCATGGTACATTACTATGGTCAAATAGAATGATTGGATAGAGTTTCAAATTCCTGATATTTTATTACTGCTATTAAGACATTTGCAAGCCAAGATCACTGAGAGGGTAATCTACTCATATTTACAAGTTCCTGCTGAAGGGCTATAGTTGAAGAAAGGGTTGGGCATTTTCTTAGAATTAGCAGCAATCGGCAATTTCCTAAGCACTATTTGCTTTACCCTAAGCAATACACTTCTATTTTAACTACTAACTACATTAGTTAGAACACTGTAGATATAGATTGACTGCACTACTTGTTTCTTAACAAAATATTCTGTCTCAAAATATTTCATTTATACATGAACTATATTCACTGGTCATTTCCATGGCTTCTCCACTCTCCTCAGTTTTACCATTTTCTACATTAATTCAGCAAGCATGTATTGAACATTTATGTTCCACTTGCAATATCTTGAGCACTAAGCAAACCATTACTTTCAATGAATAGTCCAAATAAGAAATATTGATTAAGTAGTCTAATTTGGCATGGTGATTCTTTTTTTTTTGTAGATAAAATTGGCATTTTGAAACCTGAGCTGAAACTGAATTACTTTATAGCTATACTAAATTCTCTGACAGACTTTTGAACAAGACCCTAAATTTAAATAATGTAACAATTTAATATCTTAGGCATTTTTTTCATATAAATTGTACATCAATTTAATTAAATGTTATAGACATAAGATTTTTCAAGGCTGTTGAAAATCTGCTCAGTATGTTTTCAAAACTGTCTATATTTTTCATACAATGTTAAGCCCTCACTGGCCTTAATCTGAGGAAACAACTCCATTCTTCACAAGAAAAGTGAAGACATGTTAACTTATTAGATTAATTTCTGCTAGTGCAATCATTACATGAGTAACAGGAGTACTTCAAGCAAAGTGCAGTAACAGGAAGCTACAAATTGAGATAAGTAGAACTCAAAGTACTTTTTATAAATTAAGGGTGACTAGATTTCTACTAATAAAGGAGATTGATACTCTCCATTAAAATGTTAATGTCTTGTCCAAGCAAAGTGTTGATATTATATTTTTCTAATTGTTCTTGTCTGCCTAATTTAGTGACTTTTAGTATAACATTACAATCAATTAAAAATTATTGATATGCTCAAATATGTTACTGTTGTATTAATTGGCCTAAAATTTAGTAAATCTTAATCCATTCAAAAATTTCAAAATAGAATAATATCCTAAATGCCCATAATAGAAAAATGAGTAAATAAATCATGTTGTGTAATAAAATAATATAAAATAGAAATTACAAAGAATAGTTATACACCAACATAGATAAATCTCATAAATATAATTTGGAACAAATCAGACAACTTTTGTGATTCTATTTATATAAAGTTCAGAAGTAGACATACCTAATCTATAATTGTACAAGTCAAGATAGTGGTTATCCTTAAAAATTGGGCAATGATACCTAAGACATAGTTCCCTAGAAAGCTGAGCTGGGGCCAGTTTCTGAAAGACTAAAAATACGAGAATACAGGAAATTATTAAGGAGAAAATTAAAAAGAATTAAAGTGGTAATTAAGGAAGGTTAACCTGTAGTAAATATGGAACAAATCCAATAAGAGGGGATCTGGTTATGAGCCCACTGGAATAGTTCACTTGATATGGCAATAAGTGTTGAAGTAAAGGAATTTTGTGTTTCGAAGAGGGCTTGGTTATTGAATGTTTAGATGAAAGAAGGGGAAGGAAACAACTGTTTAAGATCTGAGTCCAGAAGAACAGTGATTGTACTGATGGTCAGTGAGTTAGAAAGCCTTTAATAGGATTTCTTAAAGATAAAGAGATGTAAATACTTAATTCATAAACATCTCTCTTTAGATGAATCTGCACTTAGAATCTAAATACAAAACAAAAAATGAGTTTATCTTCTAACATAGAAGGGCTTCAAAAGTTTTCTCCTGATATTCAGTATTTTCCAATCTCTTTTTGTGTTCATAAATATCAATATTGTAATTGTTTGTTCATTTGTCTGCCTTCTGTACTAGCCAGTAATCTCCCTAGAGACCATCTTAATAACACTAGTGCCTAGTATAGTATCAAAGCTCAATCAATGAAGATGTGGCCTAAGACAAGGCTCATTCTCTAATTCTCCCAGCAAATGAGGAAAGTTAAAACATATTTGGAGTCCTGAAAACTACCTGTCTGTCTGTTAAACTATTTATAAAGCCCCTAAAGTTAAACAGTCTTCATAGAGACTATCAAGTTTAAATATGTAATTTTTATGCCATGCAAATTCTCTCTCTTAGTCCGAAATTGCCCTGAATGATAAACAGAGTTGAAATACTTTTTTAAAAAATATTTGATAACAAGATTTCATTAATCAAAAACCACTAATTATTCTGTCTCCTTCAAATTTACTCTTAACTCATGAGTTGAACCTTCAGTTTACTAACTCCTCAATAGTTCTAGGAATGAATGACGATTATCTTATCTTTGCATTTGGAAAAGTAATTTCTGGGACTTTCAACTCAAGTTAACAGTAGAAAGCCCATATAGTCTCCCATGCAAAGAAAGGTGATGTAAGTATCCATTTCCAGTGCGCTTATTGTAGGGAGGAGGCAAAAAAATTAAAATGTTAAATCAAGCTAAATTCATAGACTACAATATACTGATTACTCCTGCAGCCAGGCCAGGAGGACACCTTCAGAACAAAGGAAGATTTCTACTGGGATTGCTAATAACCCATTCCTCACACTGTGAAGGGGAAACAGGAACCAAGAGTCATTCTCTATGGCTAAAACCATGTGGGGAACCTATGGATTAAAGGTCTTTCACTCTGCATATTCTCACCTTTTCACCTACATACTCTTCCCCTTCCTCACTGTATGACCATATGGAAGGAAATGGGTTAACAAAGTCTTTTAAACTATAACTCACAGGAACTAAAGAATAATATATAAACTGAATTTCTCGAACACTCAGGGTCCCTCTCCCTCTCTACCCCTGAAAGGAGACCACACTGTCTGTGGAGTGTTATCCCTTTTCTAATAAACTTTCCTTTTGACTCTAACTTTGGTGTGCATGTTGAATTCTTTACACTCTCTGCCAAAAGACCTTCTCTTGGTGCAGGGCTTGGGCTCTCCCCAACTCAGGGACATTTGCCTGTCCTGCATCAAATTGAATTGTACAGCCTTCATGCTGTACAAAGGTAACTGGATATATTTAAAGGGTATAATATTTAATTTTTAAAACCATTTCACACTGAACCAGGAATTCATTCCATTTTTCAAGCACCCACTTTTTCTTCTCTCAGGCCTAAAAAAATGTCCTGTTAAAAGACATCTTGCAAGAACAAATGAGTCCAGATAGTGTTCTTTCTCCCGGGGAACCCTCCTGGCAGTCCCCATTCAATTTATTCCTCTTTTCTTCCCCTCCACTTCCCTCTAGTTCTCACTTCACCTCTATCATATAGGATGTTGTTCACTCTTTCTTTGTTCTCAAGAGTTCCTGTCACTTCTTTTCTTTCTTAATAGCCCTCAAGAAGAGCCTAAATCTTTAGCCCTGGGAAATAGATTTCTTTTTCCTCAAGGGCAGGGAAGAATCCATTAAATACATACATACATACATACATACATACATATATACATACATACATACATACATAAATAAAAATAATCTGGTTTTTTTTCAATCATTAACTACCTCCATCTCTTTTACATGTATTAGTACAATACAAAGATGACAGTATTCTAGAAAAGAAATTTTAGTAGAGGCAAATGTAAATACTGACTTTTCATCTGGGTTTCATTATGTGATAAATTTCTAAATCACAAAGTGGTACATTTAGTATCTTACTTTTTTGGACTATGACCTGACAAATAGAACTTGTCAGGTATGAAATAACATATATATTTTCTCTGGATTTGTATATATTATCCCTCAGATTTCTAGAATCAACTTGACTTCAATGTGAGCTTTATATTTGAAAGATATTCTTGAGATAATCATGCTAAGTAAAATAAGACAGAATAAGTTGAAAACCACATGATATCACTCCTATGTGGGATATATATCTAAAAGCAACAAAGATGACAAATAAACCGAGACTCATGGACAGGAACAGTACACTAGTGGCTACCAGAGGGAAGGAGGAGGAGGAAGGTAGATGGGGTAAAGGAGGTCAAATATGTGGTGACAGAAAGATATCTAACTATGGACGGTAAACACAATGTGATATATATATGACATACTTCAATGTTGAAATGCACACTTGAAACTTATTGGATTTTGTTGATCAATGCCACCCCAATAATTTTTAATAAAAAAAAGAAAGATATCCTTTAGTTGACACAGTAATATTTAAAAATTTGAAACACAAGACTACAATATTTTTCCAAAGCTCCGCCTTGAAGAGATATTAATAGAGAAGGTTGTTTCCCTATAGGCCATTTCTCTAGAGATAACTGTCTAAATCAGAGGGAAATACCTGGTCAGAGTAATTTATTCTTACAATTACATACTTTTAAATGATAGCCCTAGAGATAAATCTGGAGAGAATTTCACTTGTACTTCTAACTACTTAATAATCAGATCTTTATTACTTATCTACATTTCTTTTTATTTGTCAAATATCTCTTGTTCTCCTACAATTGTTGAAGCCCTTTCAAGTAACCGAGAACACATATATACCTCAGATGTGGTCCCTGGTTTTGCTTCTTTGTTCTTTTCAAAAAATTTTAATAGCCATTTTTTCTTACACTAAAAAAGAAATGATTTTATGTTTAAAAATTATAAAATAGTAATTCCATCATTAAAATGCAACTTATTTTTAAAATGTGATACAATATACATAATGTATAATTTACCATCATAACCACTTTTAAGTGTCCCATTCAGTAGTGTTAAATACATTCACATTGTTGTGCAACCACCTGGAGAACTTTTGCAAAACTGAAACAATATAACCATTAAAAAACTACTCTCTATTCTTTCCACCCCCAACCTGCCTCTTTGAATTTGACTCTTCTAGATATCTCATATAAGTGGAATCATACAATATTTGTCATTTTGTGACAGGCTTATTTCATTTAGCGTAATGGCCTCAATGTTCACCCATGTTGAGCAGACAAAATGTATTAGACCAAGTACAATTTCTGCTAGCATTTGGTTTTATTTACTTCCTTCTAGTCATATTTATACACATTTTATATTTTTCACAGAAATATTTTGCTTTCTGCTTTATTTACTTAACCTAACAAGTATTGTCTTATGTTTGAAAATATCTTGGGAGCAGTATATGGCTTCTTAAAAAAAAAGTCTTGGGAGTATAATTTTAAATGATTGCATGTGAGTTTGCTATTTTTTTGCCTATTATTTGAACTCAGTCTGATTCTAAGACTTTTACTTGGGACAATCAATTTGTGCATTTTTTTTTAGCATAAATAAGTTTTTGGCATATGTCTATTGACTCATTTTATTCAAAAATGACTTGTGACCATATACTATGTGTCAGGCACTTGCAAGGTACTAGAAATACAATGCTAGGAAATAATATAAAACATACAACCCTTGCTCTCATTGAAATTACAGTTTTAAAGGGGAGACATTAATAATTTTTTGAACAAATCTAAAAGTATAGTCATGGCAAGGGCTATAGATAAATAAACATCTGAGCCTATAGTAAAGTTATAGTAGTCACCAAGATCAGAGAAAGCATCGCCAAGAAAGTTAGATTTAAGTTGATATTTAAAGAATGGGTAGGAGTTAGTTAGAGGAAAGGAATAAGGAAGAATATTTTAAGCAGAGAAAATATCAAGTGAAAAGACCTTTGGTGAAAGAAAGTAGATGAGTAAATGATAACCTAAACCAAATAGCCTACACAGCAAAATAGCAGTAGCTATAAAATAAGTAAACAAAAACCAGTAATCATCAAGATAATACACATCTGAATTTCAGACCCTCATAGCCAACTGTCTTTTAACCATCTCTTATTGGATGTCTCAAAGACAGCTAAAATGCAGCATGTCTCATACTAAACCTATGACCTTCCTCCCCACAAACTTAGTCCAGGTTCTTCCTGAAAACAGGCATCCAGTGTTGAGCTGCAGTTTGCCGACCATCTTATTAAAACAGCAAATTTTCCAGCCTATCCAGACTTACTAACACAGGAACTCTGGGGATGCAGTCCAGCAATCTGTTTTAACAAGCCCTCCAGGTGATTCTCATGCATGCTCAAATCTGAGATCCACTATAGTAGAACAGTGGTTCTCAACCCTGGCTTAACATTAGAATTACACTGGAAGGTTTTTTTTTTTTTTTTTTTAAATTCTAATACCAAAACAAACACTACCTGGAATAATTAAGTCAGTATCTGGGGATGAAGGCCAGCAAATATCATTATATTTAGTTGTACTAAAGTGATTCAGCATTTAAGAGCCGTTGATTTTATATGAATATACTAGAGTAGTTTGAAAGTAATCAATTTTTCCTGAAATTTAAGTTAATTTCAATAACAATACTTCTAAACTAGTAATATCAGAAGAAGTAAGCTTAAATGGAAATAGACTTATTCTGATTTGATGACTATATGAAAAAATTCATTGCATGGGAAATAGTTTAGTCTAAATAAATAGATTATGAATAAGTTGAAAGTAAGGCCATCTTATAATTTGTTTTGTTTTTTAGTAAAAGTTCTATAAATTTCTTCAAATTCTGCCAAATTTGGGAGAAGAAACTTAAAAGAAAATTTACCTCCTTAAATCACTTGAATTTTATTAGGAGACAATTTCTTTTTTCAAATTTAACTTTAGAATTGGATTGTAAAAGATATAAATTATATACTTTGGCCTCATCCATCACAAAATTATGCATGCACTTATATGGATATTGCTACAGAGTTTGAGTTTTAAAAAACACAGTTGTGTAGTCATTATTTATGATTGCACGACTTATATGTAACTATACAATTCTATCATTTGAATTACTGACACCTAATTAAATATAAACTCAGTAGTAGAGACTTAACATTTACTTACTAAAATTGACTGCTTTAGGGAAAACACTAAAAGTTTCAATAGTAGTCATCTTTTTTCCTTGAATTTGGGAAATGAAAACCTCAGCATATTTATAACTAATAAGATGCTGAATAGATGTATTTCATATATATGCAGTCATCTCATCCACTTGAAAACAAAAAATCTAAACTTTTCTATTTGGTATTTAGACATTAACTAAGAGTTTCACCATATGTCACTTTATTCGGAACATATTACAAACACCTGTTTCCCCCGCCCCTCCCCAGGAAAAAGAATAAGACTTTGATTAAAAATCCTATTGATTTTTATAGGAAAAAGATTTCAGATCCATATATGTCCATGCCAAAGTGTTATTAGTTTTATTCGAAGCATCTGTACAATAATGATGGTCTGTGTGTGTTCAGAACTTTCAAATTGCCAGATTTTATTCTACTTTAATATTTATCTCAGTTGAGCTTAAGGCATTTGTATAACATTTCAGACAGTGAAATATTTCTGAAGCATTGTAAATATGGTGAAAGAGCACTGACTTGTAATAAAGTTAGGGATGTGTTGTGTGTTAGAGGAAATGTTTTAATAAAACACTTCCAATTAATTCTATCATCTTCATCCAGACCAAGGGGAGACATTAAAGTACAAATAAGTTTCTCTGCCAGGAGCAGTGACATTCATTATCAAGGTAATATTCTTATTAAAAGCATTTGGATCTGGTGAAATCCAGAGAACAAAGGAGCCAATATAAAATTTCCACTTTGATCAATTTTACTTATGTTTCTTTAGGCATAAAAATACTCTTTGGGTTAATTCCTTGAGATTTAGTTGAATGGCATGATTTTTAGCTATACAACCTAAATGCTCACTCTTTCTCTCCTCTTCCCCTTCTCTCCCTTTCCTATCCTCCTTCTCTTTCCCTCCAACTCATCTCCTTTCCTCCTCCTTCTTCTTTTAATGGGTACAATTGTAGACAGTTTCCAGTTCTATTTCTACTGTCTATTAATATTGTTGAACAATTTCAAAAAGTGTGAAAGACTAGGTTAGGTAAGAGTAAGGAGGTGTCATGTTAAAAAGACAATCATTTAATATTGTTGTTTTTATTCCTTTATGCTTTTTGTAGAAATATGCAAGTGATTTTTTAAGCCATAAAATAATTTGTGTAACACCAAGTCATCTCATGTTTACTTTTAATTTGATTTGATACCTACATTTGTGGTTCTAAAGGTACAGTGTATATCTAAATTACTTTCTGATTTAGTAAGTCTGGGAGAGAGCCCAGTATTTGCATTTTTGACAAGTTGTCAGGTAAGGCTGATACAGCTTTCAGACCTCACTTTAAGAACCACTAACATACATCATCCACAAGCAAGGTATAGCCCATTCCTTTGACTCATTAGGATAAAATTTACAACTGATTGTATTTAAGGGTACGATTTTATTTAAGACTAAATCTGGGTTCTAATCTTGGCTCTGAGAAACTAAACATGTAAATGAACAATTACTTGACCATACATAAAAATAAAACTGACTCACAATCTCTGCAGCAATCAGCTTGGGAATCAGACCATAACTTCTGCAGTTACCAGTTAAAGAAGCCAAACAGCAACTGTGGAAGTAATCATCTCAGAATGATTACAGCTTGGTCAATGGCTGGCTATCAGCTTCCTTTATTTGATCTCACTTTCAACTAATGACCAATAGAGAAAGCCAGATATGTTCCCTAAACCAATCATATAAGACACCTTGCTTCTAGTTAGCCTTACTTAAAGCCTTCATTTTTTTTTTTTTCCCAGTATAAAGTCTTCCAACTTACTTGCTTACTTTTGAGTCTCTTCCAAACACAAGGGATGACAGCTGACTTTCTTGATTTAACAAGATCAAAATAAATAACCTAAATTTGTTTTCATTTGTTTGGTCTTTATTTATTTCTACAGTTCCACCAATCCCTAGCTGTTTGATCTTGGGTAACTTGGTTAACTTCACTATACCTCAGTTACTGCATATATAAACTAAGGTAGTAATAATAGTATTTGTAAATAATTGAAATTTTATTCATATTATATATTTCTATTTAATTTGTCACCTTTATAGAGGGTCACTAAAAATAATACCCTTTATTATATGTGATTTTGTGAGATTATATTGAAAAATAAATCTATGAGGAAACAGAATCCCCCCTTGAAATCTATGCCAGGACAATATTTAATGAATTTATAAACATACTTTTACAAATATAACTCACTAAATCAAAGTTATTTCTATTTTTACAGAAAAATACAATTTTAATTATACAAGAAATACATGTTGGAAAATAAACTATACGGGTAAAAATAAAGTCCTGTTGAATACCACCCCAAATCTCCATATCCTTCCTTTCCAGAAGTGATCACCAATGTTTGATGTATAAAGTTCCTACATCTCATCTATGAACTTATAAACTTATAGCAGGTCTCAAATAACATTGTTTTGTTCAATGTTGTTTAGTTATAATGTTTATGAGATGCCGTAGGAACTTAACTCTTGGTTGTATCAATTAGCCCATGGTAAAATTAGTTTCTTTATAAATGTCATTTCACTCAAAGTTGCATAACCTATCAATGACATTAAGTGAGGACTTACTGTACTTGTATTTTTGAGGTCTTTTTACCAAAATATCTCATTTGCTCCCTGGAAAAATATGCTTGCCTTGATATTTTGTACTTTTCCATTTACTATTTTCAATGTTAGTATACCATTTACTAAAAATTTTAATTTGAATTTTTGAACTATCTAGACCTATGCCATTTTAACCAGCACAAGATTATTTGAAAAATCTAGTTGGGAAATATCACTGATCCAGACTGCTATGTAAATACTACTCCAAAGAAAAGTATGGGCCCAAGCTATCTGATATATATATTTTTTTGATAGGAGTAAAGATTATTACAGGGATTGATTTTGGCCCTGTAAGGATACTAGATAAATTTTAGAAAGAAGGATACATATTAGGGGAGCATGAGAGACCACAAATAGTGACTGACTTCAGTAAAATTAACTTGAGTCAACAAAACATGTATGAAAATAATGACAAGCATTTAGTAGAGATTATTCCTCACCTTCTAGGTACTTATCAGTTTAATCTTTTTAGCAACTTCATCTTATAGATAAGCTAACTGAAATCTAGAGAAACTGAGTGGACTCCCCAAGCTTATATAGCTAGTGAACAGCATATGGGATGTGAAGACAAAATATCCACATTTGGAAACAACTCTTAACTTCTACATGCTACTGGTTCTCAAGAAATGTATATAATTTTTCTTTCCAAAGTGAATACCAACAAGAAAAATGAAAAGCCACATACGAAACATTGAGAAACTTAGTGAGAATCTTTACTCTTCCCCCAGAAAACCACCATTTTTGTGTGGCTGTGGAATACCACCCTTTTTCTCAGTAGCTTTGCAATGGATTTTAGGTTATATTTCAGGACAGTTATCAGGACAGCAGTTTCCTCTTCCTTTCTCCTGACTATGTAACATAGACTGGCAGCTGCAGGATTTTGAAAAAGCATTCTTTTTTAATCTGACTCATGAAATACATGGTAATCTGCATGAAAATGAGGAGTGAATATGGAACACTTTTAGGCAAAAGATGGCAGGCATAACTGAAAAAGCCCTCTAATGCAGTCCGAATTTAACATTTAATTTTTTTATTAGCTCCAGAAGGGCTGGCTTATTTTCTACAGGTGTAAGCAATATACGTAATTAATGCCGCACCTCAGGTCTCAAAAAAAAAAAAAATCACTGGCCAGAATTAACTGTTTACATGGTAGGCTGAAACTGGATCATATCTGATATTTGGTTTTGAAGTTACAATTATGAATGATATGATTCATATATGCCTTAGAAGATATTATCTCTTTTTACTTTTAAATACAGCTTTAGAAGTCTATATAGCATTCTCTTGGGGAAAAAGAAAAGGCTTTCATTAATCCATAAACAGGAATTGTGTAGACTGTTAAAGCCACAGTAAATGTGAATAAAACTGGGCTAAATAATGACATTTAGTAAAACAGAAAGATCTACAATTTATTTGCCATTGCCATTGCTGAGCACTGAATGCACAGTTAAATTGCAGTTATTTGGAACACGGGGTCTTTTCAAAAACAATTGCTTGGCATCGAAACCGTTTCCAGACTTGAATTATGTGCATTGAAGATATTTTCTAACTGTTTTTTGTACAAAGAATGAATTCGAGTAACAGTTGTTCAGAGGGCAAAAGGGCTCCTAACTGCCAAGTTCAATTTCCGACATTGTGATAAACAGAACAAAAGAGACCCAACTGGAATTTCACCTGAGTTTTAGTGACCTTGTATAAGATGTCTTTATAGCTTTGAACATTATATTTCTTTCTCTATATTATTTCATCAATCTCAACTTCTTCTGCAGGAAGCTGCTATGCCAAAATTCAGCAGAATAAAACAAACACCTGATTCCACTAGATTGATCTAAAATCAGTAGAGACCCAAGTGGTTTGTTTTCTGATTATCTTTAAAAGCTCTCTTTTTTGTTCAAATGGGTTTTTAAAAGGAGCCAATGTGATTGGCTAGGTCAATGGTAAAGTGAAACCTTGTAAATTCCTTTTTTATCCCTGCAAACTATCCCTTCGCAGATAAAAAAAATATGATGATATTACTGACTAGTCAATTGGGAATAGTTCTCTATTACTAGGAACAGATCAGTATTGTTCTAGCTAAATGTGAACAAGAGAAAATAATTACAGAATGGTTGATGGGGCTTGATAAATTCTATGGCTACAAAACAGGGGAAAAAAAAATTGAACCACATGCGGAACAAAGCCATAGTTTTGTTTTGTTTTTTCTCTCATCCGGGTCACTCCAACTAAACACGTCAGTTACAAATAACTAAAAATGACAAATTATATTTATCTAAGGTCTTTACTTCAATGATGTTATTTACATCATCTCCTTAATTTCTTATTTGTATTAAGATAACTGTCATGTGGTGTTAATCTTTTTATAAGAGATTCATTGATTCATGTGTTCATTCAAAAATATTTATTAAGACACTTCCTGTGTGCCAGAAACTATTCTACATGCTAGCTAGGAATAGAGAAATTAGCAAGATAGTAATACGTGCTAAAAAAAAAAAATGAAATACAGTATGAGAAATACAGAGTAATGTGTATGTGGTTATTTTAGAAAGTAGTATCAGGGACATTTTCTCTGAATAAGTCACATGACTACTGTGATATTTTGATAGAAAACATATTCCAGATAGAAGGAACAGTTTTAAGTGTCTAGCATGAGAACAAGTTCATATATTTAGGGGAATTAAAAGGGCAGAATGCCTAGGATATAGTGAGAGAAAGATAGATTAGGCTGTATAGGTTTTCTTGGGAAAGATCTTATATACCATTGTAAACTTTGGGGAGAAGTTTAGATTCTATCCTAAGTGCAATGGGAAGGCACTTAAGAGAGCTACATGATCTGATTTATATATTCAAAAAATTACTCTAGTTTACAGAATGGGCCTTGGGATTGGGAGGCAAGCATAAAAGCAATGATACCAATTGGAGGCAAATAAAGTAGACTTTTCATCTCATTCTATCTTTTCAGTATATTGAAAGCAAAACATGAGGTTACTAGCGGGTCGTTGGAGGTGTAAAGAGAGAGGAAAAATATGATGTAGTCATTTGGGAAAGTGGGAGCGTGAATTGACCAAGGAATTATAGTAGATCTACAATCTATGTTGAATAGGTTTAAGAATAGAGGTTGTAAAATTAAAGCGATTTATTCAGTTCATCGAGCTCATTCAGTAGTGGAGAAAACAGAAACAAACAACAGAAAATTGAATCTAAGCTGATAAACAAGGTTGTCAATAATTTAAAGAGCTATTTTTTTGAAACTCTCTCTTGAATTATTAGGCCTTTCTTATTTCCCCTCCCCTGCCCTGATTCCTCTCCAAGATGACATTAGAGTGTAGGGCTAAGCCTTACCTAGCCACGTGGGGAAGGGCAAAGGTGGGTCCCTAGCTCTAGCTCTATTCAGTATTGAATTGGTGGCTACTGAGGTGCCATCTGTCTTTTTGAGTGTTTTGATGGTGCTCACTTCTGAGTACATCTAAATATCTGACTACCGGGAACTTGTAAAATACTTCTCATACTCAGTGGTCTATTTGCTTTCATATCAGGCCTTTACTAGTTCATTGTTCCTCTCAGCAACTTGACATTCTCTCACTAAGGCTCATGGGAACACACAAAGAATCTGTTAGACTTATGGTACAATGAGCTAGGAGCCTGCCTTAAGCCCACTTATCAAACTGCCTTCCACAAAAATTTCAACTCTATATTTTTGAGACATTTTTATAATGGACCATTTCCAAAAGCTGGGAGTCACCAAGGATATGCAGGAATCCCACACCATGTCTGAAAAAGCAGGCAACTATCTTTGATTAACTTTGACACCTATAGTTATGTAAATATTTCTAAGCTTCTCTTGACAAAGTACAGTCATAGAGAAGAATGATGGTGATGAGGGATTAGAGCTAGTGGCAAGAACAATGACATGTTACTTAATCATTCTTCTACTCTGTACTGGCCTAAAGTACAACTCAATTGTTTGGTCTACCAGACTGGCCCCTTAAAATTTTAATGTAATTACAAAATTTTAGAAGCTTTTATTTTTTCTTTAAACAAACAAACGAACAAAGGTAGCTTTTGAAACACTTATTAAAGATATTTAGAGAATCTACTTTGAACCATGAGCCGGTCATTAGCCTCTCTTTTTCTATGGAGCATAGTCTTAGAAATGGAAATAGACAAGAAATGATTTCAGGAGTAAATAAAAATACAAAACTACATTGTCTCTTTTTTTATCCCTAAATGCTATTCCTCTTGCAAAGAGATTCTTTTTCTCATAAAAAATGATAAAATGAGACGGAAACTGAGAAAGAGCTCCTATTTTTCGCACCAGATTAGTTTGCTGGACTTGCTGGACAAAGAAATTTTATTTAATTATTCACAGTTGCTGATAAATAACTATTTTAAA
This sequence comes from Pteropus vampyrus, assembly GCF_000151845.1. Lineage (NCBI taxonomy): Eukaryota > Metazoa > Chordata > Mammalia > Chiroptera > Pteropodidae > Pteropus > Pteropus vampyrus. Next base: position 7,596,206 of record NW_011888872.1, on the reverse strand, counting down.
TTTATATACTTGTGTCCAAAGCAGAAATAGGAATTGAGTATTTTGTAAATGAGACACAGAATTAAAAAAAATAATAATAAGAAAGCATAATGCAGCATAACATGAGATACCATGAGATATAGCAGTCCAGACTTCAGTCTACATTTCATATTCCAGCACTGTAATTTATTAACTCTATGAATTTCAGCAAGTTGCTTCATTTTCTTGACAATAGTTTTACAGCTTTGAAAACTCATAGTGTTTTGAAAATTAAATGAGATAGAAGTTGCTGACACTGTCATTGTCATTATTATTATTATAATTTAAAAGAGCTAATCTTATCTACTATCAAAGACTTCGCAATTTAATAATGTAAAATGATATTTAGTCAACAGATTAATCTTGAATAAAATATGCATTATATGAGATACAAGAGTTAATGAGGAAAAGAGTTCAAGACTTTCTGATAGATATGTTAAAAGATATAGCCTGATTAGAGATACAATTATAATAAACAATTCTCAATATGAAAGACAAAAGTTTTCCTCCCCTAGCAACATCTGAGCTGTTTATCACCTGCAGCCTATTTATTCCCTTAAATTGAAAGTCAGGGAACTGCTGCTTTCAGGCAAGTGCACCTTGACTGGAAGTTTTACAATGTAATTATCATTGTGCATGAGGGCAGTAATCACATGGCATACATTTAGAGACTCTCCTTCCTCATTATTGTTGACTCTAGTCCTCTCTGACTCCGACCTGTGTAAGTATGTCCGATCAGCATCAAAAACCTTTCTAACAAATACCCGCTTCCTGAATTCACAAAGCTTTTATTTTGGTATTCTATGTACTGGAACATATTTGTGTTCCATGGGAATGTATCCTGTTATCTTGTTGTTCCATTTATGTGAAATGTTATCTTTTAATGATCTCTGTCTTTCAGAGTCTATGACTAAAACCTGAATACCTAGAGTGAACTAAATATATTTTATTCAATGAGTTTTATTGAAACTTTATTAATTTATAATCTACACGATATCACCCAAATATCATTTGAATTCCTTGAATTAGCATTTTACCTACAATTTTCCAGTTAAGAAGAGATCATGCTGTAGAACAATTCTGTTTTGTTTCATTTTAAGTTTTTTCTTTGTCTCTATAAGAGTTCCAAACATAATTAATTTATGAATACTAGGCTTGGGGCTTGATTATTTTAAAGCAGATCAGCAATATGTCTGCACTGAAACCACAGCTGCTGTAGCTATACATTTGCATCTGGACTCATTGTCTCATCCAAACCAAATTTGCTGCACCATCGGGCTCATTTGAAATCTCAGTTCTGTGGTTGTTGGCATTCAAATTCAAGTCACTTGAATAATCTAAACATAACTTTAAAAAAAAGGACAGAGCTCCTTTACATGTTTCTCTGTAGCCCACAAAAATGTAAATATATAATTTAAGTGTTATTCTACGATAAGTGTAGAATAAAATATTTTCATTTCTTTAAGTTAAACACATCTAATTGCTAAGGTTGTTAATTCTCCTTTCCATGCTGATTATTATTATAATGTGTTTCAGAGAACTTCAGTCTTAAATTGGTTTCTTTTTTTCCATGGGCTACTCTGTTTTTGTATTTACATTCGACATATTGAGTTAACCATAAAAAACTGTGTTTTCAAACTGAATACTCAGTATACTAACAGATGTTCTTTAAACATCTTTAGTAAAGGGATATAGGTTATAGAAAAGGCACATGCAAATACACACACAACTCATATTCTCCTACAGTGGATCAAATTAATAATTTCCTTAAATATGTTCGTCATCCAGCTCATCAACTTAACAGTATTCCCCCATGCCTTATGTCCAGAAAAGAGCAAAGTAAGACTTTCTGTTCTCAACCAAAAATCAGGGAGTATTATTTGTGCATACCATATTCTAATAGAAAAATTGACAGATTAAGATAATACTGACACACTGGAGCACATCTAGAGGATAACACTCAGGACAAAGAGCTGATAGAAAGAAGCATTGTTTTCCAGGAAAAGAGGACTCACTAGGCACTTGATGACTATTTTCAAATATTTGAAAGGTTGTTTTGTAAAAGAATAATTTATCTGGTTTTATCTGAACTCTGAGTGAGAATCTAGAAATAGGTTGTTAGACTAAGGTAAATCGAGGTAAAAACAATAAATTCCTTTGTAAGCAATGTGAGCCATCTGATAATACAATGTTTAAAAACACACTGAGTTTCTTGTCATAGGTGGCATTCAAATTTGGGCTTTCAGAAATATTACGGAGTATATACACATATCCTCGTGGAGAATTATCCCAATGTCTCTCATGTTGCAATGTGACCTTAAGATTTGCTTCTTTTTTTTTTCCAGTTTTTAAATTTAATAAAACAATGAAGAGGGAGAGTCTTTAAATTAAAAAAAAATTAAGTTTAACTAATTAATATTATTAGATTATATTAGATTAAATTAATTAAACCTATATAAAGTTATATAGGTTTCAAGTATATAATTCAGTAATACATCATATGTATATTGTATTGTGTGTTTACCACCCAAAGTTAAATTTCCTTCCATCACCACATATTTGACCACCTTTATCCTTTAGAATGGAGCCATTTAGCCTGTTTGGGATCAGCCTAAAATATTGTATCCATCTAGAGTAGTTTTAATATTTTAACCCAAACATATTTACTAGCCAATTATTCCATTTGATCTGGAATAGAGCAAATTTATACATATTCTTCCATTTTCACTTTAAATATTGTCGGTGTTTGAACAACAAAAAATTATTCACATGTTACAGTAATTATATTGGCCATTGTTTTAAAAAATTTAAAACATTGGAATTCAAAAAATATGGTTGACACTTCTTTTAGATTCCTTGGTATCTACCATGTTAAGAAAGAATGTATATACTTAACACAATAAATTAAGCAATAATTTGATTGATATAAAAATAAAATATCATATATTTCTATACTGCTAAGGGAAGTAATACTATTGAAGTTGATTATTTTAAAATCTCAAGGCAATATATAATTTCATTAAAAAATTTTAACCTAAACTTCTCTGCAAAATGCTTGTAAAATGAGAAAAATAGGTAACATTTTACTTCTAAAATGATAACATTCAGAAAATACTTTAGAGAAATGTCTTGTAAAACATGTCTAGAAACAGCTTTTGGATGAATGCACAGAGAAATAGACACTTTTCATCCAAGAATTTCCATTTTTATCATGCTGCTTCAGGGTTTAAGGTTTATTTAGTCTTTATACCAGATGTATTTATAAACAGCTGACTAAACAATCTTCGTTTCTACTGTAACATCATCGTTTATTTCTCTATGGTATAATTTTAACATTAATAATATGGAAGAAAGTTGAAGTTTGATTTATAAAGTATCGCTGATTAGAGTATCAATTGCCAAAAGGAACTGTGGGATCACTTGATAATATTGAAAGGGGAATAGGCTTAATTATTTGAATAAAATTAGAAAGGCATTTTTTAATTAAAAATTTTAAAAAATAATTTTATTCTATACAAAATTTTTGATACCATGAAATTAAATATTTGAAGTTTTATTTATTTGATATCTGTGTCATATGCTCTTTCAACACATTATATTTCTCTTTATGAAAACTTAGAGTAACGATGAACAAGAATGCCATACCTTCTTTAACAAGTATTAATAGAATAATTATATCAATTCTGCTCATTCTTTAATTAAGTTATTCAACAATATTTATTGCATGTCCTCCATGTGCTTACATAAAATAATAGTTGAATACTCTTGTGCTATGCAATATTGTAAGTAATTTACATACATTAACTGTTTTAATCCTTATAATACTGGCGAAAGAAATTCCAAGCTGGCATTTGGCTAGGGCAATGTGGACCTAAAGTATACACTGTTAATTTCTTCTTCACAGCAGCAATTTCACAGAGATTAGGTCACAATTTTGAGTATTTGAACATCATCTCAAAATTTTACATATGTCTACATCATTTCCTTAAATATTTTATTCATGAAAATCTGTGGTTAAATTGTTTTATGGTTGTGTCAATTGTTGTTAGTTTCCTTGTATAATCTGAGAGTATTTGGTTATGTTTTACAGTGAAAAAATAGAAATGCCATATCAAAGTGTCTACAGATTAGTATAATGTGAAATATTTTATGAGTACAAAATAAATAAGGAGAGAATCTTCATCAAGAAGAGAAATTTCCAAGGGTTAGAATGTAACAGCAAAATATTATTACAAATATATGTATTGTAATATATGTACTATAATGGAAATATATGTATTATATGCATTGTAATATACATTTAATTTTTCACCACACTCAATAGTAATCAAATTTTGCTGAGTAAACATATCTAATATCTAATCATAATCATATCTAATTATAATTTCATTACCTGAAGACAACAGTGAGATTATGATGAAATAAACTTTAAGAAGAGAATAGACATAGATCCTATTGCATTTGGGATTATTCTATCTGCATCAGAAGAACTAACAGAGAACCCTTAATAAAAATGTGACTAAATGGGCACTCAGTGACAGAACATGTCACAGTTTGAGATATTCGTTAGTGAAGCTTTCTTGATTGTGATGAATGAAATTGTCAGTGTAGTTCAGTGTAGATGAATGAAATTGTCAGTGTAGTAGCAGAAGTATAACTAACTAGACAGACCAGATCTGGAATAGTTACCGTATTTTAGGAGGGACAGTGACAAAGTGTTCAAAGTGTTTAATTGTGTTCAAAGACAAATGAATAGGGCAGGAAGAAAACATAAGAGCACAACATATAAGGATTAGTTAAAATAACAAAACACTCAGTGCCATGATAACTATATCCAAATACTATATACGTGTATATACATATATGTGTATATATGTACATATATATGTATAAAACAATGAGATAAAATTTAACAACATTGAAATAAATTTTTAACCATTCAACTTCCTGAAACTGTGATCTGTTACTTCATAGTAATGGAGATTCCCATCTTAAAGATATCTAATTTTAATGACAATTTGTTTGGTTATAAAGATAATTCCTTTTACCAGTAAATTCTGTGGTTGTTGAGGTATTGAAGATGGAGGAGTTCTCCAGTAGGGCATACACTGGATGAGACAAAGGGAGCTGAATCCTAACCTTAAAACTAGAAAACAAAAAACAGACACAATTCTCTGTTTAAAGACATAAATATGAATAT
>NW_011888872.1:7587851-7590612 GCF_000151845.1 Pteropus vampyrus | reverse complement strand
AAGGAAAAAGGGTGAATGCAGAAAGACCAGCTAAAATTCAATTATAGTATTCCAGGCAAGAGAATGTGACAACTTGGCCAAAGAAATTAGTAGTAAAATAGAGTAAATATAACACCTTTGAGAGAGATATAAAATTTTCAATTATAAAGAAAGAAAGGAGACAAGAAGAAATTATAGTTGCTGAAAAGAACAGTGATAATTCTGGAAATAAGACTTCTGGAGAGGCAGAGTGAAATAAGATGCAGAATTTTGAAATATATAGGTAAGAAATATGAGTGGATAGTTAGGTGTTTAATTTATTTTATTTTTATTTAATTCTTTTTGGTTAGGTGTTTTATAAAGGAATTGCCCACTTTACAAAATGTATTACGATATGTTTTTCTTCTCTAGAAAATATTATTTTATTATGTTAAAAAAGGGCAGCATTTACAGACATTCTCTGTGTACCATGAGGGCAAAGTGAGGCACACTATTGCCTTATTCTCTGTTCCTGCACCTTACCAGAAGTTTGGAGAGCAATGAACGACTAGTTGAAACCCCAGAACCATTTCTTACTTCACATGAGTTATCATTACAGGGCTCCAATTCAAATGCTGACCTGAAATTTCTCTGGCTTTTGAGAACCAACTCTATCATATCTTTTAATAATATGGTCCTAGGACTCTTGCTTAGTAAAAGAAATTGAACACATTTTGAAAGAGGCTAGTGCAGAAAGGGAGAGTGGAGAGTGCTTAAAGAGAGAAATGCAAACAATAGGGATAATAACATATAAAGGCATCAACAGACATAAACCACAATTTCAGGGGACTTTCAATGACCAAGTCTAGTAGGGAAATTTTAAAGGGAAATATAAAAAACTTGCCTTTGGCAGTTAACATTGACCATGCATTAGGAAACAAAATAGATAAAAGATAAAGTATTTGGACTTTATATAGTATTTCAAATTATATATTTATTCATTTATCTTGGAAAAAGGAGAAATTAAAGACAAATTATTTTACCATTGAGTTTGTAAAAAGACTACACACACAGTTTCGTTTTTACTTAGAATCTATAAAAAACAAATATTCTACTTATAATTTTAACTATATCATGATTAGAAGATTTTTCTATAGCATAGATTTAAAATTTGCAAGCTTTGAATCTTCTCTCCTACCTATGTAAGTCTGGAAGTGGGTACCATAGGGCACATTTATATCACAATAGAACCTTAGACTTTGCACCTCTTCTTCAAGATATAGATGAGTAGGCACAGTGAACATTAAGGAGAGGTATAAAAAGCTGTACATACACCAGATTGCTAGCAACAGCCTAACTGTACTTAGTAATGATTACAAACCACATACATATATTCCAGTAAATCCAAGTCGACTGTATCCACATAACAAATTCCCCATAGCTGGATTCCAAAAATGCCTATAGCCACATCACTGCCACCAAAGGGAAAGGGAAGTGTGAGTGGAAAGTCAAAGTCAGAATAGAAAGAGTAGTCTTCAACAATTACAGTTAAAATAGTTTACTATAATTAATGGTGCTATTCAGAGCTCTTATCATCCTCGACTCTTTTGCAATTAAATACCATAGCTGTATCACTGAAAAGGCCTAGAAGCGATAACAATACAATGGCAATGAACCCACTTAAGATTTAGATGGTATTCTCAAAAACCAGTGCTACTTGGAATAGTGGCAGATTCCTGGTTTGGGTATCTTGTTATTCCAGAAAGCAAGTGAGCTATGCAAGACTAATAAAAGTCATGTCAAAGGGACACAAGAGTTAAATTTAAGAAGCTTCCTATTGGCCAAAGATGGGATAATTTGAATATCAAACAAAACAATTCTTGCAGCTATAGAACTACAGTAGTAATATCTCAATTTTACATAATAGGTAGCTCCTTTAAAAAATAATTATTGCAATTGGTTCAAACACAGTGGATACATAAAGTCACTTATGTTCATAATGATAATTTAAATAAAAAGTCAGGGGCTGAGGGATGAAACCAAAACACATACTCGAAAGGCCAAATTCAAGCAAACAAACTTTCAAGGGCAGTTTTGAGATAACTGAGAAAAGCTGAATAAAGATTTGGCCTATGTGGTCAAATGCATGTGATGTGTTACCTACTTCTTTTAGGTCCCTCTTCTTTTTACCACCTTTTTGTTAGGCCCTACTAGACTTGTTATCATTTATCTTTCCCAACTCATCCTTTTTGTTCCTGTGTTTCAGCCCCAGGGAGTTCTTCAAGTTTCTATGAACTGTTAAGGTCATTTTTACTTCATGATCTCTACAAATGCCATTCTCTCTTTTTTTTGCTAACAACCACACATGACAGTGAACTCAATCACAATGTTGCAGCAAGGTGTTCTGCTCATTTCCCAAAGCTATATGTTGTCAGCTACACTCTCTCAGATTACTCCTTTGCTTCCTAGGACTTATTCTATATTTATAGCTATATATATATATTTTTGTGTTTATTTGTAAGAATCTGTCATCTCCACTAGAATAAAAAGTCTCACAGGTGGGGCATTGTTTCTTTTTTATCCTCTGTTATATGACAAGTACCTAGGACAGTGCCTGATATATGGAAGGTGTCTGGATAAATATTTTGAGTGAAGAAACAAGATACAATTTTAAGTTAAAAAAGAAATACTCATAAAACATACTTAAAAGTGACATACAAGTAAAGATACATTATTTATACAAAATGCTTTTGGAGATGAATGGATTCAAGATGAATGGATTACAACATACCCTAAATACGTT
>NW_011888872.1:7580943-7587056 GCF_000151845.1 Pteropus vampyrus | reverse complement strand
AGGGAAATTTTAAAGGGAAATATAAAAAACTTGCCTTTGGCAGTTAACATTGACCATGCATTAGGAAACAAAATAGATAAAAGATAAAGTATTTGGACTTTATATAGTATTTCAAATTATATATTTATTCATTTATCTTGGAAAAAGGAGAAATTAAAGACAAATTATTTTACCATTGAGTTTGTAAAAAGACTACACACACAGTTTCGTTTTTACTTAGAATCTATAAAAAACAAATATTCTACTTATAATTTTAACTATATCATGATTAGAAGATTTTTCTATAGCATAGATTTAAAATTTGCAAGCTTTGAATCTTCTCTCCTACCTATGTAAGTCTGGAAGTGGGTACCATAGGGCACATTTATATCACAATAGAACCTTAGACTTTGCACCTCTTCTTCAAGATATAGATGAGTAGGCACAGTGAACATTAAGGAGAGGTATAAAAAGCTGTACATACACCAGATTGCTAGCAACAGCCTAACTGTACTTAGTAATGATTACAAACCACATACATATATTCCAGTAAATCCAAGTCGACTGTATCCACATAACAAATTCCCCATAGCTGGATTCCAAAAATGCCTATAGCCACATCACTGCCACCAAAGGGAAAGGGAAGTGTGAGTGGAAAGTCAAAGTCAGAATAGAAAGAGTAGTCTTCAACAATTACAGTTAAAATAGTTTACTATAATTAATGGTGCTATTCAGAGCTCTTATCATCCTCGACTCTTTTGCAATTAAATACCATAGCTGTATCACTGAAAAGGCCTAGAAGCGATAACAATACAATGGCAATGAACCCACTTAAGATTTAGATGGTATTCTCAAAAACCAGTGCTACTTGGAATAGTGGCAGATTCCTGGTTTGGGTATCTTGTTATTCCAGAAAGCAAGTGAGCTATGCAAGACTAATAAAAGTCATGTCAAAGGGACACAAGAGTTAAATTTAAGAAGCTTCCTATTGGCCAAAGATGGGATAATTTGAATATCAAACAAAACAATTCTTGCAGCTATAGAACTACAGTAGTAATATCTCAATTTTACATAATAGGTAGCTCCTTTAAAAAATAATTATTGCAATTGGTTCAAACACAGTGGATACATAAAGTCACTTATGTTCATAATGATAATTTAAATAAAAAGTCAGGGGCTGAGGGATGAAACCAAAACACATACTCGAAAGGCCAAATTCAAGCAAACAAACTTTCAAGGGCAGTTTTGAGATAACTGAGAAAAGCTGAATAAAGATTTGGCCTATGTGGTCAAATGCATGTGATGTGTTACCTACTTCTTTTAGGTCCCTCTTCTTTTTACCACCTTTTTGTTAGGCCCTACTAGACTTGTTATCATTTATCTTTCCCAACTCATCCTTTTTGTTCCTGTGTTTCAGCCCCAGGGAGTTCTTCAAGTTTCTATGAACTGTTAAGGTCATTTTTACTTCATGATCTCTACAAATGCCATTCTCTCTTTTTTTTGCTAACAACCACACATGACAGTGAACTCAATCACAATGTTGCAGCAAGGTGTTCTGCTCATTTCCCAAAGCTATATGTTGTCAGCTACACTCTCTCAGATTACTCCTTTGCTTCCTAGGACTTATTCTATATTTATAGCTATATATATATATTTTGTGTTTATTTGTAAGAATCTGTCATCTCCACTAGAATAAAAAGTCTCACAGGTGGGGCATTGTTTCTTTTTTATCCTCTGTTATATGACAAGTACCTAGGACAGTGCCTGATATATGGAAGGTGTCTGGATAAATATTTTGAGTGAAGAAACAAGATACAATTTTAAGTTAAAAAAGAAATACTCATAAAACATACTTAAAAGTGACATACAAGTAAAGATACATTATTTATACAAAATGCTTTTGGAGATGAATGGATTCAAGATGAATGGATTACAACATACCCTAAATACGTTGTAATCACAAGAAAAAAGTCAGGTCTGGTAGTACGTGGACATATTTTCCTAATCCAATTGTTGATTAAGTTTTAACATAAAGTCTTCAATAATGAATTAAATGTTTTTTAGAGCTACATTTGATATTTAATTTTGAACCCACAGAAATTTCTTCCCTTCCCTATCTCTTTACAGACTAAACACCAAACACCAACATCAAATAATGTGACAAAATATATTTCCAAACTTACTTGTCTAGATTTGCCAGAAATTTAAGTAAATGGAAATGGAAGAGGCCTCTAAGCTCCAGTTAAGAATGTTCTGAAGACTCGCACAATCTCTCTTTTCCTTTCATTAAATAGGTTTTTGTGACAGCAGCTTCAGTTGGGTCAAAGCATAATTTGTTTCACAAAACTGGACCAGACTTAGCAGAGATTTTTGTTATGGGGAATGAGTAGATACTACCTTGTCTGTTTTTAAAAATTTTGATTTAGAGTGTTTTCTCCAGGTTTTACCAAAGATACTTACAGAAGGATGAGGGAAAAATACAGACTACCTGAGTAACATATCACAAAAGAATAATTAAGAGTCATAGAGGAGGGAAGGGAAAATGAGAAAAGAACAAGAGGAATCTTTAATAATTTTGCCTCTGCACATTAGAAACTATTTGGGAAATCCAAGATGGTGGTGTAAGACAACTCTAAACATACCTCCTCCTATGGACACACCAAGTATATACCTACATATATAGAGCAATTACTCTCCAAGCAGAACTGAAGGCTGATTGAACAGTTTCAGTACAACAAATGATACAGGATAACAGAGAAATATGAAGAATAGATAGAGACAAAGGATGGTGGGGAACCCCACCAAGAATGTAGTGACCTGCTGTAGGGAGGGGTATCACCGAGTGGCTTGAGTATAAACTTGCCCACCAAGGCATACAGTGAAAAAAACAGTGGTTTAAAGGGCACCTTGACTATATTGGGGAAATCTATTAACCCTAGAGCACTGGCCAAATGGACAGGAAATTGTTTGAACTGCCTCCAGGGCCAGATATTCAGATAGCATCATTTTCGTGTTTTTTCACCTCAAATTTTTTGCACAATCCAGGTGATTTAGCCAGTCTGCCAAATCTATCTCATTGCCTGCCAGGCCCCTGGCCCATAACAACTTAAAAAGCCCCACCAAGACAGTCCCAGAATGACATATTCTAAGAATCCTCCAGGCCTGTGCCCACTCCAGCTCCTACTGACTCACCAAAGTGGCCCCAGCATGGCATACTCTGGGAACCCTCCCAGCCTGTGCCTGCTCCAGCTCCAGCTCCATCTAGTTTGCCAAGGAGACCCTGGCTTAGTGAGCACCAGGATTCCCCACATTCACACCAGTTCCAACTCTAGCCAGCTTGCCAAAGCCAATTGGCACAGAGGTGACAGAGGGAATACCCCTATAGAAGGCCACTCTTTCAAGACTGAGAGAGGCAGCTGTTTTATCTGGCTCACAGAAACAAACATAGAAAGTCAAATAAAAAGAAGAGACAAATTAATAGGTTACAAACAAAAGAACATGATAAAACTCCAGAAAAAAACAAAAACAAAAACAAAAAAACTACTGAAATGGAGATAAGTATTTTACCTAATAAGAGTTCAAGTAATGGTCAAAAAGGTGCTAATTGAACTTAGAGACGAATGGAGGAACGCAGTGAAACTTCACAAGATTTGAAATTAGGGTCATCACAGAGCTGAAGACTCAATAATGAATGAAAACACACTAGATAGCTGATCAGAAAATGAATAAGTGACTTGGAAGACACAATAATGGATATCACTCAGCAGAGAGGCAAAGAAAAAACATAAAATAAAAATGAGTTTAGGTTTACTTCCTTGCCTTGAGGTAAAATTCATAAAATCCTCTAAAACCAAGGTCCATGAGTTTAGTACTATGTTTTTTATCTATGCAATTTATTGTTTCAGGTATTATATTAGGTCTTTGATCCATTTTGAGTTAATTTTGGTGTGTGGTAACATAGTCTGGTTTCACTTTTTTTGCATGTAGATTTCCATTTTTTCCCATCACCATTTATTGAAGTTTTCTTTTCTCCATTTTATGTTTTTAGATCCTTTGTTGGAAATTATTTGCCCATATATATGGGAGTTTATTTCTGGGCTCTCAATTCTGTTCCATTGGTCTATGTGTCTCTTTTTCTGCCAATAACATGCTATTTTGATTACTGTCACTTTGTAGTAAAATCTGATGTCAGGCAATGTGAGACATCTGTCTTATTGTTTTTTTCTCAGGATCGTTTTGGCTAATTGATAAATTTTGTTCTGTTTCTCTAAAAAATGTCATTGGGATTTTAATGGGGATTGCATTAAATCTGTATATTGCTTTGGGTAATAGAGTCATTTTAACTGTTGAGTCTTTTAATCCATGAACACAAAATATTTTTCCATTCCTTTGTGTCTTCTTCAATTTCTTCTAATAATGTCTTGTAGTTTTCAGTGTATAGGTCTTTCACATTTTTTTTTTAAGTTTATTCCTAGGTATTTTATCCCTTCTGTTACAATTGCAAAAAAATGTTTTTTTACATTCTCTTTCTGAAATTTCATTGTTAGTATATAGGAACACATGTAGTTTTGTACTTTGATTTTGTATCCTATTACTTTACTGTACTTGTTTATTGTTTCTAATAGTTTGTCGGTGATGTCTTGAGGGTTTCTATAAGAAATTATGTCATCTGCAAAAAGAATTATGTCATCTGCAAAAAGTTGACAATTTTACTTCTCATCCCTAATATTGATGCCTTTTATTTCTTTCTTTTGTCTGATTGCTCTAGCTAGGACTTCCAATACTATACTGAATAAGAGTGTTAAGAGTGGTCATACTTCTCTTATTCTTGATCTTAGAAGAAAATTTTTCAGTTTTTCATCATTAATTATACTAGCTGAGGGTCTGTTGTATGTGGCCGTTATTATATTTAGGTACTTACTTTCTATGCCCACTTTATTAAGTGTTTTAATCATAAATTTTGCATAGCAAAAGAAACCATTAACAAGACAAAAAACAAAAACAACCAACTGAATGAAAGGTAATATTTGTAAACAATGCCGCCAATAAAGAGCTGATATTCAAAATGTGTAAAGAACTCATACTACTCAACAACAACAAAATAAATAATGCAATTAAAAAATGGACAGAGGTCCTGAACAGATACTTGTCCCAAGAAGACATACAAATGGTCAACAGATATGAAGAGACTTTCAACTTCACGAACCATTAGAGAAATGCAAATCAAAACCACAGTGAGGTACACCTCACACCTGTAAAAATGACTATTATCAACAAAACAAGTAATAACAAGTGTTGAAGAGTTTGTGGGAAAAAAAGGAACCCTCATACACTGCTGGCAGGAATGTAAATTGTTACAGCCACTATGAAAAACAGTATGGAGATTCCTCAAAAACAGTATGGAGATTCCTCAAAAACTTAAGAATAGAATTACCATATGACCCAACAATCCCTCTTCTAGGTATTACAAAAAAAAATTGAAAACATTTATCTGTAAAGATATATGCACCCTGATGTTCACTGCAGCATTATTCACGGTGGCCAAGAATGGAAGCAACCAAAATGTCCTTCGCTAGATGACTAAATAAAAATGATGTGGTACTTATATACAATGAAATATAATTAAGCCATAAAAGATGAAATAGTGCCATCTGCAAAAACATGGGTGGATCCTGAAATTATCATGCTAAGCAAAATAGGTCAGAAAAAGTTGAGAACCATATGCTTTCACTTATATGTGGGATATAAAACTGAAAGCAATAAACAAACAAGATAAGCAAACAAAAACTCACAGACATGGACAACAGTTTAGTGGTTATCAGAGGGAAAGGGGGTGGTAGATAAGAATGAAGGGGGTCAAATATAAGATATCAGAAAATTTAACTTTGGGTGGTGAACACAATTCAATATACAGATGATATATTATTGAATTGTACACTTGAAATCTATATAATTTTATTAACCAATGTCATCCCAATAAATTTAATATATATATTTTAAATGAGGCTAGTTTAAAGGAATTCTGGGGCAACATTAAGTATACTAACACTCACCTTATAGTATCCCCAGAAGGAAAATAGAGAAAGGAGAAGACTTTTTTTGAAGAAATAATTGCTAAAAACTTCCCTAACCTC
>NW_011888872.1:7576699-7580893 GCF_000151845.1 Pteropus vampyrus | reverse complement strand
AAATTATCATGCTAAGCAAAATAGGTCAGAAAAAGTTGAGAACCATATGCTTTCACTTATATGTGGGATATAAAACTGAAAGCAATAAACAAACAAGATAAGCAAACAAAAACTCACAGACATGGACAACAGTTTAGTGGTTATCAGAGGGAAAGGGGGTGGTAGATAAGAATGAAGGGGGTCAAATATAAGATATCAGAAAATTTAACTTTGGGTGGTGAACACAATTCAATATACAGATGATATATTATTGAATTGTACACTTGAAATCTATATAATTTTATTAACCAATGTCATCCCAATAAATTTAATATATATATTTTAAATGAGGCTAGTTTAAAGGAATTCTGGGGCAACATTAAGTATACTAACACTCACCTTATAGTATCCCCAGAAGGAAAATAGAGAAAGGAGAAGACTTTTTTTGAAGAAATAATTGCTAAAAACTTCCCTAACCTCGGGAAAGGAATAGACAACCAGGTCCAGAAAGCATGGAGAGTCCCAAACAAGATGATCCCCAAAGACTCATATCAAGATCTATTATAGTTAAAAAGGTAAGAATAAATATAAAGAGATACTCTTAAAACCAGCAAAAGAACAACTAGTCACATATAAGAGATTTCCCTCCTCCCCCATAAGACAACCAGCTGATTTTTCTGCAGAAACTTTTTAGGTCAGAAGGGAGTGAATGATATATTTAAAGTGCTAAATAGTAAAAACTTACTACCAAACAATATTCTGCTCAGAAAGATTATCATTCAGAATTGAAGAAGAGATAAAGAGTTTGCCAGCCAAGCAAAAGCAAAAGTTCATTACTAATAAATCAGTCTTTTAAGAAATGTTAAAGGATCTTCTTTAAACAGAAAAGAAAAAGCTTATCTAGAAATAAGAAAACATAAAAAAAAAAATCTCACAGATAGAGGCAAATATATCATAAAGACAGTAAATCAGCCACTTAAAAAGCTAATATGAAGGTTAAAAGACAAAAGAGTAAAATCACTATAACTACAACAGTTAAGTGTTGCACAAAATAAAAAGGTGTAAAATTTGACATTGAAAACAAAAAGTATGTGTGTGGTGGGGGGCATAAAACGGTAGTGCTTTTAGAATGTTTTGAATTTAAGCAACTATCAGCTTAAAATAGATTGCTGTATACATACATATATATGTATATATATGTATATATGTGTGTATATATATACATGTATATATGATATATGTGAACTTCATGATAATCGCAAACTCAAAATCTACAATAGAAAGAAAAAAAATGAGAGAAACCCAAACATAATACTAAGAAAACCTTCAAGCTACAATGGAAGAGACAAAGAGAAGAAAAAAATAGAGAACTACAAAAATAGCCAGAAAATAATTAATAAAATGGTAAATGGTAATAAATACACACATCAATATTAGTTTAAATGTACTTGGACTAAATGTTCCAATCAAAAGACATAGGATGGGTGAGTGGATTAAAAAAAAAAAATAAAAAAAAATATAAAAAAATTAAAAAAAAAATATTAAAAAAAAAAAATATAAAACCCCAGACCATTTATATGCAGCCTACAAAAGACTCAACTCAAATCTAGACAAACCGACTAAAAGTGAAGGAATGGGAAAAAAATATTCCATGCAAATAGAAATGAAAAGAAAGTTGGTGTAGCCATACTCAGATAAACTACACTTTAAAACTAAGGCTATACCAAAAGTCAAAGAAGATTATTACATAATGACAAAGGGTCAATCCAAAACGAGAATATAAGATTCATAAATATTTATGAACCCAACATTAAGGTACCTAAATATATAAAGCAAACATTAATAGACATAAAGGGATAAAATGACGTCAATACAGTAAAAGTAGGAGACTTTAATACCCCATTTATTTCAATGGATCCGACATAAAATCAAAAGAAAATGTTGGCCTTAGATGAAACATAAGAGTGGATGGACTTAATAGACAGATACAAAATACCACATTTAAATATCACATCCCCAAACTGCAGGACACACATTCTTTTCAAGTGCACATGGAACATTTTCCAGGATAGATCACATGTTAGGTCACAAGACAAGTCTCAATAAATTTGAGAGGACTGAAACCATATCAAGCATCTTTTCAGACCACAACGGTATGAAACTAGAAATCAGTAAGAAGAAAATTGGTAAACATACAAAAATATCTGGAAACTAAACAACATGCTACTAAACAATCAGTTGGCCAATGAAGAAATCAAAAAGGAAATTAAAAAATACCTCAAGACAAATGAAAATAAAAACACAACTTGTCAAAAGGTACGAGACATAGCAAAGCAGTTCCAAGAGAGTAGTTCATATTGATACAGACCTAATTCAAGAAACAAAAAAATCTTAAAAAGATTAAAAACTAACTTTACACATAAAGGAATTAGAAAAAGTAGGAAAAAAAGCAAAAGTTAATAGAAGAAATGAAATAATAAAGGTCAGAGCAGAAATAAATAAAATAGAGACTAAAAAACAATAGTACTGATCAACAGAATTAAAAGTGAATCTTTGAAAAGGTAAGCAAAATTGATAAACTTTTAGTGAGATTCATCAATAGAGAAGGATCAAATGAATAAAATCAGAAATGAAAGAGAAGTTATAGCTGACACCACAGAAATACAAAAGATCATAAGAGGATACAAAATACAGATACAAATAAATGGAAAAATATATTGTATTCATGTTGAAAGAACGAATATTTTTAAAATGTCCACACTAGCTAAAGCAATATACAGATCCAATGTACTACTAATCAAAATACCAATGGCGTTTTCTATAGAAATAGAACAAAAAATCTAAAATTTTTATGGAACCACTAAGACCCTAACCAGTCAAAGCAATCTTGAGAAAGAAGAACAAAGCTAGAGATATCATACTCTTTGATTTCAAACCATACTACAAAACTATAGTAATCACAACAGTATCATCTTGGCATGAATAGAAACACACATCTCTGTGGCAGGGTATCTCTCTCCCCTCCCCCAAATAAGCCCATGCCTATATGGAAAATTAATCTCTGACAAAAAAGGCAAGAATATACAATGGGGAAAAGAGAATCTCTTCAATAAATGGTTTGAGCAAACTATACAGCCACATGCGAAAGAATGAAACTGTACTACTATCTTACACCATACACAAAAATAAATTCAAAATGAATTAAAACTTGAATGTAAGATGTGAAGCCATAAAATTTCTAGAAGAAAGCATAGGCTTAAATAAGCTCTTTAACATTAGTCTTGGCAATATTTTCTTGGACCAGTCTCCTTAAGCAAGGACAACAAAAGCAAAAACAAAGAAATGGGATTTTAACTAACTAAAAAACTTTGCAGCACAGTGAAGGAAACCATCAACTAAATGAAAAGGCAACCTACTGAATAGAAAAGATTGGCAAATCATACATCTGATAAAGGGTTAACATCCAAAATTTATAAAGAACTTACACATTTTAATATCCAAAAACCAACAATCCTGTTTAAAAATGGGTAGAGGTATTCAATAGACATTTTTCAAAGAATACGTACAGTTGCCCAATGGAAAATGAAAAAATGCTCAATATCACTAGAGAAATGCAAAAGCAAAATCAAAATCACAATGAGTTATCACCTCATACCTATAAGAATGGCTATAATCAGAAAGACAAAAAATAAGTATTGGGGAGAATGTGAAAAAAGAAAACCCTTGCATACTGTTGGTAGAAATTTAAATTGGTGTAGCCACTTTGGAAAACAGTGTGGAGGTTCCTCAAATAATCAAAAATAGAAGTACCATGTAACCCAACAATTTCAGTTTTAGGTATTAATCTGAATAAAAAACAAAACACAAAAACCAATTTGAAGAGATGTATACACCCCTGGTTCACTGAAGCATTATTTACAATAGCCAAGATACAGAAGCAACCTAAGTGTCCATCAATAGATGAATGGATATGAAAGATGTGGTATATGTGTATATATATATATGTGTGTGTGTGTATGTACATGTATACATATATACACATATATATTTCCATATATATACATATATATTTCCATGTATAATGGAATATTAGTCAGCCATAAGAAATAATAAAATCTTGCCATTTGAGACAACATGGATAAACCTAGAGGGTATTTTGCTGCATGAACTAAATCAAAGACAAATACTGTATAATTTCTCTTACATATGAAATCT
>NW_011888872.1:7573505-7575409 GCF_000151845.1 Pteropus vampyrus | reverse complement strand
CCATTTGAGACAACATGGATAAACCTAGAGGGTATTTTGCTGCATGAACTAAATCAAAGACAAATACTGTATAATTTCTCTTACATATGAAATCTAAAACACAAAACAAATGAACAAAATAAAACCCCAAGAACAGACTCTTAGATATAGGAAACAAACTAGTGGTTACTAGTGGTGGGTGGGAGGATAAGAGAAATAGGGAAGGAGATTATGAGGTACAAACTACCAGTTATAAAATAAGTCACAGAGATGTAATGTCTGTAGACTAGGGAATATAATCAATAATATAGTAATAACTATGGTGACAGATGGTAACTAGACTTACTGTGATGATTATTGCATAATGCACATACATATCAAATCACTATGATGTATATTTGACTCTAAAATATTGTATGCCAAATATATTTCAATAAAAAAGAAAAAGATATGTATTTGAGTCACAAAAAATTCTTAACTCCCTTAGTAAATATGGAACATCCATGCAATCTAAGAAATGAAACAGAAAACAAAAATACTATTTGTCACAAGAAGGAGAAATTGCAAAGGTACTGAGGCAATTTTTATGAAGACACACTCATCTCAGTTCCCTGACAAATGAAAATAACATCTGAAGAATGTTCTATATTGTGTATTATAAGGTAGCTAAGTAATTAATTTCAGTGAGACCTGTTTGTCTTCACAGTCAGAATAATCTAATTAGAATTTCTAGACTGACTTTTTGGAAATAATTATATATTTCATTGTTATGAAAATATGGAATAAATGTCCAAAATGGAGCAGCATTATCTTTGTGATACATTTATTCTTATATCTGACAATATTCATTTTTACCAGAGGTATTGAAGTGTAATTTTCATAAAATAAAATTTACCCACTTTAAATATATAACTTACTGAATTTTAGTAAACATACACAGTTATGTAACAACCACTACAATGAAGATGAAGAACAGTTTCACTACTGTAGAAAGTTTTCTCTCTCCCACAGGCAATAAATTTCTTCTCATTACCCTAGCCCCAGGCAACCACTAATTTGCTTCCTATCACAACAATATTGCCATTTGTAGAATTTCATATAAATGGAATCATACAGTATTTAGTAATTTGTTTTTCTCATTTCACTTAGCACACTGATTCTGATGTTCATACATGTACCATGTATCAGTACTTTATTCCTTATTTTATTAATGAATAATATTCATATATATATATATACATATAATCAATTTATCAATTTGTTTATTCATTCATGGGCGTGTGGTTGTTTTAAACTGGAGATGATTCTGAATGCTCCTTAGAACAATCATTGAAATGCCTATGTGTAGATATATGCTTTCTTTTTTGGGATGGGGATTTTCTAAGAATGGAATACCTGGAACATGTAAGTGTATTTAACTTTAAAATACAATCATACTTAGATCCAAAATGACTGTTTTAGATAAAAATGTGTGCATGAATGTACTGCTGTATGTATGAAGTAATGCTGGCTTCTTAAAATCAACTAGGGAGTATTCTCTCTTTTTCTATTTTCTGCAAGAGATTTTGTAGCATTGGTATTCTTTCCTTAATGTTTGGTAGAATTTGCTAGTGAAATCATCTGAACCTAGAGATTTCTTTGTTGGTGGGGTTAACCTCACATTCAATTATACACATATCATATGTGTATGTGTATACATATTATATATATTATACATAATATGTATAATCTCTCTCTGAATAGCAGTGTGAGTGTACATGTGTATTCTGACCAGTAACATATGGTTTTCTCTCTCCCTCCTCTCCTCCCTCCTTCTCTCTCTCCCTCTCTATTTCCATCTTTCTCATTATTCAGGTATTCCATTTCTTGTATAGTGAATTTCTGTATTTTAAGGAATTAATTATACTTAAGTGTTTGAATTTACA
>NW_011888872.1:7568464-7573455 GCF_000151845.1 Pteropus vampyrus | reverse complement strand
ATGAATGTACTGCTGTATGTATGAAGTAATGCTGGCTTCTTAAAATCAACTAGGGAGTATTCTCTCTTTTTCTATTTTCTGCAAGAGATTTTGTAGCATTGGTATTCTTTCCTTAATGTTTGGTAGAATTTGCTAGTGAAATCATCTGAACCTAGAGATTTCTTTGTTGGTGGGGTTAACCTCACATTCAATTATACACATATCATATGTGTATGTGTATACATATTATATATATTATACATAATATGTATAATCTCTCTCTGAATAGCAGTGTGAGTGTACATGTGTATTCTGACCAGTAACATATGGTTTTCTCTCTCCCTCCTCTCCTCCCTCCTTCTCTCTCTCCCTCTCTATTTCCATCTTTCTCATTATTCAGGTATTCCATTTCTTGTATAGTGAATTTCTGTATTTTAAGGAATTAATTATACTTAAGTGTTTGAATTTACAAGTATAAGGTTCCTCATAGTATTCTCTTACTATCCTTTTAATGTTTGCAACCTCAGTTTTGATGTCCCCTGTTTTGGGTCCTGACTTAGGAATTTGTTTCCTTGGCCCTCTCCACACCCTTGCCCAGTCCGTCAGGGAGTTTATAATATTTTTAGCATTATTAGTTTTGATTTAATTGATTTTCTGTATTTTTTGTTATTTTCAATTTCATGAGATTCTGCTTTAATCTACATCATGTTTTCTTTCTGCTTCCTTTTGAATGCTTTTTTTTTTTTAATTTAGTTTCTAAAGAGAAAGCTTTCATTACTGGCTTTAGATTGTAGATTGTTGTAGTTCTAATAAAATTATTTAATGCTATAAATTTCTCTGTAAATTAATTTCTCTTACTTTAACTATATCCCACCAATTTGATATGCTGTATTTTCCAGTTTTGCTCCGTTCAAAATTTTTTTTAAGGTTTAGATATTTTTAAATTAAATGAGTTAATAAATTTATATAGGTTTCAAGGGTACGATTCAGTAATATATCATATGCATATCATTCGAAATTTTTTAAAATTTCCATTTGGACTTCTTTGTTATTTAGAAATACACTATTAAATTTCCAAGTACCTGGAGATCTCCATGTATCATTCTTTAATGAATTTTTAGGTTATTTCTATTATAGTTTTTGAACATACTTTAAATAATTTCTATTCTTATATAAATTTAGGATTTACCTCCTATAATTTATACTTGAGAAGAATGTGTATTCTGGTTGTTGATTGAAATTTCATAATAGCAAATCAGGTAAAGTTGATAGAAACTTTTTTTCAGGTCATCTATATTCTTTTTTTCTGTTGACTTGTTCTGTCAACTATTGAAATAAAGGTGATGATTTCTCCTAAAAAATTCTGGATTTCTCTATTTCTCTCTTCAGATCAATCAATTTTTGTCATATGTGTTTTTAAGCTCTATTTGTAGGTGTCTGTGAATACCTTTTACCATTATGTAATATCCCTCTTTATCTCTGTTAATCTTCCTTGTTCTGAAATCTACTTTGTCTGATATTGATATAGCTATTTAACTTTTCCTTTGATTAGTGTGTCTACATGGCATACCTTTTCTTATTCTTCCACTCTTTTTAAAATGAACTTTTCTTTTGGAATGATTTGAGATTTATATAGAGTTGTAAAGATTATATAAATATTTCCCTTATATCTCTGATCCAATTTCATTGATGTTAACAAATTGTATTATCATAGTTCACTTTTTAAAACTTAGACACCAAGATTTATTACTTTTCCAGGAACATTATTTCATTTTCCAGGATTGAATATAGGATACCACATTTATCTAGTCACCATGTCTCATTTGTCTCTTGTGGTCTGTGACAGTTTCTTAGTCTTCCCTTTTTCCCACGTAATTGACAGTCTTACGAGTCCTTGCAAAATTTTTGTAGAATTTCTCTTTATTTGGGTTTGTCTGATGTTTCCTTTTTACTAGATTGGTATAATGGGTTTTGGGTAAGAAAACTGCAGAAATGAAGTGCCCATCTCATCTTATCGAACCAGGGAATACATGATATAAACGTGACATATCACTGGTGATGCTATCCTCGATCACTTGGTTAAGGTAGTGTTTGACAGGTTCCTCTACTACAAAGTTACTATTTTTTCATTTTCCGTATTCTATTCTTTGGAAACAAGTCACGAAGTCCAGCTGGTACTCAAGGTTGAGACAGGGTTGATTAAACTCCACTTCCTGTAGGGGAAGCACCTATATATATTATCTGAAATTCTGTGAGAATGTTTATCCTCTCTCCTCCATTCAATAATACATTTATTTAATTTTCATTATCAGTATAAATATTTATTTTATACTTTGTGTTGTAATCCAATAGCACATTATTTTTTCTCAAGTTGTTCCTACTTTGACTATTGGGATGTCATTCTGATTTGTTTCTGTCTCCCTTAATATTTCCTCATTTTTTTGGTTTTAGATCATCCTTTTACTTTAGCCTTTCTGTATCTTTATATTTAAGATGGATTTCTTGTATATAGCATATCTTTGGACTTAATTTTTCTATCTAATCTGATGATCTTTACCTTTTAACTGTTATGTTTAGACCATTCACATTTAAAGTGTTTATTGATATACTGACATGGATTAAAATGTGCCTGTTTATAGCTGTTTTCGATTGTACCATTTGTTCTATTTCCTTTTTTTTTTTTTGCTACCATTTTTTATCTCAATCTCAATCTCTCTCTCTCTCTCTCTCTCTCTCTCTCTCTCTCTCTCTCTCTCTATCTCTCTCTCGGAGAAAGGGGAGAAAGATGGATACACACACATATATTTGCACTATGTTTCCTGTAAGCATATTTAAAATATTCTGGGATTGTGTATATATTTAATCATTTTATATTGTCCCAAAGGCTCTGAATGCTCTGAATGCTTTTTTTGATCACTTTGCTTTCATATTTTTCTTTTTGCTTTTTAATTTTGGTGATTTCTATCACTGATTTCATTTCTTGGCTCTTTTAACTCTTCTGATATGCTTGAGAAAAGCATTCTTCATTTCTGTTACTATAGTTTTGATTTCTAGCATTTCCACTTGATTTTTTCGTCTAGCTTTTGATATTTCTGCTGAAGTTATCTACCTTAACTAATGTGTTGTCTACTTTTTTCATGAGCACCTTATCTTAATAAGAATAGTTATTTTATTTTTTAAATTTTTAATTTTTTAAAGGTTTTTAAATTTCATTTTATTAGTTTCAAGTACACAGTTCATTGGTCAGACATTTATATAGTTTATAAAATGATCCTCCTAACTGCTCTTTCTCTCCTCTGGCTCTCTAGTCAATACATTAATACTAACTGCATTCTCTATGCTGTGCTCTCCATCCCCGTGACCATCTATCAACTACTAATTTCTACTTCTTTAATCCTTCACCCCTTAAAATCCCCAATAGTCACAATATTTGTGTCATATCTGAGTCTAGTTATGCAGATTTATCTTTTCAGACTGGGTTTCCTCTTGCTTTTTTGTGTGCATGGCTATTATATATTTCTTGAAAACTGGGCATACTACATTGGGCCATAGATTCTGAGATCAATTATGTTTATGACTGATATGAGCACTTTTTTACTTCTTTCAGGGCTTTAGTGTAGGAGGTTGTGTTATTATAGTCTACAGTTGAACTGGGTATAAAGATTATTGCTGTTATTGTTATCCCCAGTGCATCACAGCCTGCAGACATCTCTGTGAGACGTTTTGTTTTTGGTGAGGGTTATATTACACTGTTATTTTTACCGAACCTGTGCTAGCATAGAGGTGGGGAACACAGGAGAAGGGGACATTTTCTCTTGTTCTGATCAAGATTTGACTTTAGGGAAGCACTATAAAGTTGGGTATTAGAATAATGCACTATTTTTTTTTTAATCTTCACAAAAATGACATGCCAATTTAGTTAAATAATGGTAACATCTTAGCTAGAAAATGAGTGGAGTAGGGAGGACTGGGTGAAAGATTTAGTATGAATGTTCCAAAACCATTTTGGTAAAACTAAAATATTAACTCTGTATTGTGTTCTGGAAACATTACATTTCATTATTCTGTTAGAAGTCATAAATTGGTTGTAACTTTAATTATTGAGTAAAGTCTTTCTTCTAATTATATACATAAATTAACACAGTAATTTGTAAGTACTGATTTCCCTCACAAAACAAAAAAAGAAAAAGTGAAAGGTTCATACTCAAACCTTCTTTCCCTTCTATTACCTTCTTGTCAAGATTTCCAATAATTTTCATTTGGCTAACTTTGATGATCAATATTCAATATTAATTTTAACTAAACTATCATCTGAGCTTGACATAACTACTTGTATATTCTCCAAGCAATTGCTTCACCTCACTAGCCACATTTCACATTTCTCTTTGCTAGTTATTTTATAAGAAATCTCCCCAACTTCTAAAAGTTGAAGTGCCACTAGGTTCAATCTTCAGGTACTCTATAAAACTGAATCCTACAATAATATATCTTCAAGTCTTTAAATATTAAACACCATCTGTACTATATCCCTTAGATGCTGATAATTCCCAAATTTACATTTATAATCTGGAACCTTGCCTTGAATGTCATAATCTTAAATCTCCAGTTGCCTACTCAATATCTCCATTTAATTGTCTAATAAACATCTCAAAATCAACAGATACAGAAACAAACACCTGCTTTTCCTATACAGCTTGCTTCTCCTATTTTGTATCTTTGAAAATGGCAATTCTAGTTTTCCAGTTAGGTAGACTAAAGTCTATCATCATAGCTCATGTACATCCATCTCTAAATATGTTAGCTCAATCCTTAACAGATATAAAACATCTACTCTCATTTCTTTTACTCCACTGTCAACCCTATCTCTTGTCCTAGTTATTGTAATAACCTCTTAAACACTTTCTGTGTCCATTCTTTGCCCCTTACACAATTACACTTCACATAGCAACCAGAGTGATTCTTTTGGAATACAAGTCATAATGTGTTGTTTCTCCTTTCAAAGTCATCTAACC
>NW_011888872.1:7550821-7568414 GCF_000151845.1 Pteropus vampyrus | reverse complement strand
TAAATCTCCAGTTGCCTACTCAATATCTCCATTTAATTGTCTAATAAACATCTCAAAATCAACAGATACAGAAACAAACACCTGCTTTTCCTATACAGCTTGCTTCTCCTATTTTGTATCTTTGAAAATGGCAATTCTAGTTTTCCAGTTAGGTAGACTAAAGTCTATCATCATAGCTCATGTACATCCATCTCTAAATATGTTAGCTCAATCCTTAACAGATATAAAACATCTACTCTCATTTCTTTTACTCCACTGTCAACCCTATCTCTTGTCCTAGTTATTGTAATAACCTCTTAAACACTTTCTGTGTCCATTCTTTGCCCCTTACACAATTACACTTCACATAGCAACCAGAGTGATTCTTTTGGAATACAAGTCATAATGTGTTGTTTCTCCTTTCAAAGTCATCTAACCACTAATAATTCCACTCAGAATAAGAGCCACAGTACTTAGTCACTGATAAAACCTAGATGTTCACACCTTTTCCATATCTTTATAACCTTATATAATACCACTCATCTTTTCTATTCCAGTCCAGCCATACTGACCTCACTTTACTTTTCAAATATATCAATACTATGAAAATTCAGGGCCTTTGCATTCGATTTTGCCTCTGTCTGCAGTGTTTTACTCCCAAATAGCTGCATGGATTTTTCTTCCATTATCAATTAAGTCTTTCTTAATGAATCTTAAAAAATAGCAACACTCTCTCTGCCACAATCTCCATGCCATCCACTGTCATTAGCTTTGCTTGACATAGTATATAATTATTTGTTTATTGTCTATCTTCCTATTAGGATATAAGCTCTTAGTCAGCAAATAAGTTCTCTATATTCTACTACTGTACTCCTCTTCTTGGCTATATGTGAATTTGACCAACAGTAGTCAGTATGTATGCTGAATGAGTAAATGGATGAAAAAATTCCTACTATTTTACCACCTCCCCCAGAATGTTTTACCATGGATAGCTCTATATAATACAGTGGCTTCTTGACTAGAGGCTAAATCTATATCCCTTCAGTTATTTATAAAGATTTAACCATGTTTTTATTTGTTCTCCAAAGGTCATCTTCTGACAATCCTCAAGTAACACAAATAATAAACTACTAGTCTGCCAAAAACATAACCCTCAACAGGCTGCAATATACTAAATTTACAGAAAGCTGATTTTTTGTACGTATACCTAATGGATAATTATGCTTTATAGACAAGCAAATATATGCGCCAATGGAATTAGGAGCTAGAAAAAGTTTCTAGAGATTAAATCACTTATTGCAAAAGGAGGTGAGATTCAAAGTGTTTTAACTACCTCAGAATTGTATCTAAGATCATTGGCAATCTAGGGTCATGACTAATGAAGCTAAAACATCTCATAAGCTTGACATTTTTTAAAAAATCTTGTAAATTTTGTTTATTTTGTTGTTATAAATGATATTTTACATTATTTGTAATTCTATTCAAATAAGAATGTAGATATTTTTCAGTTTTGGTTTACAGACAAAAAGAAACCAAGTCTTTAGCTGGCTACTAAATTCCAATGCCATGAATATATTCTTCAATTCAAATAAGAGTTCTTTTGTTAAATCTTGTATTCTATCCATTTAGCATCAAACAGAAATTAGAAGGTCAAATAAAACTTCTAATTAAACACACAGGTTAAATACGTAGATCTAGAGTCTGGATTTAAAAGCTAAAACTGGCTTAGAGCCACAAAGCATATAGAATTACAAATTTAATGCAACCACATTAAAAATGTACAGTGCATGCACACGGTTCTATCTGGCAGCCACAGGTGACTATGACTCTATTCTATCATAAATGCATCCTTCAAAGAATTATACCATAAACACACCCAAGAGAAATCCATACCAGCTAATGATAAAAGATATGTAACCTAGACTACATTTCGATTTCAACACAATACTATCTCAATATTGAGACCTTCGAATTCTGTTTATGGTAATAAAAAGTGTTTCCAGAGTTCACACTGCTCTTGAAACCAGGTGCAAATATCTCCTTAGGCAAATTCCATATTTCTGCCTAAAGCATCAACAATGAATGCTGTTCAAACACTGTGATTATCTATTATAAAGAACACCAAATTATTAAGTGCAAATACTATGATTTCTTCAACTGTAGTTAGGTCTGGATCACGACTACTCCCTGCAGAGCTACTGTCCTCATATCACCTCAATTCTCTTTCCCAGACTCTAAGAGCGAAAATAAGAAAGAGAGAAAGAGAGGGAGAGAGAGAGAAAGATTTCTAAACCTTTGTTTATATCAATGCATTTTTTTTTTACTTTTTCACAGATACTATGAAATGATGAATAAATAATTTTATAGTTATATATAAAAACTAAAAACAAGTAATACTAAAAATATAGACAGAGGAGTAAGGGATGATCTGCCCCAAAACCTTTCTAGAATGATGGAGACAGAAATAATGAAAAATATTGGAGTAAACAGGAGAGAATAGAAGGACTTGATTTGCAAATGACTTTCCAATTTGCTCTCTTAGTGAATGAAAAAAGCAAGACTGACCTCCTCACAATAGAATGTTTATGCACCATGATGATTTTTCTTTGAAACATTATGAAATTTGTCAAACGAAAATTTAAGAAATTCAAACGCAAATAGTTTTTTCACCTTTTCAATATTTTCTTCTTAAGTTGTTTAATTTTTTTCCATCTTTTCCTGATATCCTCAGTTAACTTCCTCTCTATTCCTCTCTATTGGATTATTTCTATGAATATTCTTTGAGTATTCCAAAAAAATACCTCCCAAGATCCTTTATATTTTCTAGCAACCATTCCATTACCCAGTTCTCTTGCAGTAAACTTCTCAAAGTTCTGGATTCTTGATTCTGTTCCACTGGA
This sequence comes from Pteropus vampyrus, assembly GCF_000151845.1. Lineage (NCBI taxonomy): Eukaryota > Metazoa > Chordata > Mammalia > Chiroptera > Pteropodidae > Pteropus > Pteropus vampyrus. The sequence goes on along the minus strand of NW_011888872.1, from coordinate 7,565,535 downwards.
GAAGCAAACCTATATATATATGGCTAAATAATTTTTGACACAAAAGCCAAAAATATACAGTAGAGAAAGGAAAGCCTCCTCAATAAATGGTGCTGGAAAAACTAGAAAGCCACTTGCAAAAGAATGAAACTAGACTGTTATCTATCACTGCACACCAAAATTAACACAAAATGGATTAATGACTTGAATATAAGGTCTGAAACAATAAAATGCATAGAAGAAAACATAGGAACTAAACTCAAAGACCTTGAACTTAAAGAAGATTTTATGAATTTGACCTCAAAGGCAAGGGATATAAAAGAAAAAATAAATGAATGGGACTACATCAAACTAAAAAGCTTCTGCACAGCAAAAGAAACTGTTAACAAGGTAAAGAGACAACTATCCAAATGGGAAAATATATTTGCAAGCAATGCCTCTGATCAGGGCCTAATATTCAAAATATACAAAGAACTCATACAACTCAATAACAACAAAAAAACCCACAAATGATCCATTTAAAAACTGAGCAGAGGACCTGAACAGACACTTCTCCCTGGAAGACATACAAATGGCCAACAAATATATGAAAAGATGCTCAACATCACTAGGTATTAGGAAAATGGAAATCAAAGCCACAATGAGATACCATCTCATATCTGTTAGAATAGCTATAATCAACAGAACAAGTAATAACAAATTTTGGAGAAGATGCGGAAAAAAAGGAATCTTCATACACTGTTGGTGATATGCAAATTGGTACGGTGACTATGGAAAACAGTATGGAGGTTCCTCAAAAACCTAAAAATTGATCTACCACATGATCCGGCAATCCCTCTACTGGATATTTACCCCAAAGACTTGAAAACCCATATCAAAAAAGACATTTGCACACCAATGTTCACAGCAGCATTATTCATGGTGGCGAGGACATGGAAGCTACCAAAATATCCTACGATAGATGATTGGCTAAAGAAGCTTTGGTACATATATACAATGGAATATTACTCAGCCATAAGAAGAGATGAAATATTGCCTTTTGCGACAATGTGAATGGACCTTGAGATAATCATGCTAAGCGAAATAAGCCCAAAAGAAAATAGTTGAAAATTACATGACATCACTTCTATGTGGGATATAAACCTAAAAGCAACAAAGGAACTGGACAGAGACTCCTCATGGAAAATGGATTAGTGGTTACCAGAGGGTGTGCGGGGGGAGGTAGATGAGGTAAAAGGAGTCAAATATGTGGTAACAGAAAGAAATCTAACTATGGGAGGTAAGTACACAATGTAAATATATATACTCCTTACTGTTAAAATGTACACTGAAACTTATTGGATTCTGCTAACCAATGTTACCATAAAAACAAAAACAAAAACAAAAAACTTCCTTACAGTGTATCCTCTACTTACTCTCTTTTTCCCCAATATCCAATTCTCCCCACAACCTACTCATTTCTACCACTTTCATGAAATAGTTATTTTCAAAGCAATCAATGACAATGAAAGCTATTCTTAATTTCTCCTGTTGCCATAATCCATTCATTTGAAACAACCAAAACAACTGAAACCAATCCATTCATTTGAACCAACTGGACTCTAACTCCAGAACATTATCTGATCCCTCTAATCTTCTCCATCTGTACCATAACCATCCTAGTCAAAACCACCATTATGTTTTCTTTGGAATTTTCCCAGTCTCCATTTTGATCTGCCTTCTATTTTCTCTATTCAGTCAGCAGCATAAATAAAATATTAATCAAATTATATCATTTCCCTGCTTATAATCTTATAGTAGCTTTATTTTGCACTTAAAATAGAACTGCATATATAAAACATTATACTAGGAAAGACAAGATTATAAAAATCTATATTTATATCTATGACTGTGCTACCATTTTAGTTATCCAGAGTCCTGTAAAACAATACTTTAACTCAATGAATTCTATTTTGAGTAAGAATTTAAGGTCATAATAGAAAGCTGAGGAGGAAAATAAATTAACAAGGAGCATTCCTCAGAATCCCTAAACCAACATCAGTATTGCTAGAGTGTGAACAAATATCTTCCCTTACCTAGGACTAATAGAAGTATATGAACCAGAGACTTTTAGCCTCCCCTGTCTGATTTCTTTACTCCTTACTTTTTCTTTGGGAAAGATGTCTTCCTACTCTCTGAGCTTTCTAATGTTAATCTCCATCTCTCCACTATGCCAGCATACAATCTGGCAAGTCTGTGTTGTAAAAATATATTTTTTGATTGAGATATTCAATTCCAATATGTTTGACCACATACTAAAGTTGTTTCATAAAATATGAAAAAGGGTAAAGAAATTGGGCCAGAGACCAGATAAAAGAGAGAAATATAGTGAGAACACTATTTCATAAACCTGAAATTACCCTCTGACAAGCCTGGCCCTGAATGTAAAATGTCTTCTTTTTTCCCATTGATTTTATGGTGAGAATCTGACTTTGAGTCTCTCCTCTTTTTTCTCTATCTTTAAATCTTTTCCTTTCTTGGTATTACCTCCATCATGGTCTAATTTTAAGCCTCTGTCAAGGCCCATTAGAGTTATAGAATAGCTTCAAATCTTGCTGTATCCTATCATTTATACTGTGGTCAGGAAAACTGTTAAAAAATATGTGAGAGGCACTTGGAAACATGGACTGTTTAAAAAATTAGCTCACTAACCTATTCGAAATCCTTCAGTGTTCTCTCATTACCTTCAGATTAAAATGTAAACCTTTTAGAGATATTCATAGGCCATGTGGCCCCGGTTATCTTGTGTTTTTTTTTTCTCCTCCTGACACTCCCCAAGCAATTAATGCTCCAGACCAAGAAAATGGTATTTCCCAAAGGAATCAATTTTCCTATGATTCTATGCCAAATACATGATTTAATAAATTCTTTATAAAAGGTTATTAAGAGGAAATAGGATATGAAGGTAGTAGAAGCAAGAATCTCTTTCCCATGTAAAGATGAATCAGAATGAATTTCCAAGAGTAGATGAAATACGCTGAAGAAAATAAATAATCAACTAGAATACATGTCTTCTAGTAATCATATTTACATATATAATGATATAAGAAAGATTTGATTTCTGCTCCAACAGAATGATTTGACAAAGAAATTTTAAATAATCTAGATGTACATGGTTTATCCTAGATCTACAACATTGCAATAATTCAATTAGAGTGTAACAAATATGATACTCTTCAATCTAAAAATAAATTTAGAGAAAACAGAAAACAGTGACCTTTATGAATAGTAAAATATTGAAAAAAATGATACGGTAGAATAACAACCCCTTTACACAAATGATTTTAAGTTACTTCACTACTCCTCCTTTTACTAAATAGTTCTTTAATACAGCAAGCAGGTTAATACAATTAGTATTCAAATTGATATCACTGGTCCCAAGTATACAGACACATAAAAAAAATTACAGAAATATTTTCTCAACTAAAGCAGTAACTACACTAGCCCAAGAGTAGAGATGATGATAGATGATTCATTAGATAACTGAATTCATATTGTCTAAAATCATTGAGCAAAAGGCAAGGGAATGCTTAATTATCTATTATATGTAAGTAATTTTAAATACTTTTATCATTTAATCTTGACATTAAACCTATATTATAGGTACTATCACCATCATGTTACAGAGGAGGAAATTGAGACTAATGGAGTTTAAATATCTTTCCAAGGAAACATGGATAGTGAGCAGAAGAACTTGGACTTAAGCCCAGAATTGCTATTTCTAGTCCCCAAATGCAGATAATAATAAATATCTTACAGAGTTTCTGTGATTATTAAATGAGATAGTATATTAAAACTGTCCATCATATGGTTCAGTTCACACTGTATGTTAAGAGAAAGGATCCTTCCCACCTAGTTAAAAGGGTGCCTTCATATGCCAAGGATTTCAACAACTTTATAATAATAATCTTGACAAATATCATATATATTATATACTTTTATTTAAAGTATCTAACCTTGGGGTTGTGAATTTCAATGCCTCTTAGAGCCAGGTCTACAGCAGCAAACTGATGGGGCTTGCAGGACTTAAGGAGAACTATAAAGTGCATGCCACAGGAACAGGTATTACATTCAAAACAAAACATCCAGCTGTTCAAGCATAAAAGCATTCTCTAACATACTAAGCTTGGAGGCCAAGAGTTTGTGAACTTGACCTTCTTGCTGAGGGCAAAATCACACCCCTGTTAGCTTAGCCTAGAATCCAGAATCAGAGAGCTGATATATCCCTTTCTCTTTCATCCTAAAGGTTATCCTAATCTGGTTCAGACAAAAGTGTCCATAACCTGATTTTTCTAATTTTCCAATGTTTACCGTCACTCCAGCAAGACTGATAACACTTAATTTAGGATCAGGATTATTTCCCTAGTTGAGAACCAGTCAGTTCCTCCCCCCTGAAAATTTGAACTGAATGCAGACACGTGCATAGAGTCAAACCTAATGTATCACAAAAGTGGTGCTCCAGAAAGGAGAGATTATTAAATAATATTGAGATACTTGGTTATCTCTATGGGAAATATTAATATGGATAAGAAAGTATAGAAATGATATCTCTGTGACCTTAGGGTAAGGGATGATTTAACAAGCAATGACACATAAACTCTATTGGAAAAGAATGAGAAATTTGAATATATTAGAATTAAGATCTTATTTTGATTAAAAATATAATAAAGGAAGAACGGTAATCTGCAAATTTGGAGGAAGTAATTCCAATACATAACTGACTGAGACTACTGTTAATTCAGGGAAAGAAGTAATGGATGGGATACAGGATACACATACAGGATACTTCAAAGATGCTTATAAAATTCTATTTCTTAAGTTGGCAATGGTCAAATGACAAAGTCAGTTCAATTATCCTGTAAACTGTTTATATATAAAGACCTTATATAATCTTTTGTATGTTGCTTAAAATGAAAATAATAAAACAACAAAGATATGAAATAGATGATTTGAAAAAAAGAGGAAAATCTTCATGACACTGGATTTGGCAATGGTCTAGAATATGACACTAAAAGCATAGGCAACAAAAGAAAAATAAATAGATTATATCAAAATTTAAAATGTCTCTGAATCAAAGGATATATCGACAAAGAAAAAAGGCTACTCATGGAATGGGACAAAATATTTGCAAATCATATATCTGATAAGGAGTGATACATAGAAAACATAAAGAACTTCTACAACTCAACAACAAAAAGCAAAAAACCTGATTAAAAAGTATGAAATCAGACATTTCTCCCAAGAAGATATGCAAATGGTCAATAAGTCAATGAGGAGATGCTCAACATCATTAATCATAAGGGAAATAGAAATCAAAACTAAAATGAACTATGACTTCACACAATTAGAATGGTTGTTATCAAAAACACTGAACATAAGAAGTAAAACAAAAAATAACAAGTGTTGGTGAGGATATGGAGTAATTGGAACCCTTGAGCACTGTTGGTAGCAATATTAAATGATGTAGTCACTATGAAAAATAATACAGTAGTTCCTTAAAAAGCAAAAAATATAATTACCATATGATCCAGCAATTGTACTTCTAGATATATATCTAAATTAACTGAAAGCATGGTCTCAAAGAAACATTTGTAAATGCTGAATGGAACACTTAAAAATAATTAAGATGACAGATTTTATACTGGGAGACTTGTGAATTTTACCACATTTAAAAAATAATAATTTTAATCTTCTCTTCCTATAGATATCAAGTGAAAAGGTGTCTGTAATTGAAATTAATGTTTCAGAAATCTGATTCTTAACAGGTATGTCTCCACTCAACAAGCTGTGTTTTTACCAACTAAACATTTCCTCTTGCTTAGAAGTATAAGCGATCCCATTATACATAAGCCTTTTATCTCTTTATTCGGTACAGGTTATGTTGCAGCATCTATATATTCTGATCCCATGCTAAATATATTGAGAAAGTATGTGTGTATGTATATGTGTGTGTGTATGTTTCCAAATCAGATCATTATTGATCCTATATCCATGAAGCTATTAAGTATTTAAGATTTATTTATTTGGTTTACTAGAATATTGAGAAAAGAGGGGAGCTAAAATATTATTGTCTAAGTTTGTAACCCATTGCAAATTTGAATGTAGGCTTTTTGCATATACTGCTTTTCATAAAAGAATTGTGAATGGATATTTTGTCATAGAGTGAGCAATGCTCTAAAAGTGGGAAGGATTTTACTTTGATCATTCATCATTCACTCGATACTTTGCTCATATGTTGTATGATAGACTAGAATAGGTTACTGAGGACATAGAAAAAGTATTCTTATTTCTAACACTTGTAACCTTTCTAAAAACAATTTCTGACAAGCTAAAGCTTAGCAGGATACTAGCTATTTTTTCTTTGAAATGTTGCACGTGTATATTACTTACATCTTATTGCATATGTTAACAAAGGCAATAAGTTGCACTGCTGGTGGAAAAACTGAGCTGCCTTTCCACAAGTCAGTAACAGTGAAAACGATCACTTATTTTTCAATAGATTATACATGTCCAGAAACCTAGAAAGAAAAATATTAATATTTATGGCAAAAATGATGAAGCTAATGTCACTAAATTTTATTGAACATGTAAAGAAATATATTTCATGTAGTTATAATTTTTAATAATGGTAAATTTTCAGCATTTGTATCTTCAAAGAAGGGAACAGAAATGCTGGAGGGAAATAAAGGCTTCATACTAACACTACAGTTTAGTTCACTAAGATGAGCCATGAGTGGACACTGATTCACTGGATATATACTCCTTTTCTAGCCATTCCCTTTCGTTTAAGCATTAGAGAGAAAAGCAGATGTTTTTACAGTTGTATTTAATAAATATCTATTTCTGTCAAAATATTTCCATAGATTAGAGACAAAATTACAATTGTATAGATTATTTGAGTCTGGCTTTTCATTAAGGAGATCACATAAATAATTATATAAAATGTCTTCAAGACAGTTAAAGAGGACATATAGTAAATCGCTTCTTGGATGATATGATTCTTTAGCACATAACAATTTCTCCATGGGGTTCACTTCTGGGAACTATAATTATATTACAGCTAGGTTTTTATAGATGACTCATAAAATTGGAGAATTAAAAACCTGAAAGTTATAGTGCAACTTCTGTAGATTACATTCCCCGGATACATAAACTGACTACCATAATAATAACCAGATCTGTTTGGGGTCAGGTGCCCATTCTGAAGTACTGAAAATCAGTCTTAGAATTTCTAGTTCATTAAGTTTTATTTTCTTCTCTCTTCTTCCTTCATTCTCTCTTTTGTCTTCTTTTGCCTTTCTTCCTCTTTCCCTGTCTTTAATTCATGTTTTCTCTTTTACTTATAAAATCTTTCTTTTCTTTTTTTTTCTGCTATCTTCTCTCTTTTCCATCTCTAACTCCTACTTCTTTTGTCAATAAAGAAGAAAATACTGTTCTGGCATTAGTTAAGTATCTAGTGTTGAGGACTGGACTGTACATAAGGGCCCAGCACTTGAAGTGTAAGTTTCTTACTTGAGGCAAGATGGGATCCATCTTCAAATTAGAGTAATTATAAAAAATATGTCAACATCAGAAAGTAAAAAGATGGGTCAAGTTTGGTTGGGGATTATAGAGAAAAGAATTCAAGGCAAAGTAGAAGACCGAAGTGAAATCAAACATGGCTTGACAGAAAATTACAGAGAAACTGCTATGAACACCAGTGAATGTATACAGTTCCCTTTCATGGGTCAGGATACAAGTGTGGCACAAGGGAGGGGAAAAATATAGTAAACATTAAATAATTGCTGTGTAATGTAGATAGCATGCAGTAAAGTAGTGTATTTATCCCTGTACCGACCTACCTCCCACCATTTCCAAACAGCTCTATATTTCTGTAAACTCAGACATGTTGTGCTGCTGATTAGTTCAGAGGCTCTCAAGATTTCTCTCCCCACAGGTCAAGGTCAAGGTCACAACTAATTATAACAGTAATGGCATCTAAACCTCATTTTAGGATTTTTGTATGCTATATAATGACTGCCTTCATTTTATGCATAGATTCATCTTGCCATCTTGAGACCAGTTTTCTCAAGGTCAAACCAAGGGTGTTGTCTAAAACATCTTTATAGCCTTATAGTATTTAGCATGGTTTCTGACATAAAGTACATGCTTAACAAAGAATTTGTAAATAAAGTCTGACTCTGGCAATGAAGCCACCTAAGTAAACCTGTGACATTATCATGGAATAAGAGGGCATTCACAAGGCCAAATGCATACAAATATAGAGTTAGCATCTTTATTATTTTATTAAAAACATACTAAATTCCATTTTAATGAGAAATTCACATATTATCCAGAAACGACTGTGCCAAATTAGCCTCTTTTTTTTTTTCCTGAAAATGACATTTGATTTTAGGTGTGTTGTTGTTATTGCTGTTACATGACTCATTGGAAAATATCTTTGAAAAATCTATCCTACTCACCTACCCCTATCAGATTACTTTTATCTTTGTAAAACAAAACCTTATCTTATAATGTTCCCAAACCTTTGTTAGATTCTAGAATATAATGTATAAAAAGTAAATTATTTGAGCTGTCACTCAAGGGATTTCATAATTTTGTTCCAAATATTCCCCTTAAGTAAGATATTGTTGAAAATATACTTTTGATATATCAAAATATACTAAAAGTTACATTCTCCTCTACACTTTTCCTCTCCACATATGCACTATGTTCTAGCACACCATCATGTAAAATGTACTCATAAAACAAGAATCCCACAAGATATCTGACACAGTTTAATAAGAAATATCACTTTCATATTAAAACGATCTTAATAAATGCTATATATTAGGTATCAGTCATAATTTGCATCAAATCTCTGAAAAGTCTGACAAGGAATCCTGCTTCATTTTTTTAACTCAATTTCCAAAGCACCCATTTTTGTGTAAGAACTGCTGACATTCCATAAAGCTTCTTCATTCAACGAATATTTACTAAATACTCTTTAGTCCTGGCATTCTACTGGGTATTGAGGCACAGCCTGAGATTTCAGTAATTTTATCTTCCAGATCTGTCTTCTACTCCTCATTCATTCAGCCACACCTGACTACACACATCAACCCCTGAACCTATATCATAGTCTGAAACTTCAGTGCTTTTATTCAGACTGTTAACACTGGCCAGAACTGTACCTCTGTGTATCATATCATATTTCAAGAAATAAAGGTGTTGACACATCAACATCTTTATCTCTGTAAAATGTTCCAAATTTCCTTCCCCAAATCCAAAATTAATTTTACTTATTTATAATCTTGACATTTTACTCAGCCACACTATACACCATTTACTTGTTCTAGTCTTTCCCTCACTACACTGTAGATCTCTGTAGCTAGTGATTTAGTTTCTTTTATATCTATATGCCTGTACTTCATGATATCTCATATATTGTGAGCATATGAAAAATATTTGTTAAAGTAGATTTTACAAAGAATGAAAGACCTTGAAATTTTATTCATTGGTACCTGTATCGGGTATTTCAGATCCTCTTAACCTTGCCTATTTCATACTCTAGCTGTTGCTTCAGAAGTCAGCTTTCCATTGGTTTTAAGCTCTTTCAAGAAAGTTTCACGTAGCATTCTGAATCATGCTCAGGCAGAGGCTCTTGTCCCCTGCCCATGTGTTTCTTCCTAAATGCAAAGAAGGACACCACTCACTCACTTGAAATGCAGACCCATGGAGTGAAACTGAAAGTTGGGCATTGGTGGATAAATCGTTTCCTTTCTTTTCGAACTCACTCTCCTATCACTACCATTGAAATTCAAAAGGCTTATTAGGGGTCAACCTCACAAGATTGAGCAATAAATTATCCTTGGTAGAAACTAACTTGAAAATGTCTTTATTTGCTTTCTCTTCTTTCCCTATTCATTCTCTTGGTTCTTCATTGCTATTTCCTGGGTTTATATCCATTAATAAAATAGTAACTCAGAAATTATTTGTTTGGCCTCTGCTTTATGAAAAAAACAGAGACTGAGATATTAGTTAATATCTAATTACTCTCATAAGCTTCTATATGAGAGTCTTGAGAACAATGACACTACAGAAAAGATAGCTGTGAGAAAGTAGTCTCCAGCCAACTACATGACCAAACTGGTATGAATAAACCTCACATTTATTCACTCTTTTCTTTTTACAAATATATCCATACCCATTATCCCTTTTTAATTCCATATTTTGTTCCTCTAGAAAATAACCTCTTTAAATAATAATTACTATTATTATTTTCATGGTGCAAATATTTAATAATTAATAATATTATTATCATGAATCCATGAGTACAATATCACTGCTATCATGTTTGGTTGTCATGAATAACAAAGTGCTAATCACTTAAATTCATAGAAAACTTCAATATATTATTTTGCACGTGGATTAAATAAGAACATGTTGTACCTAATCCAGCACATTGCCATTTTTAGAAACTTTATAATATTGGTAGAACAAAGAAATACTCTGTAAAATGTTGCCGGTGATCTCAACAAGACATTTAACAGTCATGTTACCATTGGAAAAAGAGTAAGAGGATGATGGAGTAGGTGGCAGTACCCTTTTGTGCATATATTTTGAAGTAGTTGAATAATGATACCAAAAATCATGTTGTCTCCGATCTGTAAAGATATCTCCAAGTGGCAAGGCTCAAAACTTTCCATTTTAATCTCTCATGCCACATTATTAAATGTTTGCTTTAATCAAGAAATTGAATTATTTCCTTCTGTCACCATATGTACTTTAACTTAGTGTGGTGAACAAACAATGCAATATACATAGATGTAATATTAAATTGTATGCTTGAAATCTATATAATTTTATTAACCAATGTCATCCCAATAAATTTAATTTTTAAAAATACTACAAAAAGGAGACAATTAAAATGGAGAACTATCTACTCAACTTTTAGAAGGTAAACATATTTGAATGATAGTGAGTATACTGAGTGATAGAATCAACATGCTAAAAAGATGTAAACAGTTGAAATAATCAGGAAAAATAACAAGTTGAAAAAATTTTTTGCAGCTGTTAGAACTAAAAAATATTGAAAATCCTCTATGTGCCTAGGTAATTGATTAAGCAATCTTACATTGCTTAAATTATATCTGATATATAATATCTACTTCATATTAATGATTACCGTTCATATGTGAGTTCTTCAAAGGATCAGAGAAGTAACCTCACCCGTCAGAGAGCCAGGATGGGGAGGAATCAGGAATATAAATAACTGATAAATGCATTTACTCATTTACCTTCATGCATCGAATTCTCTCTTTTAATAAGATTCTATTTTAGGCCCTTGGGATTCAGTGGTAAAGTACAAAGATTCAGTGCCTGCTCTCATTATGGTCCACACATTTTAGTGAGATGGGTATTAAATAGTAAATCAAATAACAATATAATTAGAAAATGCAATATGTGTTCTAAAAATAAATTTCAGAGGAAACTGATTTAGATAGGAGTATGAGGGAAGGATACTTTAAGCACTATTAAAAAAAACTTTGCCATGTGGGTAAGTTGAAAATTAAATGCTATTATATACAGAGAAGCTTTTGTGTACTAGAGGCCTTAAAATAATTGAAGAACTGATGTTTAGAAGTTTGATTATTGACTGAGGGTAGAAATATAGCCCATTTCTGTGAAAATTCATTTTAAATAGGTAAAATTTATAGGAGGATTGATTTCATCTTCAAATTTAAAAACTCTTCTAAGTTAGAATTGTCCAAAATTAGAATGGTTCACATAGTAGTGAAATATCACTCAACGTGTATAAGCATATGATACCTGACTTGGAGTAGGTTAAAGATTTCTGGTGTTCCTTCCAATTGTAAGAATATACTTTTAACATTGTATTTTACATAGAGATTAACACTTTTCCTACTCTACAACAACCATGTTAGAATTTCTATTTCATACACCCCCTCACCACCCTCAACATCGGCATAGACAATATAGGACTATTATTATTTGCATCAAATCAATTTCAATCTTCCTTTGTACATTTGAATGTGGCTTCGAATCCAGAAGTATTGAAATCATTTTTATGGGGAAGATTAACATCAAGTAGAATTAGCACCATCTTTAAGACAGTGTAGTATGCTGGTTAAAAGCAGACACTGAGGAATCATTGCCTGACTGCAAACCCCTGTCCCATTATTGTGTGTTTTTAGGCAAGATATTTAACCACTGTGACTCTCAGTCTCATCCTCTTTAAAATGAAAATGATGCACAATATATACTTTATTGATTAAATGAGATAGCATATGCCAAAGTTTTTAGCTATTATTATTATCTTTAACTTATTTTTGCCTAATATAATGGCCAATAATTTTATGTAATGGCACACAGACTGACATTGTTGATATTTTCTTTTGTTTCTGCCATTTTGAAGAAGCAAAGCCACAGAATATTTAATGAGAATAATACTTCTTAATTTAATATTAAAGTTAGAGAGAAGTGACTACATTTTATAAAAATAAAAATACAACTTTGAAAGCCATTTATCATAGCCTACACCACATATAAATATTTAAAATGAATTAGAAGAACACGAGACCATCTATAAATAAATCTGCAAAAGCTAGCACCTAAATGTAATTAGACTTCTAATTCCAGCAGTTATAGGAAATAGAGAGGGACTGGAGACAGAAGAACATGACGAACAACATGAAAAAGGTATAATCACTATAATTCAGACTGGGAAAAACTCAAAATAAACTACCCAGTTTCTTTAACAAGAATAAAGAACAGGTAGATAGATAGATATAGATAGATGATATGGATGGATGAATGGATGGATGGATGGATGGATAGATTAGACAGACGGACAGACAGACTAGCTAGCTAACTAGCTAGCTAGCTAGCTAGATGATAGATAGATAGGCAAAAGAGATTAATGGGATCTATCAACTGATATCTATGTATAGATCTTGATGATCCTGATTCAAACAAAAAAATCGGTTTAAAATATAATATGTGACAATTAAAAATTTGAACACTGACTAGATATTTATAGATATTAAGGAATTACTATTTGATTTTTAGATATGGTAATGGTCATATGGATATGTTTTCAAAAAATGCTGGTTCTCTCTTAGAGGTACATGCTGAATTACAATGTTTATAAAATATATAGGAGGAAGAGTGGATAGGGGTGTAGATGATTCAGGACTACGTCTTGTCAACTGTTCAATATAGGTGAGGGGTACATTATACCATTCTCTATTTTTTTTTTAATTTTAAAGTTCCTATAATATAAAAACATATTTAAAAGCCAATTATAAAAATTAGCCAATTTTAGAATTGTGTGAATGGCCTATAAAATTTAGCTTTTAAGCTAAATCTTTAAACTATGGTCCTGTAGTTTAAAATATTTAGGTAGATAAAAACATACAGGTGTAGATATAGTGTTCTCAAATATGTTATCATATTCCATCATTTACCATTCTCAGATAACTAAATCCAAAATACCCTATTACTCTTAATCATTGAAGGAAACTATTTTATTTTTCTGAATTATACAGATAATTTCCTAAATGTTCAAATTTCTTTCTGAGCATGTATAGACACTCAGTGAAGAATTACCTTAGGAATTCTTTATCAAGCCTGTGAATTACAAACATTGTTTTGCAGTGTTAAAAAGGAATAGTGACATTTTGTGAAGAGAAAAATGTGTCTGCTGAAGGAAGCTGGTTAGTAAGCTTAACAAGACAATTTATTTTTCTGGAAATAGTTTTAAATCAAATGTGCTGGATATAGTCCATGCAGTACAGTATGACATAGGAAGATGATCACAAGATTAAAATCTTAAGGCTAGGCTAGGCTTGGACAATTTTCCATTACAGCCTATGTCATGGGAATGGTTACATTTCATGCCACCTCTGTTCCATATACATTTTTCACAATGGGGAAAGTGGAAAAAAGAACATTTTAGCATTTTGGTTATTTAAAAATATTGACAATTTTTACATACAGACAAAAGTCAATTTTTTTTAACCCAATAAAAAGTAAAGCTCTATTAGGCATAATAAATTCCTCAAAAAATTAATACATCTTCGTTTAGCACCTGTGCTGCTGAAAAGTGCTATCATGACTATAAAGCTGTATCACACCTGAATTTGGCTCTCATAGTTATCACAAATATATGCAAATAATACACACACACACACACACACACACACACACACACACACACACACACACACACATCCAAACATGGATTCTAGGCTTTCCTCATATCCACTCATTTTTCAATTACTAATGGCAATGTGTCCAGAAAAATACCTCCCCAGAATCACTTACAGATGGGAGCCACATGACAATTCTTCCTAATGGGATATAAAGAGACGCCATAGTTTAGTTCTTCTGAGAAAGCATTTTAAAAAAGAATAGATTCACTGGAGTCCCCATTTTACTCGTTGCAGTTTCCACTTCTCTGCCTAGAAAAAGGGAACCGTACCTTGGAGTACAGTAGCTATATTATGACCATGGAGACAGAAGGGGCACATTAAAACAAGCAGAGGAGGAAGTCAGAAGGAGCTTAGCTTCCCACATTGGATTTTTAATTGTTGCATCATCCTGGAATTCCTACTTCTGGTTTTCATATTATACAGGATTAATACAACTGTTATGTCTTAGGCTACTACTTTGGAGAATGAAATAGCTCTATT
>NW_011888872.1:7547617-7550078 GCF_000151845.1 Pteropus vampyrus | reverse complement strand
AGATAGATAGATAACTGTAAACATATGTGTGTGGTAAAATTTAAGAGTTCAGGACATTGGAATTGGAGGTGAGATAGCTATGAAAATTTACTATTATAAATCTTTTGTTCTTTTCCATTAACTTATCATAAACATGTTATACACACACACACACACATCACCCATATATACATATATTGGAAAAGAAGAAGATTCAAGCCACATTTAAGAGGGAAAAAGAGAGAGATTATAAAAAATAGTGTAATAGAATTTCAGGCATCATCATACAAAGGATATGTGATAGAAAGAAAGTAAATGCCATGTGGAGTAAACGCCACATTATGTGAGTGGCTGTATATGTGTTTAGTACAATTAGATATTGTTTACCTTCATAATAGATATCAAAATAAAAATAGCATAGAGAAGCCTACCTGATAAATTCCCACTGGGCTGAATTCTCAGTATGTGCCCTTGCTACTGTTACTGTCTTTTTTTGTTAGATCTAATGCTGCAAATTAATAAACTTTGTCTTGTAAACAAGTCAGCCTTGATGTATATTATATGTGAAGCATGGAATTTTTTGATTTAAGAACACATCAAGAATGCAGGGACAAATTTTACATTCTTTATTTTATTGAGAATATCTGCTTTATTTTCAGGGACTGGGTTACATAACCTGCTCATAATCACTCTGCAAACCCTTAGTTCTAGGAAGTGCCAAATATTACCTTCCTCCTTGTATCTTAATTATAGTAATAAACTCTAGATAGAAAGAGATTAGGAAGTCAAGTATCAGAATCTTTATTGTAACTTTTCATATGTAGAGTCCATCTTACAAGATGGAATCTCCTCTTCTCCCCTCACTTAACACTACTATGATTCTCCAAGAGCAAAAATATCTTTCTCTTTCAACAGCTCTGAATAGCAGACTGTTAAAACTTCATTGTTGTTTATGAAAGTATATTACTTTATAAGTTAAAGATTAAAAGACAGCCCTCTGTTTATATCAAATCAATAACCATCCACCTGTTCTGAGATTCTATACAAAAAAAAAAAAAAAAACAACTAGTCATTTCATAAATAAAGAACCCATCATAATGACAAATACTGACAGTCTGGATCTAGCCAAAACCCCAGTTCTTGACTTATCGTCTTTATGAATTTGGAAAAACACTTATCTACCCAAAAGCTCAGATTCTTTAACCAAACCAAATTATAATAGGACTTAATTTCCAAGGTTGTTTGAAGATTAAATTAGACACATATCTAAAACATAGAATGGGATTTAGAAAAAATAATCATCAACATATTGTACTGCCATCTAAATATAAATAAATGTCAATATGATTGTCTAAATGTTTACTATATTAGAGTGCCTGATATTTAAAAGCTATTATGAAATCACTCTAAGTATTTCACATGCATTAGCAAATTTAATCTTCACAAAAATCCTAAAAAGAAATAGTGAATTTTAATACTATTTATATACAAGAGACTTGTGCCAAAAAGATACTAGTAATTCATGGAGCTGGGATTCACATACTGGCAGTGTACTTCCTGGCATTAGTGCTCAAACTTTGAACCAGTACAATATACTACTTCTCATGTATCTCATCACTCTCTCTTTAATAAGCATCCATCATGTTTAAAGCTTTCTTTTAGTTAAGCAGTTTCATTAAAATCACATTTTCTATCAAGCTTCTGATTATTCCAGGGCAGCCTTCTCTAGGATTTCAAATTTAATTCCATACAGTTTTTTCCAGTTTTCTAATTCAGTCTTATTTTCACATTTATCTTAATAACCTGAGGCTCTCTCTCTACTACAAAATAGATCTTGCTGACATCTTCCCTATTTATACTTTGCTCACCAAAACCACCTTGTTCAACTCTCTTATTCTTTCAGGATTGTAATTCCCTCTCCCGGCTATATTCTCTCCAGATACATTATGAGGATGCAGGAAAATCTTTCCCTCTGAATAAGAATGTAGTATCATTAAGGGTAGACCTACAGTTTTTAAAGATAGAGACGGAATTGATTTTTCATAATGAACACACAAAGCCTAGAATTTACTTAGATGTTTCTGTCTTTTGCTGTTTATTCTCAGAATATATGATATATATGAATAACCGACATCAATTTGAAGGGAACATATTCTTGTCCAAATTCAGTTAGAAAGAGAATACACTATAACTAGGATTCTAAACTCCATGGATAAAATGTTTACAAATTTCTAAGGAAAAATGTAGAAAGTCATTATTTAAAAAGTTACTACTAAAGTTATTATTAAAATGTAGAAAGAATATTATTCTGTCAATTCCTCTACCAGATAGAAAAGCCAGTTTGATTTTCTAAAATATAGAAGAACTCAAGCAAGTGATGGTACCCAAAGAGTAAGCCACAGATAGAGAATATGTGGTAAAATTACTGGTGGAGATATTTTCAGATAGTAAAGTAGGGTACTACTTTACTATATACATATAT
>NW_011888872.1:7520937-7546850 GCF_000151845.1 Pteropus vampyrus | reverse complement strand
TTTAACTTTGGGTAGTGAACACACAATGCAATATACATATGATGTATTATTGAATTGTACACTTGAAACCTATATAATTTTGTTATCCAATGTCACCCCAGTAAATTTAATTTAAAAATCTCAGAATGTCAAAATAAGCCCATGAAAAGAAGCTCAACATTAGTCATTACAAACATGCAAAATAAATCTCAGTGAGATCTATCTCTTATACATACTAGAATGGCTAAAATTAAATAACCAACAATATGAGAATGTGAAGCAACTGGAACTCCCATGCACTATTGCTGGGAATAAAAAATGCAGGCCCTGTTTGGAGTACAAAATATATATGAAAAGATTATGTAGTAGTTAGAGACCTATCTAACGCTATTTGGAGTAACAAACAAATCCCCAAATGTTAGAAAAATAAGAAAATAACATTTATTTCTTGCTCAAGTTAACAACCCAATGTTATTTATCCAAATTGCTAATTCACAGCCTCATGCTCCTCTCATTTTGTAGCTTTACTCTAAGTCATGATTCTCTCAAGGCCACCCTATGGGTAGTCTCCATTTTGGCCAACTGTAATGGAAAAATGACATGGAGGATCATATAGTTTTGAAGGGAGGTCTGGATCTGGTATATATAACCAATGATTAGAATTTAGTCATATTCCTACACTTAGCTACAAGAGAGACTAAAAAATGTAGGAAGAAGATAATTTAGTTTGGGTAAATAGCTAGCATCGTTCTGCCATAATTAGTAAATGTAAATACACTGAAATGAAACTGACCTGTGACTTAAGACATTGTAAGTAAAATTAAAAGTAAAGGAGAAGATTACTTAAAAGTATTGCTATTCAGATATATATATATATATATATATATATATATATAAGCATTTTTATAAATAAATAATATGAAAATAAGAAAATAGGTAAAACATATAAAAGAAGAAACTTAAATTTCAAGAGAAAAAAGTCATGAGAAAAGCCAGTAGTCAGGGAAATGCAAATTTTTAAAAATTAGATATAATTTTTCACTTGTCATATTTGCAAGTATGATTAAATCTAGGTTATTGTCAAGATTATACCATCTGTTTTGAATAGTTACTTTATAGATGCTTACTTTATTTCTAAAAATAAGTATTTATGGGGAGAGGTAATAGGAGAGGTAGATGGGGTAAAGGGGGTCAAGTATATGGTGAAAGAAAGAAATCTAACTATGGGCGGCGAAAACACAATACAATGTACATATATGCCTTACTGTTGAATTGTATGTCTAAAACTTACTGGATTTCATTAACCAATGTCACCATAATAAATAAATAAACAAATTAATTAATTAACTAATTAATTAATTTTTAAAAAGAAGAAAATAGTGTACTACAACATTTTATCAGTAAAAATGATTTCTTGGGGGGGAAGAAAATAAAAAAAAATAAAAATAAGTATTTGAAAATAAATAAAATATAAAAAGTGTGATTAATGATGAGAATGTGTAATAGATCAAGTATCTTGCCTAACCTTATTCTGTGCACATGAGACCCGATTGTTTAAAAAAGAAGAGAGAGAATAATAGTCCCAACACTGACAAGTGGGAGAGTAAATAGAGTGCTGGTGTGTATAAATTGGAATAGCTAATTTGGAAGGCAATTTGATAGTCTCTATTAAAATTAGCAAAATGCATACTCTATGACAAAACAAATTCACTGTGTGGATGTTTACTGCATCAATATTATAATACTCAAAAATTAGAAATATCTAAATCTCCAAATCCAATATGCTGAGTCCATATCCAAGATTATTACATAACAATTAAATAGCTTATTTTTACACTTCTGAGATGGCAACATCAATACACACAGTAAACTGTTAATAGTGGTTAACTCTGGCAACAAAAGTAGAATTAAGGGAATATAACTAGTAAATACATTTATATATTATATAATTTTAATTTTAAGTATTTAACCATTTACATCAAGCAAATATTAATGTTTTATCACAATATTAACTCTTATAATTATAGTAAAGATGACAGGGATGCATATATCTTTTTAATTAGTGTTTTCACTAATTAAATACTAAAGTTTTATTTTTTATATTTTGAAGACCCTCCATACTGTTTTCCCTAGTTTCTGCACCAATTTACAATCCCACCAATAGTGCACTAGAGTTCCCTTTTCTCCGCATCCTTTCCAACATTGTTGTTTGTTGACTTTTTGGTAACAGCTGTTCTGATAGGTGGTTTTGATTTACATTTCCCTGATGATTAGTGATTATTTATAATATCCAAGATATGGAAGCAACCTAGGTGTCCATCAATAGAAGAATGGATAAGAAAAATGTAATATTATTACTCAGCCATAAAAAATAATGAAATCTTGCTATAAGTGCCAATGTGGATAGACCTAGAGGGTATTATACTAGTGAAATAAGTCAGACAAAGACAACAACCATACAATTTCACTTATAGGTGAAATCTTAAACAAACAAACAAACAGAAACATAGATACAGAGAAAAAAACTGATTATTAACAAAAGGTAGGAATGTTGGGAGATAGGTGAAAAAGATGAAGGTACAAACTTCCAATTACAAAATAAATAAATCATGGAGATGTAACATACAGCACAGTAATATTGTAATAACTTTATATTGTGATAGATACTTAATAGACTTACAATAGTGATCACATCATAGGGATATATAGTGTGTGTGTGTGTGCGTGTGTGTGTGTGTGTGTGTGTGTGAGAGAAATCACTGTGTTGTATACCTGAAAGTAATATAATATTGTATGTCAACTGTACTTAAAAAAGCAGTAAAAGTTTAGCAAATTAAATGGAAAAGTAATAGGAAATGGGGGAAAATGATCTTCATTTATTTACAGAATACCAAAGAAATCCAAGGAAATCAATTAAAGCATCATTAGAACTTTAAGTAACTTTAATCAAATAATTATTTATAGAAGTTAGGCAAAAACTGTATGTTTCCTATATATCTATATAGCAAAGTTTTAACTCAAAGTATTAATCAAGTATCTCCCAGTGCACTCACCAATCTCTACTCTCTTATACCTGAGGGACATTTCACTTCCTCACTACCAACTATGGCAGAACCAAGACTTGAAGAAAAGATCTATTACTTAACTCTTCTCAGAGCATGCCAGCATATTGGTTGGATAAGAAATGTCCTGTGTAGGAGAGGATGGTGACTAACTCAAATGGAAAGGAAAGAACAGACTGTGAGTATAAGAACTACTTAAACAAGAAAGGAATATAGAAAATCTTGACAGTTCAGGAAAGGGAACAAGGTGGAGATATGTCAGGATCAGTTGCCCTTGAATAAGGTTCCTTCTGCTGAAGTCTGGGCTAACTTGTGATTTAACAGTCCTGGAAACTGAAGTCCTCTATGAACTGAGAATAAGAATAATGACAACATGGGAGAGTACTTTGCCTCCTAATCAACGTGGAACTGCGAAGATCGTTGGGGAATTATCTATGAAAAAGAACACCAACATAGATATTGACTTTAGTACTCTTATGGCAAACAAGTATGCTTAATTATACACACATACACACACACACATACACTTATATTAGGCAAACAAACAAACTTAGAAGACACTAATAAACATTAAAAAAATACTTGAATAAAATATTTGAATTGAAAGCATTGGAGAGTATATCACATTCTTGAGTAGAAGACTCAATATTATAAAGTAGAAAATTAATGGAAACTTGTGATGGTTAATTTTGTGTGGCAACTTGAGTGGGCTATGGTGTGCCCATATTAAAAACATGGTTTCTGGGTACATCTGATCTGTGAGGGGTGTTCGTGCATGAGATTAGCATTTGAATTGGTAGACTCAGTAAATTGCCCTCTCAGTGTAGTTGGGCATTATCCAATCCATTGAGGACCTAAACAGAACAAAAAACAGAGGAAGGAAAAATTTGTCGTTTTTTTTTTTTTTCCTGACTCACTATTGAGCTGGGATACCTCATTTTATCTTCTTCTGGCCTCAGATTGGGATTTGTATCATTGGTTCCTCTGGTTCTCAGGCCTTCAAACTCAGACTGAATTAAACCACTGGCTTCCTTGGGTCTCCAGTTTGAAGATATCAGATTCTGGGACCTCTAGACCTCCATAAGTATCATAATAAATCTCCTTTTATATCCTATAGGTTCTGTTTCTCTGCAGGACATTAATATGACTTGCTTCATCTGACATTTAAACACATTTTTTAAGTCAACAATAATTAAAATTGTGCAAAATGGTAATCATAGATATGCACACACATCAGTTTACCAATGTGGACCCTGAGAGAAAGATAGCTGCTAAGAAGGGCTCCTAGCGGCTAACTAGGCTCAAATTTAAAAGCAGAGCCTAGCATCTATTTCTAAAAAGGAACCTATCACGCAAATAGCACTTGAGGGAGAATCCAGCATTAAACTTCCACAATGTCTGACTAAACTGTGTTCCTGCCATCTGAGCAAGCCCTTATAAAGGAGTTCCTGGTATTTCAATAAATAGGACTGAGGCTTTCCCTGTCCAGTCAGACCTGCAACGCTATATTCTCATAGCATCTTCCTCAACCAGAGTGGCTCCATTCTGACCAATCAAGATAGTGTCTTTTGGACCAATCAAACTTTGAGGATTTGAGGGTTGGAGACTTCTGTCTACTTAAATCAGCTCCCCTCTAACTCAGGGAGCACACTTTTCCTTTCCCTTTCCACCAAAGACTGAAGACTCTTTCCCTGGCTGGAGCTGAAACACTGAAGATAATATATCAAAGATATCTCACCAGACCAGAGAGAATAAAAGCAGGCAGAGCAGAGGAGGGTGGAGCAGAGCTGTCTAGCCAGAGGGGCCTTACGACAGGGCAACCTTGACCCAGGGCCGCCTCACAGCCATGCTGCTTCAAAATTAAGCTGTAACACTATTGAGCTGTTCCACAGCCATGCTGTTCTCATAGCCATGCTGTATTACAATTGAGCTGTTTACACTGAATAAAATTTCTTCTTCACCACATCCCAAATTGAGGATTCCTGTTGGTGTTGAATTGACACCAATGACCATCGGTTGACACCAATAAAGAGAATAACCAAGTGTAAGCCCTGCTATATCAATGAAATTGATTTTATGGCATAAATAAATACATTTAGAAATGGAGGGGTTATTTCTAATAATGAAAGCATAAAGAAAATAAGCTTTTAGAGAGGAATACTTTTAATTAGAGCCTCAAGTGAAGTCATAAATCTCCCAAGTTCTGGGTATATTAAATGGTTTAAACATCCACTTATATATTTGATAGCTTTAATTCATTTTATATTTTGTATATTTTGGGGAGAAATAATTTTTAATTGTAAGAGTAATTAAATAAAATATGAATGCATGTGATTACCTAACACTAGAAATATCTATCAATATTAAAAGTCTTACCCAAAACAGGAAAATTATTGTCCAAATAGTATTAATAGTGAATAAACTGAAAAAAAAAAAACCCACCAGAAACTCAGTAAGATACAAATGACTTATAGAAGAGAATATAAAATTACTAATACATGTTATTAGTGATCAAAGAAATGTAAAATTGGATTTGAGATAATTTTATATTTATGTTAGGCATTTTACTACATGTGATGTTGGCAGCCTACCATTGCAGAGGTGTGTTCTTGCTTTCAGGCTTCTGATGCCAAGGATCTGGTACTAGAACTTCCAACAACCATGCTTAGCTATACTGTCCACCTGCTGCCTCCTGTTACCCTCCCTAGTGACAAGTAACCATCTTTAGACTTACTCCTATATCTAGATATTGGGAAGTTCTGTTTCCCTGTCAAATCAGCAGACACATTTAGTTCTCTAATCCACAAAAAACATAGTCTGATTTATATAGCCGATGGTCCTATCTACTATCATTTATTTTAAAATAAAAGTTTGCTTTCTAAAGAAGAAATTTCTACTTCTCTGATCATTCTCAATTCCCTTGCCATTCTGGAAGACATCGGTGGTTTTATGATCTATCAAATATGGTTTCTTTTAAATAAAAGATCTGCTCTCAAATATCAAAAACATACATTCACAGACCTCCCTCATTCTTTGAAATTGCTAGATAAATGAAACGTAGTAATCAAAGCATGTCCAAAGTAAATTTCCTAGCTTAGTTTCTTAGAATCACTGAAAGTACCTTAGCAGTCAGTAAATATTTGGTGAATTGCTAATCAAATAAGCATCTAATATATATAGTTTTTTTTAAAATAGTTACCATTTACATAATAGTAAATTTTTCATCTTGTTCCTCCCAAAATGGATTTAGAATATTATAAAATAAGTACAATGTAAGAAACGTTTAAATATAAAAGGAAATCAGTTAAAATCATGGTTTTTTGTTTGTTTGTTTGTTTTTTGTTATTGTTGTTGGCTTTCTTGGGGACCAGATAAAACTACAAATTGAGTTTCTAAAAAAGATTTAAAGAGAAAGATAACATTATCCTGTCCAATTGTTTAGTTATAAAAATAATTTTTACTTATTATTATTTTAAACCAAATTTCCTAAGTAATCTTATTTATAAAACTCTGTTAGGTTTTCCACAAGTTTACAATGATCACTAGATTCTGTTTTTATTCAATAACGGAGCTGGTCATAAAAACAAAGAAAGTGAAGAGCATAGGTTACTACATCTTCACTTGCTCATCCCTATAGAGGACTTAACGGCTATCCTAATATACAACACTCAAAACTATTGTAAATATTAATTGCTGTGTTCTAAAACTGTGATAAAAGACAACATGTAAGTGTAAGGTATTAAGTTATCATTGTTATAATCATTACTGCTACTGCTACCTTGAAAATAAGAGAAAAGAGCCAAAATTCTACCACTTAATAACTTATAATCAACTCAGAGCTAACTCAGAAAGTCTACATTTTTATCTTCTTTACTTTTATTTTTATTTCTACAGAAATATGGAAAATCTCACTGTAAGAAGTTTTGGCAGGTGGAAGGACAAAGAATGTTTATTTTCACTACAGATATCTCTTAATGTAGTTTCATACCCAAATATTTTTTCCAATAATGAATATTATTTGAATGCCCCTGTAGGAATTTTACTAAACAATCACTGATTCTTTAGATTTGATAGGCTAATGTAGGACAAGAATATTACATTTACTTGCTTCTGTGTCTTTACAAAACTAAAAATCTAAGTACAGTCCCACAATTCTTGTTGGCAAATACTGTCAAAGACCGATGACAACGGGTTTCTGGTACAGTTAAGGGGGAAGCAGTAGTGACTGTGAGTATGTTGTTTAGAGAGGATATAGAAGGAAAATAGCTGTTACTTTAGTAAAGAATGTGGACAATGTTTGCCCAAGTGATATGGTTCACTGTTTATGTGGCAAGGGTGAGATGCTGAAGTAAGAATGCGCCGAGTAAAATCAAGAGAAGGCATGATATCAACTCTGGAAGAAAATATGTTTCATTTGTATCCTATTCCCCTGTGATTCCTGGGAAACTAAATTTCTTTGTTAAACATCCTGACACATCCCAGGTAGATTCGGGAAAATGCCTGTGTGACATTAAATATTAACACAAAATGATCATTTGCTTTATGCTAAATATTGTGAGAAGGACATATATTGCACAAACACTCTTTGAGTACAAATTATTACCCACATTTTATGGAGTCAGGAGTCACATTAACATCTAACTGACACCAAAGTCTGTTCTTCCATCTCTGCATATAGAGAATTTTCTCTACAAAATATTGTGTTTGAAGGAGCTAAGATAAATTATTTAATCTCCTAATATTGGATATTTAGGATATTAAACAGATTATTTTCCTCTTATTTATTTTTGTTTTTGCAATTATACTTTATATATTGTTATATTTTAGATTATTTTAAACATTTGTTTACTGCTATATAGCATTTGCATTCTTTACAAATGTTTTTAAAGTTGTTACCAGATGATTTATATTTGCTGCCAATATAGAGTAACAGGGAGTAGGACTGATTATCTTTCTCACAAAAGCAACAACAAAAATTGGACAAAATGTGTGAAGTAACTAATTTCAACATACCAGGCAAAGAGTGAGGGGAAACAGATAAGGTGTGCCTATGATTATCTTACTGTCTGAAGAGAGGTTTCAGGCAGTAATATAGGGAGAGACCAATAATAGTTTCTGTTACTACCAATGAGAGTGGTAATTTTTTTATAGTTTATAAATATATCAAATCTACACATTGTACACCTTAAACTTCCACAAAGTTAAGTGTCAATATCTCAATAAAGCTGGAAAAATAAAAAAGACAAGAAACAGGCTAGGAGAAAATATTTGAAAAGCATATATCTCATAAAGGACTTATATCCAGAACATATAAAGAATCTAGAAAACTAAAAAAAATAAAAATAAAAATAATAAAGAATAATCATAAAACTCGGTAAGAATATAAACAATCTAATGAAAAAAGGTAAAACATTTGAACATACACTTCATCAGAGATAAGCAAATAAGACCTAAAATGGGGATTAACATCATTAGCAATTAGGAAATTGCAAAATAAGCATATAATGAAATAACATTAAACTATTATAATGGCTGAAATTTAAAAACTAATTAAACAATATGTTGGTGAAAATGTGGAGTAGCTGAAATTCTTATACACTGCTTGGGGGAATGTAAAATGATATGTCTAGTTTGGAAAACAGTTGGCAGTCTCTATAAAAGTTCAACATATACCTACCATATGACAGCCATAAAACTCTTAAGCATTTACCAAAGAGAAAGTAAGCATGTATCCATTCAAGACTTGTACATAAATGTCCATAGTAGCTTTATCTGGAATAGCCAAAAACTGAAAATATCTTAAATGTCTATCAATAGGTGAATAGATAGATAAATGTGGTACAGCCATAATGGAATACTATTCAGCAAGAAAAAATGATGAAATATTGATGCGCACTACAATATAGATGGCTCTCAAAATAATGATGCTAAGTAGCTAGACAAGAAAAGAATATATATTAATAATCTAGAAAATGCATACTAATCTAGATTGACAAGAAACAGATCAGGGGTCACTTGTTAGTGTAAGGGGTGGAGAAAGAAATTACAATGGTATATGAAGAGACTGAGAGTGATAGATATGTTTATTATCTAAATTTTGATGTTGGTTTCACTAGTGTATGTGCAGATGAACGTGTGTGTGTCAAAACATCAAATTGTACACTTTAAACATGTGCAGTATACTTCATATCAATTATACCTCAATTATTAATCAGGATCAATTTCTATAATATGAAGGATATTTGCCCCCTTTTAACAATTTAGATTAGCATAGCCATCCATTTCAAACTACTAAAATTATGACTTTTTATACAATAACTGTTTCTACATGAAATATTTTTAAAACTTGTTTTAATAATTTAATAAGTACATCTTGACAGGGAAGGGGGAATTGCTAGTCACTGAAGTTCTTCCTGCTTACTCTCTCAATTTATTAAAAGAATCTGCACCCTTTCAGTATTCCCACTTTAGGAACCAGAGCAGTGAAAACACATGATTCTGACCCAGGATGCCCTCAATAAGCTCTATGCGTGCAGATAATTAGGCTTTGTCTATGAGAATCTCCCTGAGTCTTCTATACTACTTACAGAAAAATTTTTAAATTCAAAGTTGAACTGAGAACATTAAGCTCAAACCAAGCAATATGCCGATATAAGACTCAGATCATTAAGCTATAATCAAATTTACTCCGAAGAAACATTTCCTAGTCATCACAGATGCTATTGATCACATTCCAAGTAACAAGCTAGACAGGATCTAAGGGGATCTAATAACATTTTATAGCATCCTGTGATCCCTTGACCAAGGCTCAATCACATAGTGAGAATTCTATTTATTATGCAAAGATATTACCTTCTTCTCACCACCTCTTCTTGTCTTTTAGCTTTCCTCCTAGAACCTCCCCTATCTTCTTTCTTATCTATCCTATTTGACCTGTATCAGTTTACTCTTTACGCATCATGTTTAATTACTTCTTCATTATAGTCAATAATGCAATGCAGAGGCTTCTCCTAGAAGGAAGGTCTAATCTTGTCACTTTCTTCTTAAATATTTTAACTTGTCTTTCATCCTGAAACTTTGTTGGGCCGTCTTTCTACCTGGTTATTATTGTGAATACCATACCTATAAGTCCTTTCTATTCCTGGGATAATTCCAATTCCTACTCTTCTCCAGAATTATGTGCATCTACTCTTCTCTAAATATATATATTTATATTCATATAATTATATATAAAAGCATATAAAATAAACATAGGTTTATGTAAAAGGAAAAATAATATCTGTCTTCAATTAAGGTTAGCAATTGTCCTTTTCTTTCTTTATTGACTATATGTTCTTAAGTAAATGAATGTTGAGGTCATTTTCCATGTGCCTATTTGGCCTCTAATTATGTCATAATTTTATATAAGTTCTTTATTTAAATTCTACATTTTATGTAGCATGTAGAATTTAGTCTGTTTGTCCTTTCATCTCACTACTGATTGTTTTAACATTTTAGTTTAAGCAGTTTGCCTAAGAAATTTAATCGGTTGTTCAAGAGGCATCACATTTTTTCCTAATATTTATATGTGGACCGCAGCTGGTCAATACCAAAGAGATGTAAAGTTGGAAACAGGTGTGGATGTCTTGACAATTGGCAATAAATTAAAATATGTTGGGAACAACTGTCCCCTTCAATAATACCATGACACTATTTGTTATAACTGCATGATTCATTGATCATGTAGAATGGTCCATAACTGAATCACCAGCATCACTCAGTACTGAATAAAGATTGTCCTCGAATATTTTCTAAGTCAATTTAAACTTTGTTAGGTCTTCTGTGATTTCTTTACCATTATTCCTGTGCATAAAAATGGCCAATGCTGGTTGATTAATGAGAGAAATCATAATAGCTTTAGCTGAAAGGAATCTTAAATATTTTTTCCTTTATCATCTCATTTTATGTATAAAAAGAAAGCAAGGCACAGAAAAACTTAAGAGAGTATTGTAATGTTAAAACAAAATTTATCAGGTCCACAACTAGCACATAGTTCTCTTTGATTTCCAGTCCAGTGTTTTTGTTTGTTTGGTTGGTTGGTTGGTTTGATTTTGTTGATACTGTGCCACATTATCAAGGTACCTCAAATGGAATATCCACATTTGTTAATAAAATTCCAGAACTGATGTACCTGTTAAAGCTCCATTCTTACTACAATCATACACCTGTCCAAAGAAAACTGATACAAATTCTAGTCATAGAAAGAAAAGTGAAACTATCTTATTCCGGAAAAAGTTTTTGTTTCTGCACTCTAGAGATATTGTCACGTTATAAAGATGATATCATTAAAAAGTTCATGTGCTAAACGGTCTCAAACGGTTATTGATTTAACTTGCGGAAACAAAATTAGAATGCACAAAATTAAAAACCAAAACATAAAACAACTGTTGCAACTGAAGTTTTTTATACAGAAGTAGCTAGGCAATATGTAGTTTCAGTGCATATAGTTTAAATATGTTGCCTGTTCTTTATCACATGAATGGAACTTCCATGTCTTCATTGAAATGGTTGAAATACTTTCATGACAGAGTGCAAAAATATGAGAAATCTTAGGTGCAGACTAATACAATCATTAAACTATACAGGACATGGAAAAATCATAGGTTATAAAACAAATGGCCAACTAGGGTTGCAACCTGTCAGAATATTAAGATTTAGAGATTGCGAGTTTTGGTTTTTTGAACTGATGGTCAATTAAAAGTTGCTCTAACAGTCTCAGGAGGAAGCAAATAGAATTATCTGTGTTGGTCATTTTATTAACATTTAATTTACACTTTAAAGCTTTTTAGGTTACCATCAATTTGTAATTCAAAATTCAATTACTTGAGTTCAGATCTTTTTCTCCTTTTTAGATGAACAAAGATTCTCCTTACACACGTTCCAGAGAAGATTAGAATGCAAAGCTTGGTCAAACCCTTACTCACAAACATGTATATTTTTTCTACCTTAATTCTTTAAAATAAAGCACTATCCTTGATCCAAAAATGGCAAAACTTTAAAACTAAGAATAACCTTAACATTTTACAAATGCCTCAGAAAAATTAGTTCTTTGTCCGAGTTCACATGAAAACTTAAAGCTACAAGTTGAATCCTCAATCCTAAATGCAGGCTTATTTTTACTACACCTTGCTGTTTCTATCGATTGGAATAAGGGATTTAAACAGTAGTTTACTTTAATGTTATTTCCATCAAGATTTTATATTCTTTGAAGATACTTTCCATAAAGCCTGCTTCAATCATTTAAATATAAACTAAAAAGGGGAATTTTCTTCCATTTAAAGCTACATTGTTCATCTGTTTTAGCTTTAAAGCAGACAGCAGGGAATGAAAACAAAGCCATTTGAAGCCTGGACAAGTTCCTGAATGAAGATCAGTGCTGGCTCCATCTGAAGTGATAATAAACATTTACATTTTGGAAATAGTTGAAGCCTTGAGGGGTGGGGAAATGAAGCCATAATGGTGTCTTGTTGGGGCTGGAAAGTGTAATGATACATAATAGTAATCATGACAATAATAATGATAAATTCTGATCTGATGATGGGTTAGAAATAGAAAGTGATGGGCTTTGAATGAAAAACTAAGTCTGTTTATAGCATTCTGAGGAACACAGGTGCCTTAGCTTCAGTATGTTTTCTGGGCCTATAGAAACATCAAAAGAAAAGTGACATATGCTGCCTCTTTCCTGCTGCTTTTGAAAACTTCTATTTCAGAATGAAGCACTTTAGTTCTTGCACAGTCTAAACAGAATCCTTCTGTCAAACTTTTTATTTAACAAAAAACTTTAGAGAAACTATCATGAGTATGTGACTATCACATTGAGTCAGCGTTGTATTTTTCTGTTGCTTCCTCTATGTTTATTTCTATAGTTATCATAAAAGCTTGTTAACACCCTTTGGAGTGTTTGTTTTTGTTTTCTTTTTTTTTTTTTTCCTACTTTGTTTTATGCTACTTCACATATACTT
Source organism: Pteropus vampyrus (assembly GCF_000151845.1). NCBI lineage: Eukaryota > Metazoa > Chordata > Mammalia > Chiroptera > Pteropodidae > Pteropus > Pteropus vampyrus. The sequence goes on along the minus strand of NW_011888872.1, from coordinate 7,533,808 downwards.
TCCTATCTCCATTAAAATGCATCTTTATATCATTTTCATTCTTACTTATATCTCTGTTCTTTCCCTGATGATAAGCCTTGTAATGTTGGTGAGTTTTCTGGGCAGTAACCATCCAATACGCCTTTGTATGTTGCTTCAATCCCATGCTGTTAGGCATACGTTTTTATTATACTTTTAACGATTTACATATATATATTTTGAGGCTGCATCTTGAACAACATTTTAAAACATTATTTATTATCTACCATCTTATAAATTTCTGAGAAGTACTCAATTTAAAAATAACCTTTGTAACTTTAGAAGTTCTAGAAATGTTTCACAACTATAAACCAAACTTCTCCCAGTGTGTTTACAAGTGCTACTCTGACACATAAAATGTTTTTCATCTAGAAGTTATATACAACCTGTCCAGCTTGCTCACATGTGCCACTGGAAAAGATCAAGGAAAATGTTTTCCTCCTTTTATTTTTATCAAGTTTTTCCAGAATGTAGAACATTACAATGACTGCTCAGCATATTAGTAAAAGGAGCTTGGGAATGAAAGACACATTAACAGACTACGCAAATCTAGAAATGTTTAAATGTTCACCAATGCATTATTATAAAAATATTAACTGAAGATTGGATCAAATGCTATCAAAGAAAATTAAATTATTTTCCCTTTGTACTCTCCCCAAACAACACCAAAAACAGCAATAAAAAAATAAAACACCACATAGATGAGAAAATCCTGAGATTCCTATGTAATTGAAATTAATTTGAAAGTAGAGTTGACCTCCAAGGAAAGATAAATAAATCTGCTGGACATTTGGCAAAGATACAACTCTGATCCAGACTCTCATTCTTCAGTTGAATCAAAAGACGAAGTCATAGAGTTGAAATTTTAGAAAGATGTTAAGATCCTAATGCTTATATTTTAATAATAAAATTATTTCAAAGATTATTTTTAGCAAAAACGAGCAACAAAATATGATCCACTTAAGTTTTTTTTTTTTTTCATTTTAAATAATTGTATGGAGATGGAGATAGTGTCTGTTACTCTCCTCTTCCCTCAATCTTCAGATTTCCCCCTTAATGTTAGATGTAATTTCATCTTAGTTTGGTTAACCTCACTGAAAAATAGAATAGTGGACCTCAAAGTTCACTTGGTGTATTTCATGATTTCACAAATGAAAACTGCCAGCAACCAAACTGGAGGTTAACGTCAGCCCCTCCATAATCTGTCCTCTGCATCCAGCCAATTGTGTCTCTTTACATTGCAAAAGGTTAAATGGTATGCACTTTGACATGGACCCTCTAAATGTCTCTGAAATAAGAATATTAAACTCAGTATTAAGTAAACATGAGAAAAAAATCTACAACATGTGAAAAAATTTTGCAGACCAAAAAGGGAGGCATATATTCATTGGGAGAGGAAGGTACAAATATTTCTATTGAAATGGATATTTAAAAATGTTAAGTAAATTATAAAATTCTCTATAAAATGGATGAAGGAAAAATAGGTAATAACATTAACTAAAGAAGAAAATCTCAGCTGAAATAAAAACTATTATTTACCAAGTCTTACTATCACTTAAATAAATGAAAGGCAGAATTAGCTTTGTAGACAATTGAATTACAGGTGATAAATGAGGGAGCATCAGTTATAATGAGATAAGAAGATATGATTATATAACATGAATGACAGAGGAGAGAAATATAACCTTTCAATAATAGTCATTTTTGAAGAAGAGAACAGCAAATAGACTAATTATGACAATCATAGATGGAAGAGTAGAAAACTTGCATGTGAAATTGACTGTTGAGAGGTCGTGAATGTTCAATCCTTAAAAAACAAGCGGAAATAAATATCAATTTATATGTTTTAAGAATTTCTTTCAAGATAAGAAATATTTCAAGTTTACAAGGAGGAGGAAATCTTAATTTTACTAATGTTGTAATCAGATTTTCTTCAGAAATATCATCTGAATAAAATAAATGCGAGAAGAAATAAAACAAGGTAGATTTTAGGAGAAAATGATATAACTCAATTTACTAAGAATCATCTCTGATTTTTTTCACTAGATTTTAAAGTAAACACTTTTTTTAAAAATAAATAATTTATTAGAGCAATTTTAGGTTTATAACAAAATTGAGAATGAGGTTAGTGATTTCTTGTATAACCCCTACTCCCACACATACATAGCCTCCCCCATTATCAACCACACTCAGTAGAATTGTGCGTTTTTTTTGTTTTTGTTTTTAATTAAGAATGAACCTAAAGTAACACATCATAACCACCCAAAGACCAAACTTTACTGCAGAGTTCACTCTTGGTGTCATATATTCTGAGTATGGGCAAATATATAATGACATGTATCAATCATTATAGTAACATAAAGAGTATTTTCACTGCCATAAAAACTTCTGTGGTCTTCCTATCCATCTCCTCACACTTTCATATCTGGCAACTGATCTTTTACTGTCTTTATAGTTTTGACTTTTCTAGAATGTCTTTATAGTATTTAGCCTTTTCAGATTGATTTCTCTCAGTAATATGCACTTAAGTTTCTTCCATGCCTTTTCATGTTTTGATAGCTCATTTCTTTTTAACATGAAATAATATTCCATTGTCTGGATGTACCAGAGTTTATTTATCCATTCACCTAATGAAGGTCATCTTGGTTGCTTCCAAGTTTTAGCAATTATGAATAAGCTGATATGGCTCTATGTCTGTCTGTCTGTCTCCATGGAGGTTTATGTTTGGCTATAAGTTTTTTCTTCCTTTAGGTAAATACCAAACAGTATGATTGCAGTATCATATGGTAAGAATATGTTTAGTTTTCTAAGAAACTGTCAAATAATCTTCCAAAGGGAGATCATTTTACTTTCTCACCAGCAATGTATAAAAGGTCCTGTTGCTCTACTTTCTCAAAAGGATTAGGTGTTGTTGGTGTTCTAGATATTGGCCATTCTAATAAGCGTGTAGTAGTATATCTTTATTTTAATTTACATTTCCCTGATGACACATGATGTGAAGCATCTTTTCATATGCTTATTTGATATTTGTATCTAAACTTTGGTGAGGTGCCTATGAAGGTCTTTGGTCCAGTTTTTAATCAAGTTGTTTGTTTACTTATTGTTGAGTTCTAAGAGTTCTTTGTATATTTTAGATAACAGTCCTTCAGATATGTTTTTTGCAGATATTTTCTCCCAACCTATGGCTCATCTTCTAATTCTCTTGATATTGTCTTTTACCACTATTTCTTTCATAGACTGTAACTGTGGTGTTGTATTTAAAAAGGGATTATCATACCCATTCATCTAGGTTCTGTTCTGTTATTTTCCACTTATTTTTTTTTTTTAGTTTGTTTTTTACATTTAGGTCTATAATCCATTTTTGAGTTAATTCTTGTGAAAAGCATAAGGTTTGTGTCTCAATTCATATATATATATATATATATATATATATATATTTTATTTATTTATTTATTTATTTTTGCAAGTCAATGGCTAGTTCTAGCACCATTTATTGAAGAGGATTTATTTGTTCTATTGTATTGCTGTTGCTACTTTGGCCAAAATCAGTTGGGTCTCCTTTTGGGTTCACTATTCTAGTTCATTAATATATTTCCCTGTTCTTTACCCATACCACAATCCCTTGATTATTATAACTTTATAGTAAGTCTTGAAGTCTGGTAGTGTCAGTCCTCCAAATTTTTTCTTCTTCAAAATTGTGTTGGCTATTCTAGGTCTTTTGTCTCTCTATATAAACTTTAAAATCAGTGAATTAACTTTAGATTTCTGTAAATTAACTTGCTGGCATTAAGACTGAGATTGCATTGAATTTGTACATCAAATTGGAAAGAACTGACATCTTGACAATATTGAATCTTCCAATTCATGAACATGAAATATCTCTCCATTTATCTAGTTCTTTGCTTTGTTCATCAGACTTTTGTTGTTTTCCTCATATAGATCTTGTATATATTTTCTTAGATTCATAACTAAATATTTTATTTTGGGTGGTACTAATGTAAATGTTATTGTGTTTTTATTTCCAAATTCCACTTCTTTATTGTTGGCATATAGGAATGCAATTGACTTTTGTACATTAACTTTGCATCCTGCAACCCTGCCTGAATCACTTATTTCCAGAGATTTCCAGTTGATTCTTTTGGATTTTCTACATAAATGATTATATCATCTATAAACAAAGACAGTTTTCTTTTTTCCCAATCTATATTCCTTTCCCTTCCCCCTCTTCTTACTTTACTGCATTGTTTGTTTTTGTTTTTTATCCTTTAGCTGATACCAGAAAATCAGAATAACTCCTTATCAATGTCTGGATGTAGAATCATTTAAAGATGAAGCTTTAGATGCCATCCCTAAGGAAGCAGAGAAGAGATTTCTCTAGATTTTTAACTTTAATCAAAGATAGAAAGTGTCTCTAAAATACTTTAGCTAATACATATTTCTTTAATACTTTTAATTTCACCAATGGAAGTTTATTTCTAGTTATAATTATACTAATTATTATACTTTTAATTTCAAAATAATAAATCAATGTTGTGAGCAAAGTTTCAAGTGTTAATTCAGAAATGAAAACCAAAATACTTATTTTAACTTTTAGATTGTGTCATATCTGATATCCTAACCATGTACTGAGTAAATGTTTTGAAGTAGAACAATAGACTGTCCCTAAAGCTGTGAAATAAACTGAAAAATACATACTTAATATTGCATGTTGAAATATCTTAAATTACAGACATTGAAACATAGTCTATTGCAATAAAAAATATATATTTGTAAAACGTAGAAACTACAAATTTCTGATTTGTATTAGTTATTACTGACTAATGGAAAACAGTTTCTAATTAGATACTTATGTTTTGAAATAGGTTGACAAAAATATTGGCATAAAAATCTAATGAGAATAACTCTGTCACGCTAATTAGCTTAATGAGATCACTGGCATTTAACCCCTAAAAGTAATGTATGCAACAAATAATCTGAAAGTTTCTTCCAGTCTCAAGGTTTAAATCACTGCTAAAGGAATAAATATATAATATATTCAATTTAAAGGGTAATTTCAATATCTATCTGAATATCTAGCCTTCTGAAGTCTCTTTACCTCTTTCAATTTTTTATTTTTTGTAACTTTTTCAAATTCTATAACATCTCGATGTTATTATTTCAGCAATATATCTGAAATGTATCTTGGACCTGGAAATAAGCATTATTTCTAAGAGAGGTATGATAAAATCTGCCACAATATTCATAGATTTATTATATCACCAAATATAACTTGTTAGTATATTTTGCTCTATTGGGACAAGTATATGCATGATATATATGATATGGTTTTACATTATACCCCCAATGTCTCTTATGACTTTTTCTATATTTTCCATCTTTTTGTCTTTTTATATTTCACTCTATTGTCATGTGAGATAACTTTCAGTTCTCTAATCCTCCCTCTTATTATGTATAATTTAACATTAAATCCAATTAGAGTTCTTATTTTTCAGTTACTGTATTTTCAATTTTAGAATTTCCTTAGTAAAAAATATATTTTCTAGTTCACTGCTTTCACTGATAAACTCTCCATGTTTTGGTTTATCTTCTTAAACAAATTAACTACAGATAATAAAGTCTATGTTCAGTACCAATGTTTGCATTGCCTGTAGGTTAATTTCTTTTACTTTTTTGTTTTGAAAAATACCTGGTTAGTTTTGACTGAATGCCATACATTGTGCTAAAAAAACTGAAGAGACAGTATAACTTTTTGATGATATTATTTTTGTCAATACAGAATTAATTTTTGTTTCTGACAAGCAAGTAAGTACCATTATCTACTCTAGGGTTGAAGTGATTTGAAGCTGGGCTTCAGCATTTATGCAAGATCATCAATTTCTAATTTACTCTCTTTGTTAGCTTTAGCCCTTTGGGTTTCTCAAATGAAAATATTAAGTCCTACCCCTATGTTTAGATCTAAATCCAAATGTCCACCTTCCATGTTCCATGTTAAATGCAGAAAATTCTCCTCAGCTTCTAAGTCTCTGATTTTAAATCATCAAATTCTTTGAGAAAAAACAAGTGTGATTCTAAATATTGGGCTCACCTTTCTGACCTTCCCTTTTTAGAGATCTTGGCCCTTCAAATTCTTACAATCTTGGTAGCTTTCTGATGTCTCCCCAAAAATGCTGTTGCTGCTGTTGTTGTTATGGGCAGATTTTAGTTCTACTTGGTGGGAGGGTTGGTCTAAAGAGAATTAAAACACTATTGTCAGAAGTAGCAATTCTCTTTTAATAATTTTGAAGTAAGAGAAAAAGTTATATAAGTGATTTTTTGCTGTATTTATTCTAGCAAAATTCAGTTTCCTTATTGAGATGATGAAAATGTAGTGAGATTTTACTTCCTCCTCTTTAGTTTGTAATCCACTGGACTATGACTAATTATGATTAATAAGATAACACATATGCAAATGTGTCGTAAACCCTACTTAATTTATTTTTAACAGAAAGGCATGTATTTGACTCCTCTTATATTCTTATTTTATCAGTTCAAAGAGAAAACTATTTTAAAAATTAGATCACTTAATAATAACTAACATCACATTTTAACGTAGTACTATATTCTTCCGAATCAAACGTGTGACTATAGCTCAAATATATGTATAGGACAGTAAAAGTACCTATTTTACTTTTAAAAATGTATAATAAATAGCAAAATTCAGATGTATAAATAGTGAAAATTACATGTTTCAGTCTCAAAGTAAAGTTAATGTCACAGTTAGCATTTTTAACCTAAAAGCAGCTCTTAAATATATGCCTAATAATCATCCAATTTGGAAATAAAAGTATAGATTATAACATACAAGAAGTCTATTTTATCCAAAATGTATTTTTCCTTAGTATAAATATATGAACAAGTTAAACACATATTACTTAAACATAATTAGAATTTCCAAATATACCTGAAAAAATTAACTAAGAGAAAAATTGAACTAGATACTTGGAAGTCTACAAGTTATGTAAATAGAAATAAACCAAAATTTTATCACTGTTACTACTACGTTGTTAAAAATATTTCCTTTGAACCTAAGAGGCAGGCCTATATTCATTAAAGCAATAGTCAGTCATACTAATCATTGCACAGATTATTTGGTTTGGTGATCTATTTTAATTATGAAGCTGCTTAAATGAAAAAAATAATAATAAAAAAGGTAAATTCTAGGTTAATGTATCCCCAAGGCATAGGCATAAGCCTAAGGAAAATTCAATTACTATAATTAATCAAAAGAATATGCATCACTATTAGAAAGTGTATCAATAAAGACTGTTCTCTGTATTCTCAGAAAACAATTCACAATGGTTTTCCTCTAAGACTTGCAATTTTCTTCACCTAATCCTCTAAATCCTCCCAAAACTTATTATGCATAAAATTGCTTGGAGAACTACTACTCATCAATTAGAATGGCTAAAATCCAGAAACCTGTAAATATCAGTTCCTGATGACAATGTTGAGTAACAAGAACACTTATTTACTGCTGATTAGAATGCAAAATGGTAAAACCACTTTGGGAGACACTTTGGCAGTTTCTTACCATGTGATCCAGCAATTGTACTCTCAGATACATACCCAACTGATTTGAAAATGTATGTCTGTGCATGAATGTTTATAGCAGCTGTATTTATAATCATCCAAAACTGGAAGCAACCACCATGCCTTTCAACAGATGAGTTAATGCACATCCAGACAAAACAACAATATTATTCAGCAATAAAAACAAACGAGTTATCAAGCCAGAAGACATGGATGAATCTGAAATGCATATTGCTAACTGAAAGAACTCAGTCTGAAAATGACACAAGCTCTGTAATTCCAATTACGTGACATTCTAGAAAAGACAAACTATAGACATGGTATAAAAAAGATCAGTGGTTCCAGGAAAGGGTACAGGTTGACTAAGTGAAATACAGGATTTCTTTAGGCAGAGAAACAATTCTATATGGCATTATAATTATGGAGACATGACATTATTTATTTTCCAAAATCTATAAAACTTTTCTGCACAAAGAATCAACCTTAATGATATATATGCATAAAAAAAAATAATTTAGGAGCTCAGGGGAATTCAAAGATGGCTTGTAATATGTTAAAAAATAAACAAAAAATCCTTTATTTATAAATATATGAAACAACCTCAATGAAGGGAGTAAAAGAATAATGTGCTTATCTAATTAACTTTAGAAATGAGTGAAGTTGGTAAGACTAAAGGCAAAAGAAGCGGTACATAAGCAACGAGTATATAGAAACTCTTTGTATTATTTCCACAATTTTTCTGCAAATCTAAAACTGTTCTCTCCAAAACAACCTAGGAACATTTTAGATAACCACATAGTGGGTGAAGAGTCATATATTTGAGGATTATTGGATATAGGAGATGGAGTGTTGGATATAAGGGCTGGATTGGCATTGATATCGAAGGACCCAAAGTGCCAAATACTTTGCTATTGTTAAAATGAGGGCAGACTGTAGTCAGGTAATAAACAAAGTACTGGCCTACATCGGGCTCATAGTGAAACTTCATGGGTTTATGCACCCACACAGTGGTCATTTCCTTCGTTTCCAAATGTATAATTGGATTGGTTAAACTTGGTAGTTAGCAGAACAGTCACAGTGGTTCTTTGATCTGTGGGATAAAAGTCATCAGTAGGGAGAGCTAAATCAAATCTTCTGAAACTTCCTCACAAAGTCAGGTTAGTATATCAGTGACAACATTACCAGGCAAAACTTCTGCCATGATAGAGTTAATACTAATAGAACTAAGAAAAAAATAAAAACACAAGATTATAGCAATAGATTCAGATAAAGTATTTGACAAGTCCAACATCCATTTCTGATAAAACGGCCAAAAACTAGAACGAGAGGAAAATTTCCTCAAATTCATAAAGGGCATCCTCAAAAATACTACTGCTAATATCATACTTAATGGTGAAGGTGTGAATGCTTTCCCCAAGATTAGAAAAAGACAGGATGTCCATTCTCCGCAGATATCTATTCAACATTTTACTAGTTTCTAGCTAGTGCCATCAGGCAAGAAAAATAAATAAAAGGTATTTATATTTGAAAGAAAAAAGTAAAACTGCTATATTTAGTCACATATGGCATAATCCCCAATGTAGAAACTCCTAAGGAAACCACACACACATACAAACTCACATGCACACATACACACACACTTATTTCCATTCATAGAATTGATAAACACATTTAACATAAGGTCACAAGTTCAATATACAAAAATCAATGGTATTTCTATATACTGGCAATGAACACTCTGAAAAAGTAATTTAAAAATTCATTAACAATAGCAGCAACTAGAATAATAATCAGTAATAAAGAAATAAAAGACTATACAATGAAAACTACAAAAGACTGCCAATAGGAATTTTAAAAGGTCTAAATAAATTAATAGAAATTCCATTTTTATACATTGAAACTCAATATTTCTTATGATAGCAACTCTCCTCAAACTGATCAATAGAGTCAAAAAAATCCCTATCAACATATCAGGAAGAATTTTGGGTAGAGATTCACAAGCCGATTACTAAAAATAATATGTAATAATGGCCTTTAACAATTTTTAAAAAGAACAAAGCTGGAAGGCATATACTATCTGATTTCTAAACTTACTATCAAACCGCAGTAATCAAGATGATGTTATATTAGTGTATAGGTAGGCATATAGACTAATGTAACAAAATTGAGAGTCCAAAAATAAACTATTAAATTTGGTTAATTACTTTTTGGCAAAGAAACAGAGATAATTAATTGGGGAGAGGATAGTCTTTTCAACAAATGATCATCAGACAATTAATTATCTATATAAAAAACTGAACTTAGAACCTTCCCTCACATTATATACAAAACTTAATTCAAAATAGGTCATAGAAATAAATGTAAGAGTTAATATTACAAATCTTCTGGAAACAAATCTAGGAAGTAATCCTCAGGGTTTTCAGCTAGGCAAAAACTTCTTAGACACCGAAATATGATTCATAAAGGAAAACATTGTTTAATTTAACTTCATTAAATTGAAAACTCCTGAGCTTCAAAACACATCATTAATAAAATTGAAAAGACAAGCTATATTTCAAAATCATGTATCTAATAAAGGTCTAATATTCAGAATATATAAATAACTCTTTATATTCAAAATTTGAAAGACAAAATTTCAATTGGCAATTTGAATAGACATTTATCAATGAACATATGTGAATGTCTAATGTGCACGTGAAAAGATACTCCATATACCTAGTAATTAGGAAAATTAATTGAGAAGCACAATGAGATACCACCATACACACACAATAACGATTATTAAAAATGACATAAAAAAAAAAAAAACAAGTGTTGGTAAGGATGTAGAAAAATAGTTACCCTTATACATTGCTGGTGAGAATAAAACTGGTTAAGCTATTTTAGAACATATTTGGAAGTTTTTTTAAAAAATATATATGTACATACATCATATGGCTTTACCTTTCTATTCTTAGGTATTTATTCAAGAAATATAAAAGCATATGTATAGGGATATTATGCCTAGTACTAGCATGAACATTCATATACAAATTTTATATATGAATGAAACAACCTAAATGTGTATCAATCAGTAAATGGATAAATACAATGTGTTTATGTGATATAGTGGTATCACATTTGCCAGATGCAAAGGACTACATATTGTGTGATTACGTTTCTATAAAATGTCCAGAAAAGCCAAAGCTATAGAAACCAAAAGAAGATCATTGGTTGTCTGGTATTGACAAGAGTGAGGAGTGAAAAAAATGGTAGAAGGAAGCTATTGGGATAATGAAAATGTTTTACTATTGGATTGCAGTGATAGTTACATAGTTCCAAAAATTTACTAGAAATAATTTAATTGTAAACTGTGTCTGAGTTTATGGTATGTAAATGTGAACTCAGTTAAGCTATAAAAAAATTACAATCACATCCTGGTAGAAAGTGATAGAGAACAGTGTCACTCCAAAAGAAAGGTGGCCCCATTTATAGCTCCATCTAATTCACCAGTCTGGCAACTATATATTGTGTGCTCCACTCAGATATCTTCTTTGGGGGGTCAATGCACTTGTTATAGGCAGAATAATGGCGCCTCAGAGATGTTTACGTCCTAATCTTCAGAACCTGTGAACATGTTAGGTCACATGGTAATGAGAAATTACAGTTGTAGACAAAATTAAGAATGCTACTCAGCTAATCTTGAGATGGGACGATTATCCAGATGGGCCTAATATAATCATAAGATTCTTAAAAAGTGAAGACAGAAGTGTTAGTGTTAAAGTGATGCTGCATGAGAAAGACTCTACTGACTGTGAAGATGAAAGGTCATAAGGAATGACGAAAACCTCTAGAAACTGGAAAAGGAAGAAAATGGATTCTTCCTTAGAGCCTCAAGGATAGAACACAACTCAGCTGATACCTTGATTTGACCCCAGTGAGACCTATTCCAGACTTCTGACCCCCAGAACAGTAAGTAATAAATGTGTGTTGCTTTGCTCACTAAATAAGTGGTAATTTTTTAACATAGCAATAGAAAACTAATATAGCACCCATCCCCCACCTGCTGGGCATACTGGCTACTAATGACTCAGATATGTCCCAGACTGGGAAATGTTCTCAGTTGCAGGGCATTGTCTAGTCCAAGGTTTTTCTTCCTCCCAGAGTGTGCAAATGGTTAGCTGAAGTAGAGTTACAGAAGCATTAGTAGTTGAAGTAAAATTACAGGTTAGCACGTCACTTTGCCCCCTTCTACTTTCATTTTCTTAAAGGTGTATATCATGAGAGCATTTTCCAATACATTTGCATACAACTCGCCAGTTTAGAGTCTGTTCCCTGTATTACAGCTCCATTAACGTAGACTCAGCATAAAGAGCCTTTGCCTCTTCACTTACAGCTACCTAAAAATCTGTTTCAAATTTCAGATCTTTTAGAAACTCTAGTTTTCCATAATACACTGTTTTCAGTTTTTTCTATATTCACAATGAACACAATGCTTTTAATGCACATTAATTTTGCTAAATACATTTTTTTTAAAAGTATTTGTTTATTCAAAAACAGTTTTGGTAGGTGAAGTTGCAATTCACCATGTAGAAAAATCAACTTAAAACAAAGCACTCTACTGACAATGGTGTTGCCCCAACATACTGTAGGAAAAAAAAAAAAAACTTTTAAAAATTAACTTCATAGTTATAATATATAGAGCCATGCACACTGGAGGCATAATTACATTTTTTTCTTTGAAAACATTATTTTATATTGACAGTTTAATATTAAATTTTGAGGGAGATTTCTATAGAATTGATTAATCATCATTGTGCATTAAGTCCTAGTCCTTTTTGAGTGGCACCAGTTTAATTAATTGCTGTTCATGACTCATGGCTATCAGATATTGCACTTCACATGAATCAACAGTTAATAAAATTCATAAGTCTTGCAGAGAGGTCAGGGTTCTGAGAAGTACCATTATTCTTAATTTCTCCCCTTTATGAAATATGGGTAATTTGAAAAGTGCTGCTCACATTCACCTTTTTCTTATTTTTTAAATTTAATGAACTTTTATTGAGCATAATCAGGGAATCTTGCTCTGTATTTGGCAAAAAGTACATCTTTATTACTGAACTGCTTGTTCAAGTGATTCAAAATTAGAACTGAAAGGGACCCTAGAGTGATCCCTATGTGTCAAGAAATCTGTTGAGAGAAAAACTACACTTCAGTGTCCTCATTCTCTAAGGAAATAAAGCCTTGAATGTTTATGTGACCCTAAAAGTTATACAGCTAGTAGTTGCAGACACAGGATGAAAAC
>NW_011888872.1:7516187-7519627 GCF_000151845.1 Pteropus vampyrus | reverse complement strand
CAGTTTTAAGGAGACAGTCTGTAAAACTATTACTGCTCTTCCAAATATTAGACTCGTTCATTCACATGATCAGCTGAGGTGCACATAAGACAGATAAGAAAATTAACTTTTTTAAATTTATAGAACAGGCACGATAATAACAACTATATCGGTCAGGATTTAAGCAGATATATATTAAGAGATTTATTTGAAGAAATCAGCTCACACAATTGTGGGGTGGCTAAGCAAATGAGAATTCAAAAATGAAGGCAAACTCTTAGACATGGGCTTCTGTTCACAGGTGGAACTTCCTTTTTCATTACGGTGCTTCAAGCCTTTCAACTGATTGATTCAGGCCCACCCATATTATGTAGAATATTTTCCCTTATTTAAAGACAATCATATCACATCTACAAAATAGTGTCATGGAAACACTTAGATACTATTTAATTGAATAACTGGTGATGGTAGCCTAGCCAAGTTAACACATCAAAAAATCATCATGACAACTAAATCACAGGCTTCTTTTGAACATCATCAGAGAATTACCTGTAAACAATGGGAATGGTTAAAATTGCTGAAAACACTGCACTTCTATGACTCTCTGAACTGACGTGCTTTTCTGGAGTTTTTTTCTTACATAAGAATGTCTTTTTATGTCTATCTGATATATTATCCAGTTTATTTTCCAATGGGAGTAGCACCTCTATACCATTTTGGGTAGAAATTAATTAGAAAAATAATTCATCACTTTCTTGGTACTAGAACACTGCTGTATTAACATCAAGTATCTGAGTCCTTGGCTCAGGCTCTGTTTCAGGGGGTTCCACACAAAGATCTCCCCCAATCTTATATCTTACATCTTCTCTTCTTACATACCCATTCACACATTTTCACCATCTGAGCATATTACTTACAGTTCCAAATATATTCTCTCATTTACATATGCTACTTTGCTTATATGACTCACATGACTGCCTGGAACATTCTCCCAAGACCTCATCATATAGCCATATCTTAATTTCACTCAGATTTTCTTGCTCTTCAAGTTATTGCTTAGGTATCACTTACGATGTTCTTCCAGAGAAAGCAGGTGCCCTTCCTTAAGTACTACCATATCTGAACCAATACTTTATTGTACTGATAACCTTGGATAATAAGAAAATATTTACTTGCCTTATTCTTTTAGTTCCTACCAGCTTTTATACCTTGTATTATTTCATGTAATATATATGTAATAAAGAGTAAGAAAATTGGCTCTCAAGTGCATCAAGAGGGAAGAATACCATGTGTGACATTAGCTGACCTTCCCCATTGAAAAAACACTTCCAGATATTTATCAGCACTGTCCTCAGCTACTATATTTGTTACTCAAAACATCTTGGCTGATGGCCTTGTTTTCATCTTCATTTCTTTTTGAAGTTCTCTGAGTATAAAATTATGTTTCTGGATCAAATCTAGTGACACTGGAAAATTATTTAGTTCATCCATTCATTAGTTCAATAAGTAATTAAGTTCATTTTGTTTGTCAGGCACTGTAATAGGCATTGGGATACACAATTAAATAAGACATTGCCCATACCCTTAAAAAACAGTAGGAGGATTTAGGAGATAAAGGAGGTCTTTTGAGTCTAGGTATAACTAAGAGAAAGCCTAATTATGGTTGTCAACATGTGTTGAGAACGTACTCCTTTCTAAGCCAACTGTAATATCTCAAATGCTAATAACAACCCTTTGATCTAAATGCAATTATCATGCCCACTCCCACAAATAGAAATGTGTAGAAAAGACAAATTAAGTAATGTGCCCAAAGCACAGCAAACAATAGAGTTTAAGTGAGAATTTTAACTCAGATTGTCTGGATATATAATTCATGTGTTTGGACACCACATGTCAGATGTCTAATAGCATATAAGAAATTACTAAAATATTCAGGTGAACGAAGGACAGCTAAATTTAATTGGGAAAATGCTTTTAATGGTTGGTTAGTTTATGATAATTGGTAATATTTTGCCCATAACCACAAAAGCTAAACTGGCACAATTTTTTTTTTTTTTGCATTTAAAGTGTATTTTTTAAAAATAGAAGTAACAAAACCTAACAAAGTAACTATTTTATTTGAGTTTATTCACACATGCAACCTATAATTTTTTTAAAAAGTGTTTTACAAATGTGATTGCATGATAATATAGAAATGTGATGTATTTCAAAAGGAAATTAATTGTTTTGGCAGAGGCCCTTCATTTGATATTTATGATTTGCAGTTGTGGATGCTGAGGTGCACTGTAAGGTTTCCCCTATTTTCCTTGCTTTCAGGCAAAGAGAGGCACCCTGGTAAGATTATGCTTCATTTTGGGAGGAAGCCCATATGCAAAAATTGCTTGATATGGGGACACAAAGGCCAGGCCATCTTGCCTCAATTTGAGGCATCTCTGCAAGGTTAACCCAGATCCCAGGTTCTTAGTCATATAATATCTATGTCATATATAAGATCTATGATCTATATCATAGATCAAATTCTCCCTTTGCCTAATTTTGCTTCTGCCATGTCCCTTCAGTGGGTACTCCTCAATAAACTTTCTCCATATAAATCTCTGTATCAGGATATGAAATTTGTCTTCATTCTACTTAAAAACTAAAAGTAAGCTTAAACTCTTTTGTGGATGCTGGCAGAAGAAATAAGACTTCTAGTTCAGAGACAAAGGAAGCAGCATGAGAATAAAATTTCAGTTTTCCCATGGTCTCCAAGTCCCACGAAGGCAAAATTAAGGGCCCTGATGGATGCCTGCACACGCAGTGTATTCCCTTATAGAAGAGAAACACTGAGCTTGGGGAATCTGGTATGTTATAGCAGTGAACAAGCCTGCTCTTTTTCATGGAGGGGGAAACTGTGTCATGCCTCAAGATTTCTTTCTACATACACAACCCTGACAAATGTTTTATTTAAAGCGTGGTCAGGGCCTCAGATTCTAGGCATAGCCAGCAAAAAAAAAAAAAAAAAAAAAAGTGTGCCAGTGCTCAGGGCAGTCAATTTCCTTTTTCAATACTCTATATCAGAGTTTGCTTCCCAGGAACACCTATCCATGAAAACAATACTTCCTGTAAAATGGATACCACACGCAACTAGTATTTTAGTCCAGACTTTATTTGCTATTTGCATAATAATAATCCTTTGCTATGAGCTTTCATGATAAAAAGCTTAGAATACATAGGCTGTATGATAAAGCAAAAGTTGGACAGTGAAGACAGTTGATAGGGAAAAAATTGATTAATTTGAAACACAGAATTGGTAGAAAGCTCTAAAGATATCCTGGGCCACCAGGAAGACAAACAAGTGGTTCCTAAAGCAAATTAAGCCTGAAACAGCTGGAGGCCAAAATGACAAAACTGAAGCTGTTCTACTTACGGCACTTCATGAGAAGGCACGGTTCTTTGGGAAAAACAATGGGAAAAATTGAAAG
>NW_011888872.1:7483419-7514297 GCF_000151845.1 Pteropus vampyrus | reverse complement strand
ATTCAGGAGACATGACAACAGTTGGATCTAGAATCCTTCCTAGATCCCACTCAGAAATGGAAGATCCAGCCCCACCACAATAAAATCTCATTCAGTTCATTTCAGGAGAATTTTAGTGTGCTTTATTCTAATTGTCTGCCTATCATAGAGCAAAATCTCTGAGTCCCTGTTCCAGAGCTGAGAACAGGGACAATGACCCCCTTATCCTGAAGTGATACCCTTCCTTTACGGATACAGGGTGGGTGTACTAGCCTATATTCTTGGTTTGCTTCTTTGAATATCAAACTTTCAGCCTATGAATTAGTTGGGGCAAGGGCAAAAAGGACCTCAAAACTCTCAGCCTGTGATAGATCATCCTCTGCTCTATAAGAGATGGGTTGAGAAAAGGAGCCCCCAAGTTCTTGGCTGAATTCAGCAGGAATTTAGCCTCTGCAACTTGTCACTGGGGTTTGGGGAAGAGAAATTCTGGTAGCCTGCTCCTCATGTTTAAATACTATATTTCTTGACTGAGAGGTGAAGGGAAAGGGAGCCCTGTTTCCTTGTTCACACTGTCTCGATCGGAGCTTATGTCGTCACTTTTTTTTTTTTTTACAACCAAACTTTATTATTTTATTAGAGCTAAACAAGTTTGTCAAAGGTCAGGACATGGAAGCAAGGAAATAGAACCAGGTCTAGGGCTGGAGATGAACCTCGAAAGGATGTTGGTGAGGGGAGTTTGGTTCAGAGGGACCAGGCATGGTGGGAGCAGTGCTTACTGTCCAGGGAGGAGTGACACAGCACTGTTTTTACTAAGATTTAGTAGATTTTCCAAGATTAGTAGATTTTCTAATATAAATGTTTCAACATTATCTGTATATCCTTAGGACAACTTTCAGAGACTTTAAGTGGTTATCTTTTTTATACTTTTTACCATTTATCACCAGTGTTTCCATGGGATTGGCTCTGAAGAGCTCAGGCTGCCATCTTAAATATTTAAATTTGATAAAGGCATTCTTAATGAAATCATTGGAGCATATTATAAAAGTTTTGAGATATAGTTTAGACATCAAATGTATCAACCAACAAGAATTGAGTCAATCGACTCAAAGCAAATTATTTATACAGGTTCTCAAAAACTTCAAAAGTGATCCTTAGTCCAACAGACAAATTTTTGTAATTCATTCTTAGACATTGCCAAATATATATTTGGCCTAAAATTGTTGTTATTAATCTTATCCTACCCAAATGCTAATTTACCTTAATAAAATTAAGGTGTATAATTTATTAATTTAATCTAAAAATATCAACCAATTAATATAATCATCTGTGTGCAAGGTAGCACAAGAGGTAGTTGTGCTATCTTACAAAATATTTGGAGACTGGGGAACATAGAACTTCTGTGTTAGTCTTTTTTCTACCACTATGATCTGAGTGACTTTCCATGGTTATTCTTTCAAGTTATACCCTTATCTAGAACTTGAGATTTGACTAGAGGATTCTAGGTTGGTTGGAACTCTAACACCCTTTGATTCTGTAAGATAATAGCCTGACATCCAAGTAGAAATGTTGAGGAGAGTTGGAGATAAAGGATGAGAATTCAGAAGTAGAGATTTATATTAAAAACTGAATATTATTGATTTTGAATTAAAAAAAAAAAGAAATAAGAATAGATTTGCTTTTTGTAGAAGGACAAATGAAAGAAGAAAATCCCCAGAAAGACAGACAGAAGTACGGTGAAAGTCAGGACATTTTAAAGTCTTTGAACTTAAAGACAGAGAAGTTCAAAAAAAGAAACTGATTAATAATGTCAAAAGACAAAAATATCCACAATATATCTGGAAAAAAAGACTTTTGAGTTAATAATTTTATAAAGTATATGATAACAATGTTGAAAAGTGGAGAGTATCAAAATAGTAAGTTTTGAGGAATAAAGGAAAAACTGAATAAAGAAATTTAAAAATTTGATTATAAAATAAAGAGGAGTGGTAATACTGTAGGTTTTGGAGCTTTATTACATTTACATTTATAAACAACTAGTAACTGCACCATTTGAAATAAGTTTAATAATTCATCTCCTGAATTGTAAATAGAATTTACTTTTATTCATATTGAATTAACCTCATTAAAAGGAACCCACTATGTATTAATATCATTCTTGGTTCTGATATATAATTTATTTTTACTATGATTGTGTTTTCATTGATAAAGAGGATTCTATCACATTTCTTTTAACCTTTTTTGTTTAGACGGCATTTTATTTTTCTTTATGTAATTGAATAACCTATCTGTTGAATAACCTATATACATATGTAATTATATTTGAATGACTATATAAAAATTATCTGGACATTGATTATTTTTTTCCAGATATGAACAGGATATTCAGAATACTACCATGATTTAAAAAGAATATTCTACAGCCAACATAGTTTAATTATCCAAATGTGTGTAACTTTTATTATTTCTTTCTCAGTCTTCCATTCTCACTTTGTGATTTGCCATACCCTACCTGTTACTAGGCTGTAACACTCCTACAATTTTCCTCAGCCTTCTTCTTGGCAAGATTTCTTTTAAATGCAAGTATTAATACAAGACTCCAAATTACTTCACTGATTTTCCTTCTTTTTTAGTGAAACAACATCTTATTGATTCTGAGAACTTGTTCCATTTTAAGTAGGTTATCGAGAAGAAAATTTATTCTTTTATGACTATAATCTTTATATCTTTTTTAGCCTGGAGAAGAAATTATATAGGAAAGATGAAAAATGAATCTTTAGGCATCTGAAATGCTATTATATTGACAGGGGACTATATTTTTTCAAAGGGTAGGACTAGGACAAATCAGTGGAAGTTGCAATACTTTGGCTTAGCTTAGGGGGAGCTTCATAACAGTGGAACAAATAGTCTCCAGAGAGAGCAAGGTCACTCTGAGAGATACTGAGGGATCATCTGTCAAGCATCTACAAGAAACTCCTGGCCTAGGCAAGTGTCTCTATCAGAAATATAAAATTTGCAGTCAACAGTCACTTTAGAAATCATCTTATCTGAATTTCTTGCATTAACTACAAGCTTAATAAGAGGTTAAGTGAGGTGTTCCGGATTATTTAACTTAATGAGCCCCCAACATACAACATAGCTGATTAGTAAAATAACCTGCTATGCTGCATGTGCCTGTGTATGCATGTTTGGGGTTGGCTGGTTAACAACATATTACTGACTGAGCCTAAGACTACTCAGTTGGAATTTCTGCTGATGAACATGGAAATGTGATTCTGATGACCCACTGAGTTGGGGAACCATTGATATGGCCAGAGACACCAGGTTCCTAGTCATATGTTCTTTTTGCCATGCTACATTGCTTAAGTCCATTCACCATAAAATCTATGACTTTTTTTCTTTAAAACAATATTTCTCTAGTTGGTAAAATTTGAAATCTACTCAATCTTATTTTAAATTGGATCAACTTAGATTGTCCACTTAGATTTCATCCAATTTTAATTAGAAACTGTTCTGTAAAATATGGAAATTAGCAAGAAATCATTCTAATGTGGGACTGAGGAGTGAGACCAACATACCATACTGACAGTAAATAAATGAATCAGTGCAATAAAATTGGATATAAGCTGATATCTAATCAAAGAGTTGTTAACAGAAACAGAGAAAAAGATGATTGATTTTTATTTATTTTTGTCAGTTCCTATGTCTCCTTTACTTAAATAAATAGCTGCTGTTTTCTGCTCTTTTCCTAAGATTTTTAAATTGTATTTGACTTGTGAATATCCTTTACCAGTAGTACCTTGTCTATTAAGCCATGAACTTCTTGAGGAGATGGACTCTAGTTTATGAGAGCCCTGCTTGTAAGATCATGCTAGATATTGGATAAAATATGATAACATAATTAATTTGACAGTGCTGATTTCAGAAGAAATGTGATAAACTATATTCCAGATGTACAATTCCTCCATATTATGTATGCTTCATTTAGTTTTTCGATGACCACTTCATAAAGCTATATTTTTAATGGAACTTATCATGTGATACCACTGATTCTTTCTGATATATATTTTTAAATTTTATTTTATTAGTTTCAAGTATACAGTACATTGGTTAGACATTTACATAGTTTATAAAATTATACCCCTACTTGTTTTTTCTCTCCTCTGGCTCTCTACCTCGCCATGACATTACTGCTGACTGCATTCCCTATGCCGTGCTCCCCATCCCCTTGACCACCTATCAACTGCTAATTTGTACTTTTTTAACACTTCACCCCATTTAACCAGCCCCTACCCCTCACCCCTCTGGCCATCACCACATCGTCCTCTATATTTGTGAGTCTGTTTTTGATTAGTTTCTTCTTTTTGTTCCTTAGATTCTGCATATAAGTGAAATCATATGGTATTTATTTTTCTCTGTCTGACTTATTTCACTCAACATAATAATCTCTAGGTCTGTCCATGTCATTGCCATATAATTTTTTTTTTAAAGCAGCATCTTAGCCTGTTTATTTTAGCTAGTTTATTTATCTAAGTTTAAATACTTACATAAATTTCTTACTTCTTATGTAAACTTAGAAAGGTAGAGAGTTTTTATCTTAATTTCCTCTTCTGTAAAACAATTGAATATTCCTTCTCCTTGTCTAGATATCTTCTCCTTATCTTCTCTGATAAGGCATTCCATTGAAAGAACTTGCTCAGAGATGTTGGCTTATAGTTCTAAGTCGGTGTTGGCAAGTGCCTCAGTCAGAAATACAAACAGCACATTTTCTTAAGGTCCCTAGAACAGAAAGTCTTATATTTGAAATGTCCCAATGTCATTCATTCACGTCTTCCCATCTAGACATACCGACCTATCATGTGTATTACCTGTTATTAACAATTCCTTTAGTGCTTTAGGGCTATGATATATACAAGCACCTTCTCTTCATCCAACCACAATAAATCAGTGCTGTAGTCCAGATATTGCTGCTGCCACATTTACTTATTAATTTCAAATTATCTAGATTCTCCTTAGTTGTTTGGTCCAGAAATGTTCACTGGTGTTAATATTTTTGAGTATAGTTTAAACATATCTCTAGCTTCCTATATTACTGCTCCACCCTACAAGCTTTAACTGTCAGTTTTCAGAACGTGTCAAAGAGAACCATTTACACATTCTACACTACCTGTCAGTCAGTCCTTACGAAGCTGCAAGTGGTGTGAAAAATGCCATTGTTCACCAAGTAAGTTGAAAAAGCAGCTGTTAAAATTTTAATCATATTTTTTAGAGCAATAGCAACCAACAGGGATAACACACACATACATTTAATGTATTTTAAGTTATTTTACTTAAGAAAATAATAATTTTTCTGGTGTCAGTATATAAGTAAAGTTATCAAAAATGTTAGAAATAAGAGATATGAGTACTCTGTGATTTAAGATGTAAGATCAATCTATGATAGAATAGAAATATGCAAAGTACCTCAAGAAGCAATAGTTCCAATGTCAGTTTGAATATATTAACTTATTCAAATATACAAATAAGTCAGGAAGAACATGACCAATGGTCATTTATTAATTTTGGATGAATCAAAAAGATATATCCATTACTGTATTAGTAGTGGCCTCAATTAATGGACTGGGGGTGATAAGGCCATTTGGCAATGACTCTAGAATATGAGACTTTGTAGACAAACCTGATTCCGAAATGTAGTCTTATTCTAAATAAGTTTGTCTAGAGTAAGACTAGCCTGCTTGTAAAAAAAATCTCTTTTATGGTGATAGTTCTCATAGAAAAATAATGCATTGTTATAGAGAAAACTAGATTGTCATATGGGTGTGAATATTTTGAGTATTTTGGGAGGTATGGATATAATTTAATACTTTGGCTTTGTGAACTTATATTAATATATGAGTCTTATGATCTTGATATAAAGAAGACTTCCTTCAGAGAAAAATTGGTTGTCATTTTGAAAGCAAAAATCAGGCTTTTGTTCATTTAAGACTGACCTGGGAAGTTGTAAATTCCCCAGGGTCTATGAGACTTCTTGGGAAATCTTTTGGTGTTCTTTCTCCAAGGAATGAATATCTTAACTATATACACTTCATTGGGATCATTAATTTTCACATTTCTACATAAAGACCAGTGTTTTCAAGTTCAAAAACACTTTGATTCAAGATCTAGCATAATTTATGTATTTTTGTCTCTTGTCCTTCCTTACCCATAAGGGAAGTTGGGATCATTTTCCTTATACCTGATATAGACCTTTAGTATTTCCTTAAATGCAAATCTGATTGTAGTAAATTTCCTTATTTATTTATTTATTTTTTTGATCTAAATTATCTTTCTCATACCCTCTCTTCTGAATAAAATTTGAAAGGATAAAGACTTTTAGATAGGCAGTCCCTCATTCCACCTCTGGAATTTGAAGATATTTCATTGTTTTCCAAGGTAAAGCAATGGTTCATTGAGAAGCTATTTCATTATTGCATTGAGAAGTTAGCAGTCAGTCTTACTGAGTTACCAAAGGTAATATATATATATTTTTTTTGTTTGAAGATATTTTTAAGATTTTCTTTTTGTGTTTGTTTTTCAGTACCTTTACACAGTTATTCCTAGTTGTGATTTTCTGTGTGCTCATAGCATTTCTTGAATATATAGCAACATACCTTTAATCAGTTTTGGAAAATTATCAACTGTGATCTCCTCCAGTATTTCTTCTGTTATCATCCTCACAAATCTACATTTGCCACTTCATTTAAAGATAATGCAGAGCAATTAACTTTTTTATTACATAGATAAAGTATCTTTTCTTCATCTATTTTTTTTTTTTATCTTGGCTTCATCTTTTGATCTTTCCTCCAGTTTAACAGTCTCTCATTAGCCATTCATTATGTACATTAATTACATGATATCAGATATCCATTAGTTACATGATATCAGATACTGTATTTTAAATTCAAAATTTCTCTTTGTCTCTTTTGTTTTAAAAGTTTCCACTTTTCTGCTAAAATAATAATGCATTTCCCCCCCAGAACAGTTAGTGATCTTGTTTCTATACAGGGTGAGATAATAAATATTTTAGTCTTTGTGGGCTACATATGGTCTTTCCCCAGAATTTTTTTTGCGATACTGCCATTGTTGTAATTATTGTTTGTTTATTTGTTTTTATAAAACTCTATGTAAAAAATGTTTAGTTCATGGTCTACATTTATTAGGCATAGTTGTTTAAAGACCTTTGTAATGAATCTTATAATTTAGATACCCTGTACTTCTTTGTTTATATTCTATCTTTGTCTTGATTTTTAAGTCAGATGGCTTGGCCATCTCATAAGTCAGACTATTTTTGATTGATGGCTGAATTATTTTAAAACTATAGATAATTTTAGGTAACAATGATATAATTTTACTCCACATAAGTCGTAAGCTTGCTTTAGGCATGTGGCTATAAATCAGCAAGCAATCCTGGATTACCACAATATAATTGTAGTTGGGATGATTTAAAACTATGCTTTCAAGTAATTTCAGCAAAATGGCCAAATAGGACATCTCTCATTGTGTCCCACCGTTCAACAACAATTTGGTATTCATCCACAAACAAAAGTATCTTTTTGGTAACTGTGGGATTCAGCACCATAAGCCAAGGGGCCCAGGAGGGATCTCGCCCACCCATGAATTGGTTAATTGCTTTCAGCTGTGGAACCTGCAGTGGCTTATGAACTGTAGCTCCTCTCGGCCTTGGTCCAGGAGGCCCTGAAGAGTACTGTATTAGACAATCACCCGCACATTAAAGAGCCTTTATAGAAGAAGTTCAGGAGTCCAGAGGAAAAGCTTTAGTATATCATTGGATAAAAAAAAAAAAAATGATTTTGGGTATATTGTATAGGGTAAGGGAAACAATTTGACTTCATCCATGTTACCCCATCCCCAAGATTGCACAGGTCAGTGCCAAGAGATTCTTCTTGGCCCATTATTTCTCTTGCTGGGGAAAGGGAAAGCATGTTGAGTAGGAGCTTGTACTTCCCCAGTTGCATGAGACACAGTCAAAAGGTCAGTTTCTCTCTTGCCTTATCTAGAGTACTAAGTCATGAGCTATAAGACTGGATGTGGGAAATGGCTGGGAGAGCAGCAGGCAGAACTCAGAGGGAAAGTGATATAGATCCCACATTATAGACTTCATCAAGAAGCCTGAAGGAGAGCTGCAAGGGAAGTGTTGCCTATAGTACTTCTGAACTGGCCTATGGGCAACTTCAGTTCCCTACAAGCCCTACCTGAAGATGTCTAACCCTGTGGCTGGCTCCCTGTACATGCTCCTGATAGTAACGAGGGCAAACCTTAATAGATGGCTAGTGAGCACGTGCAAAAAGATAGCCCAAATCTATAGGACAAGGCAAGAACACGAATTTGAGCTTTAGCACTGCCCATGGGAAAGCAAAAAGGAGTCTGTCACTACCCAGCCTGCTATGTTTCAAGATTGAGAGAAGGCACACAAGTTTGAGAATTCTGCCACAAGAAGGAGCAAGATGGATTAGGTGGCATATCCATAGATCTAGAAAAGCCTCAAAATGCCTACTAGGGCTGTTGGATGATATTTCTCTCCCCAAATCAGACAGTAAAGACTAGATGAGGTGATTGCTACTTGAAATGCAAAGACATCAACACAGAACTTTAAGGAATATTGAAAAATCAAGGACATCTGAATCATACTAATCTTACAGTAAACAACCCAAAAGACATGGAGATCTGCGATTTATGTGATAAAGAATTCAAAATACGTGTTTTAAGGAAGACTGATGAGCTATAAGAAAATAAAACAAAAAGACAATTCATCAAAATCAGGAAAACAGTACATGAGCAAATGAGAAGTTTTATAAAGAGACAGCAATCATAATGTAGAGCCAAACAAAAATTCCAGAACTGAAGAGTATAATGAATGAAATTAAAAAAAAATATATATATATATGCAGTGGAGAGCATCAACAACAGGATAGTTCAGGCAAAAGAATGAATCTGTGAAGTAGAAGGAAGAACCTGGGAAATTATTTATCATAGGGGACCAGATTAAAAAAAGAGAACAAAAAAGTGAAAACATCTACACACACAACTCTTCTGAGGATGACTGAACTTGAAGAAGCAAAAGTTTTCTATAACTATGTTACCAACATTGGAATCAATTCAACATATTTGAAAGAAAGTAGGAAAATTTAGTAGCAGCAAATGCAAAGCAATAATGAGATGTTTTTGCATAATGTAGTAAAAAATTCTTTTTAGAAAATCAGAAATTACCATTTTTGAAATAATATAAAAATGTCTCCAAAACTTGACAGTACTGTCATTACCTATGACAAACATATAGAAATTTCTTTGAGAATGATATTTAAGAACCATCAGATAGTTTTGAAATTTTGATGCTATTGCATAGTGATTTGAAAACAATTATAATGAATTATATGGCACACTTTCATCTGCTCTGCCATAAGCCAAAATGTTTGAACTGGCAAATCTCTAATAATACTAATGGGAAGGATAACTAGCTATAATATAAAGAAGTTGATGACCTTAAATTTGGGAGGGGGGGAGCAGAGCTTACAAACTCTTCCCTTATGTTCATAACTTCTAATTCTTTATTAGTATCTCCTCACCTTTCTCTTTCCTCTAAGCAGTCCATAATTTCCTAGAATGTTATGGACAGTATCAAAGAAATGCTTATATATCAGAATCACTTAATCCCATATAAAAGGCAAAAAAAAAAAAATGTGAAAATGAGGCCAATGTCTTAGTTGTCTTCAGACTGTTGGCTTTTGCAATAGTTGCAGCAAAAATACAGTAACCTTTCTAAAAATTTAAGACTTTCCACCCTTGCTATGTCACATAACCTTGGGATAAATTTAGAAAGAGCCAAGTAAAAATGAGGAAGAGGAAGAAAAATGTTGAGTGACCATGATTTTTTGTGCCATAAAGTTTTAGGGCCATGATTCTCAACCTAGAAGAGAATGCATATTAAATTTGTCTGCTGAGATTTTTCAAATTACACATAGTCCCCTTCTTTTACCTTGCTTAAGGGCCAGTTTATGCATTAAAAAAAGGAAGCTTAAATGAATGAATACTCTGAGTGATAGCTTATAGATTAAAATGATAAATCCTTTTGTTATTTTTTTGGAGGCCCTTAATAGTTTAAAGTTCATGAATTCTGTTGATAAGATTTTAGAACTAATACTAATATTTATCTTTCTAAATCCAGTTGTGTTTGGTGGAAAAGGTGAAACAAATGAGCCAGGTACATCTCTTAGGCAGTACATATCCAGGTAATTGTAAACATACTTTCATTGTATTTTCTTTCTGCTACCTACATTGTAGAATATTCAGTGGCTTATTAACCCTACCTATAGTAGCTGATCTAGTTGGTCGTCTTTGCTTCTTCTTTGTATTTATTTTTTGTGAGGGGAAAATAAAAGGAGGAGCCTTGTATTATCAAAATAAATGTGTAAATGAAATGTTTTCTTAAAAATAGAAACAGGATAACTATAGAAGATATCGGCTCCAGATATAACATACATGAAAATAGGACCAAATAAAATTGAGATTCATTTTTGCAAGACAATAGGAGGAATTTCAAAATTAAGTTGACATAGGGGAAAAAAGGTAAAAAAGTTCATTTTTAAAATGTGAGTGAAAATAAGTCAATCATTTGTACTAAGCAAAAGAGACGAAGTACTGAGATTAGTGAACTGGAAGTTGCCTGATTAAACTGTGGGTCAGTTTCAAGCTTTTAGAAAATTATCCTAGAATTTAAGATGTGATGTATTGAATGACAAGACAATCACTAGTCATTATGCTAAACTATGCAGTTTGTATTGACATAATATCCATGTGATTGGTATCAATCATTGTTTATATATAAATTGTGTGTCAGCCTCACATTTGGGGGAATCTCTATATGGAGGAGGCTAATTGACAAAGTAAGAATTGCTTTATAAGGGGAAAGAGACAAGTTTATGTCCTTGGGAAAGCTGCTGGTATTGAAAAATGTGTTCAAAGATTGTCATTGAACAAAACGATGGAAAGCTTAGCTCTAAAGTTCAGTTCTTTACCACACAAAAATAAAAATTGCTAGTATAGTGCAAGCTTGTCTCATTTTCAAAAGCCTAACTAAATTGGGAGCTACAGGTCAAATAAAGACACTAGCATTAAGTAATTTGAATAAAATGTCATAGATAGGAATATACAGCAAACTTAGATGTGACAAATGTTAGAGGTGACAAAAGATATATCATATAAATATTTCGCAGGAAGGATGTCACAATCAAACATTATTTCTCTCAAAGATATTAATGAAAATCACAGAGATAAGAAATTGCATCTTTAGTGAAAGATATTATTAAGTTTGGCAAGAATAACCAAAGAGGATAAATAAAAAGTGATGAATATGTGGCTATTCTGTTTCTTTTTCACTGTAATTTTTTTCTTTTTGTAAAGTAGTGAAAAATAATGGAATACAATCACTAAAATTAGAAAGTCCTTGGAAAAATTATATGAATTTGGAAGGAGGAAAATGAACACCTGCATATTCTTAGAAGACATAACCATGGTAACTTAACCCCAGGATGGTGAGATTTAATTAGTATATGATATTCTAATTTTTGCTTTCCTTGTTGCCAAGTATATGATTAGCAGCATTAAATATTGCTCTGTTCAGCCATATATTTTTCTATCCTGAGATGGTCACTGGAGGAACAACTTCTGCAGTGGGTCAAGATGATGAAAACGAACAACAGAATCTTTACCTTTCCAGTAAAAATAAGGATATTCAAAAACACTTCTACTATTGTAGTTACAGGTATCAGATTATCAGATTGCAAGAACTACTTTATTATAGCTAGATACTAATGAATAAAACATCCTTTATCTGATATCAGAAAACCGAAGTCACCTAAAAGGAAAAAATGAAGAGAAAATACTGTTGTTAAAATTCAATCTATGTATTCTACTAATATAATCCCTGCTTTTCTAGAAAAGAAAAATGGCCTAGAAACTAGGAATCAAGTCATTCAGTGACTAATCAGTCAGCTAATTTCATCCCTCAGAGACTGTAGCCAAGTTAAATGTGATGGTTCCAGGCTTGACTTACATCTCAGATGAAAACTTAGAGCTCTTAATATTCTCTTGTTGCTAATTTCTTCCTTAACCTGTATGAGGGATCAAAAATAGCACAAAAGACAATTCGAAGCTTAACATAGCAGTCTATGTATTGAGTTGCAGTGTTATAAATAAGAAACAGAGAGAGCTGCCTTGTTCTGTCTCTTTATCCCTCAATATTAGAACTAAGATACCTCTTTAAAATGGAGCTCTGAAGGTTCTTGGGTTTCTTTGATCCAGAAACAGTGGAAGAAGACATGCAAATCCTCAATAGGTACGTGAAAAAAATGTTCATTGTCACTAGTCATTAGGAAAATGCAAATCAAAACCAGAATGAAACATCACCTCACACCTATCAGTATGGCTATATCAACAAAAACAAAAAAACAAATGTTGACAAGAATGTAGAGAAATTGCAACCCTTGCACACTGTTGGTGGAGATGCAGCCACTATGGAAAACAGTATGGAGGTTCCTCACAAAGTTAAAAATAGAACTCATGTGGCCCAGCAACCCCTTCTAAGGTATTTATTCAAAAAATTAAAGTGAAGATATTGAAGAGAGGTTAGCACTGTTATGTTCAGTGCAACACTTTTTACAATAGCCAAGTATTGCTATTAATAAAATAAGCATTACATTTGTAAATAAAAAAAAAAAAAAAATCAAGGAATTTGGCTCACAGTTCATTTCTCTGGAGCAGAGATACCTATAACAGTGTCTTTATTTGTGTGGGAACTTTATATTACAGCACATAAATAGATAAAGAAATGTGGCCTTAAAAATTGAAGGAATTTCTGATGCATTCTACAACATGGACGAACCTTGAGGTCTTATGCTAAGTGAAATAAGGTAGTCACAGAAAGACAGATATTGTATAATTCCACTTATATGAAGTATTTAAAATAGTTAGATTCATAAAACCAAAAAGTGGGATGGTGATTTCCTAGGGGCTGGCAAGAGGGAGAAATGGGAAGTTATTAATAAACAGGCATAAAATTTTAAGCCAGATGAATAAACTCAAGAGATCTGCTATAGCATCGTACCTACAGTCAACAATGATGTATACTTAAAATTTTCCAAGAGAGTAGATCTCAAGTTAAATGTTCTTACAACAATAAAATCATTTTAAAGCACCAAGCAACTCAAAAAATACACAGAAGAAACATTCAGAAATAAAATAAGCATTACATTTGTAAATATCAAAAAAAAAAAAAAAATCAAGGAATTTGGCTCACAGTTCATTTCTCTGGAGCAGAGATACCTATAACAGTGTCTTTATTTGTGTGGGAACTTTATATTACAGAAACTGTTTTTGATATAGGATGATGTCACTTGACAAGTTTCATATTAAGGTCTAATTCAAATACATACTCATTTGTTCAACAAATACCTGTGACACTCCTTTTAGGTTCAAGGTTACAGATAAAAGTTAACAAGTTAGGCAATCTCCCTGCTTCCTAAAGTTTATATTCTAGTTGGAGGGAGGTATAAACAATTATTAGGAAACCAAAGAGAGAAAATAATTACATATGGCAACAATTACTGTGCTGGCAACAAAAGGATGTTTGCTGTGATAGAAAATAAAAGAAGATGGGAAGCTAATTAGGATATATTTAAGGAAGATCTCTGAGGAGATGATATGTGAATTGATACCTGAAAGATGAGAAGGGGTGAGTAGTATCAAGTTTATTGAGAAGAATGATTTTGACAGGAAAAACAAAGTGCAAAGCACCTGAGGCAGGAAACTGAAGGCTGTTGTAGATAGAAGTAGTAATAGAGAAGAAAATTACAAAATAGATGAGTGAGTGATACGGGCTTTGTGATTGAATAACTTCTAATACCATAACCCTAAAATCAAAATTTGGATTCTTATTGATCTTCATATTTTTTCCTGTCCTTTTTATGTTTGCTCACAGAGAATTGTGGATATCATTTTTTTTTATTTCTCATCCTTCACATCTACTATATGTACATGAAAATCTTAACTTTTGTTTTGTTTTAAGGAAAATGTGACACAAGGCTTTCTACAGCAATTTGATCTTAAAATTTTAGAAACACAGTCTAGTTCAGTTACATATGATATAACTTATTAGGCCAAATGAAAAGTAACATTTTCTAGGATATAAACAATGAAGCACAATGTGTGTGTGTGTGTATACACATACATACACATATACATACTATATATTTATATATATTTAAATTGCATTGGTGGATAATAGGCATATAAAAGCCATGAGATGCCATAGAGAGAACAGCTATTTCTACTGTCATTGATTTCTCTCTTTCTAGTGCTAAGCGAAACAATGATTCTGTTACCTATACAACCAACATTGCCCCCAAATTTAATTTATTACTAGGTAGATTGGAATTAGGAATATATATCATAACAACTTCCTACAACTTTTTACCTTAGAACTACCTATGAGTGAGTGACACAAGTCCAACAGCCTGGCCTGAACTTGTAATATAGTTATACAGTTGGAACTTTAGAGATTTCCTAATCTTTTGGTTAAAATAAAAAAAGAAAAGAAAAATATATTAAACAATTGCTGTGGGGGCAGAGGATATATGAGAAATCTCCGCACCTTTCTTTAATTTTGCTGTGACCCTCCCCCCACTCACCAAAATAATAACCAAGTTATTTATTCTTTTGGGTTTTTAAAACATAAAACAGCTAATTCTTTCTGAAAAACTCAGTATCTTTCTCTATGCCTGTTGATTTCAGCCAGTTGCTTTTTTCCATGATCTGTTTCTGAACCAAGATTACTGTGTTAGATATGGCCAGTACTCATAATGACTTAAGCAACACCAAAAGATGTCCTCAACTCCGTAACTCAATTTCTAAGGATCCAAATAAAAGACTAAGCCCATTCTTTCCCCAATTTACTCATATATTCTTTTCTACAAATCATGGGAACTCAGAAGTAATGAGAAAAAATATTCATATGGTAGTTTTAAATGCACAGTAATTATCAACAAAATATTTTCTCAGACACAGGAGCATTCCAAGATACAGATCTAAGGTGATTAACAGACACTGATTCTTCTGTGGTAGTATTATGTATTCACTTAATCCCATACTATATGCCATTTGAAGATAGAGATTTCCTTTGAAATTATACATAGAAACAATATAATGTAATCAGTGTTTTAAATTTTTTTCTTTTGTTTTCACTTTCTAGTTCCCCTTCTAAGAGCAATCTGAATGGCAAAGATAGGTGGCCATTGATCTTGTTTCTTTCCTTATTGCCACCTCTAGAATAGTGCCCAGTTTCCTTTTTCAACCTTTGAATTGTTTCTTTCTTCTCTCTTATTCTACTTCTTGCCATTTCTCTAGAAGATAGGTTGGGGGGGAGAGGAAACACCCTCAGAATTCTAAAATTTAGGGATGTTGGGTAGCTAATGGATTATTGGGTTAACGAAGTAGAGAAGGAAAAGAAAGCTATAGAACTTTTTAAGTATGTGTTAGCTCCTCAAAATATCTGATAAATTGCTATTCATTCATTCACGTTCTGTCCATCCTTTAAAAAACAAATAGCCCTGCTAATTTTGTTCTTTTCCATAAACTAAGTTGAATATTCTAGAAAACATTAGGATTTATTAATTCACCACATCATTTCTTTAAGAAAGACCGATCTTTGAAAGTAGATGAGTAGATGAAACAAACATGTTTTATTACTGTAGAGAAGGCATCCTTTACGTGAAAGGAGTTTATGTAGTAAGGTGGGCGAATAAGTAAAACCAGAATTTTTCTGTCAATGTGAGATATTTGAGAGAAAACACAATTTCAAAAAAAAAAAAAAAAGATATTCATGGAAATGGCACTTATGTAACTAAGCAGATTCCAGCATTAGTTGTGGTAACTCTAACTTATCCTAATTATGTGATCACTGAGAGGATAGAAGGAAAGTATTGTATTGGCATAACAGGGCAACAGGAGAGCCACAGAACCAAGCTCAGTTTGTTACAGCATTTGGATGTATTGAAGCCCACTGCCTTCCTTAATAAACTAAAACTGAGAATATCCATTTCAGGCAAAAGAGAGAGAATCATCAGATGGGAAGGATAGTTGAGTCTAGCATTCCCAAATAAAGTTTACTTCCCTCTAATGCTCTGGCCTTTAGTGCTTACAATCTCTGTGACCTTGAATAAGTTACCTAATTTTTCTGTGCCCTAGGTTTCTCATCTGTTAATGGGCTTGTTAATAGTACTACCAATTAGTGTTATTGATAAAATTAAAGGAGAAAGAATTTAGAGAAATGGCTAGAATATTTTAATTGTTATTATTAATTCCATTGCTACTACACAGACTGTAAGGTGGTACTCGTACCCTTTCAATACTCCTTCCTAAGTGGTCACTTGAATATTTTTCCTAATCACTCTATAACTGAGAGATATTAGAATGGATCATTTAAGCAAAACTTTACCCTAAACTTGGCGCAAACATAAGAAAACATGCATACAATTAGATCACCTGGTTTATAAAATGTAGACCTCTCATCTTCAACTTGGACTGGCCTTAAATATCTCCCCCATATCTAGTTCCTGGTCATGGAAACATGGTGAAAGCCTTCATAAATTCAATTCTAAATAATCCTTAGAAGGGTTTCAACTCCTCAAAATCCAGTTGCAAGGACATGTTTGATCTGTTTGATGTATTAAACCCTCATTTTGAGTTTCTGTTTTCTCTTCTATAGATGAAATAGAAAAGATTCCCTCTCCTCTTCAAGGGAGAGCCAACCATTAACCTAAGTTTAGGCTGCACCCTGAGGATGCAGACAGTCACTGTGCAAGGAAAAGTACCATTACTGATCTACTTTCTCAGGGCAGCTAAAAGGGATGAGATTTTTACAAAGTAACCACATGAGGAATCATTGAAAAGCAAACTAAAAGTTAATCAGCCAAGTTCTTTCCCTCACTGATAGGTTGAAGTGAGAAATTTCTAATATTCACCTTTCTGGAATAAAAATGGATTCCATGCTAAAGTTCAAAAGCTGTTTGGCAAACAATGCATTACTATAACTTTAGCCATGGATATATTAAGTTCAATGCAGCTTAATTAGATAAGCCAATTAGTAACAGAGACCAGATGGAATGTAAGATGGAATAGGAAAAGCCTCCTAATGTATTGTGGACTGGGCTGCTAGCTCCTTGCCTTGAGGAGGGCAGTGGTGAAATATTTTGTCCAAATAGAGGAGAGTATGAGCCAAGCATTGTAGTCATAGGCAGAGGGTCTGTGGAGAAAGGTTTAGACATGGTAGCTAGAATAGAGAGAAGGCAATGCAAAGCTCTAATGATAATTAATTATCATTAATTATGTGAGTGACTAAACTATGAATAGAAAGATAGCAAAACCTGATAAAGCTAAATAAAACTTAAGAGATCAAACCTTTTGAACATTCCTAAAATTATTGGACAGATGAAAAAGTGTCCATATATGTGGAATTAAAATTAGAGTTACAGTTGGAAAGAGATGTTAGAAGATTCACATACAGAAAAAGGACAGTATCTTAAGTGTGTTTATTTTATTTTTTTCTGATATTCAGAAAAGAAAAAAGGATAACGAGGGAGCATGAAGCAGGATACTGTAGCTAGTATTTATAGATATGCCTTTGGAGAACACAGTGGTAGAGTGGCAGGGTTAGAAGATGCAATAGTCTTTTTACTGTGATGACATTTAAGAGAAACTGAAGGCACTACTACCTGGCTAGCACTTAACTATCTGTAGTGATCTTAGACATTTACGATTGAAAATGAGCAGTGAGCCTTTGTTAAAAAGATAACTCTGCTACCTCTGTAATATATGAAAAAAGAAGGTAATGAAATGAAATCTTTGTTCATCTTATCCAGATTGTGCTTACCTCAGTTATTTAGTTAGCTTTGGACAATGACCCAGAAATTAAATGCTGTACCCACAGAGGATTAGAATTAAAATGCACCTGAGAAGTTTCTGGGCCGAAAATTCCAGCCTCAAAAGCATGGAATCATATAGACACACAATGTCTACAATAGACTATCTTCACTATTAGTCTTAGAAACATGTAAAATGTTCTCAGTCATTAAAATAAAATGTTTAAGATTCTGAAACAAAAGCTAGATAATTAAGATGATCTTATCTATTTCAGCTTTGCCTCTGCCTGGCTATGGACGATGATTTCATTTCTCTGGGGTCAGCCTGCCCTCTTAAAGAGATGTTGGACAATATAACGCAGCATCTCCATACTAAGACTACATGGTTCTGTGTGGGAGGCATAGCTAACACTCACTTTAAAGTCTCTTTTTACTTTTCCAGGCCCATTGTACTTATTCTTGTCAATGGGCTCTGAGTAGAGACAACATGGTTCATCACCAGGCAGAAACATAGAACAGTAGGGAGAGAGCATCATGACTCCTACCACCGTGAACATGATGATACAACTTTCACATGATGTGGTTTCAGACACTGCACCCTTTATTGGCCTAGGTCCTTACATGACAAAATAGAAAAAATTTCACCTGCCAAGTAATGTTGAACATGTGTGAGTGAAAATAAATCTCTGCCATCGTAAGTCAGTGAGATGTCAGGGTTGTTACTACAATGTGATATAGCCTGCCCTAAATGTTAAAATGTTCTTTAAAATTATTTCCAAATATGACATGTCCAATTCTTCTATGTTATGCAAGGGGGTCAATTCATAATTCTGTCCACCACTAGTTTTTAAAAGCAATTTATAATTGAGATCAATGTGATTTAAGACATTATTTAAAGAGTATTTTATAGACACAGAATAATACAACTGGAAAAAATGTTTGAGATCATTCATGCAAATACTCTATAGATACGGAAATTATGGATCAAAAGAAAATAGATAATGACATTAACAAGTAAGAGCTTAGTGTCATTTAATAATCATCTATAACAAATATTGATTGAAGTTCAACTTCTATGATATTCTAAAAAGTAATAAGGTAAATGTCTGTGTTCTCAGAATATTGTTATGTTTCTGCATGTAGAATTCTAAGATACCTTGAAAATTTTAAATGTTTGGCTGATTTTCTAAGTTGAATATTTTAGTAGTTTTCCAAAACTTAGAATTTATTTGGAAAAAACTAACAGTACTACAATTATTTCCTCCCCTCAAGCTTATGATAGTTGACTTTAAAAACATTTTTAAATAGAAGAGTAGAACTACATAATGAACTCTTTTAAGCTGTGATATAATCATATACTTTTTATAAGGTCATAACAAAAATTATAAAGATTGTCTTGACATTAGGTCACTCAGCTTCAGATTTGGACATATTAGATGACTTGGTCACACGATAAGTTAATGGCAAAACTAACACAGATAACATATTTTTACTATTTTTTTCTCTTCAGCTCTAACAACTGCCATGCAAGTGTGTCAGCAAAAATGATCACTCTCTCTCTCCTGTAGACAAGGTGATGTTGCTGACATGTGACAACACCAGGACAAAAAACTACTCTGCCATATCTTTTCATTTGGCAAACTCTAATCATCTTTATGACTTCAGATAAATACTTCTTATGCATGAAAGTCTTCCCTAACCTGTTATACTAGGACAGGTTCCCTGATTGTTTTACAACATAGTACTTTTCTTTCTTCATACTTATTTTTAAATTTTTTTAAAATTTTTTTCAATTATAGTTGGCATGCAATATTATATTAATCTCAGGTGTACAACAGTGATTAAACAATTATGTAACTTACGAAGTGATCATTTTGATAGATCTAGTACCCATGTGACACCATTCATAGTTATTACAATAGTATTGACTATATTCCTTATGCTATTCTTGATATCCCCATGAGTCTTTTGTAACTACCAGTTTGTACTTCTTAATCCCTTCCCCTTTTTTACCTACCCCCCCCACTGCCCTTCCATCTGGCAACCCTCAAAATGTTCTCTACATCTATGAATTTGTTTCTGTTTTGTTTAATTTGTTCTTTAGATTCCACATGTAAGTTAAATCATATGGCATTTTTTGTTCTCTCCTCTTACTTAACTCAGCACAACACCCTCTGGGTCTGTCCATGTTGTTGCAAATGGCAAGATTCCATTCCTTTTTTTATAGCTGAGAAATATATCACTGTGTAGATGTACCACCTCTTCTTTATCCATTTATCCATTGATGGTCACCCAGGTAACATCCATATTTTAACTCTTGTAAATAATGCTGTGATAAATATATGGATTCACATGTCCCTTCAAAGTAGTGTTTTGGGTTTCTTCAGATAAATATCCAAATGTGGGTTAACTGGGGTTTGCTTTCTCTTCTTATAGCCTTTTGTCTAGTGTAAGTATTGCTACCTCAGCTTTTATGTTCATTTCCATTTTTATGATATATCTTTACTTTCATTCTCTCTGTGTCTTTTGATCTGAGATGAGTTTTTTATAGGCAGCATATGTAAGAATTTCGTTTTATTATCCATTCAAATACCCTGTCCTTTGATTGACGCATTTAATTCATTTACATTTAAAATGATTGTTGATAGATATTTTGTTATCGTGATTTTATTATGTATTTTTTTTATCTTTTTTCCTTCTTCTTAAAGAAGTCCCTCTATCATTTCTTTTAATACCAGCTGGTTTTGATGAACTACTTTAGCTTTCCTTGTCTGGAAAGCTCTTTATCTGTCCTTCCATTCTAAAATACTGCTTTGCTGAGTAGAGTAATCTGGGTTGTAGATTGTTGCTTTTTATCATTTTGAATATTTCCTGCCAATTCCTCTTGCCTACAGTTTCTGTTGAGAAATTAGCTACAGTCTTATGGGAGTGCCCTTGTAGGTACCTGATTGCTTTCCTCTTGCTGCTTTTAAATTCTCTCTTTGTCTTTAACCTTTGGCATTTTAATTTTTATGTGTCTTGGTTTGGGCCTCTTTGGGTTCATCTTGTTTGGGACTTTGTACTTCCTGAGCTTGTATGTCTATTTTCTTTGTCAGGTTAGGGAAGTTTTCCATCATTATTTCTTCAAACAGGCTTTCAATTCTTTACTCTCTTCTTCTGGTACCCCTATAATGTTGGTATGCTGATGTCCCAGAGTCTGCTAAACTATCCTCATTTGTTTTTTTGGATTCTTTTTTTCGTGTTGCTGCTTCGATTAGGAGTTTTCTGCTACCTTGTCTTCTAAATCACTGATTTGATCCTCTGTTTCATCTAATCTACTATTGATTTTTTCTAATGTAGTCTTTATTTCAATTATTATATTCTGACTGGTTCTTTTTTGTATTTTCTATTTCCATTTTTATGTTTGTTTAAGTTCTCACTGAATTCATGTACTATTTCTCCAAGTTCATTTAGCATCCTTATAACCAGTAGATTGCTTGTCTCCATTTTGTTTAGTTCTTTTTCTGGAGTTTTGTTTTCTTCTTTCATTTAGAACATGTTCTTTGTCTCCTTATTTTGGCTGCCTCCTCCTGTTTGTTTCTATGTATTAAGTAGGGCTGCTACATCTCCTGGTTTTAGTAGAATGGCCTTATGTAGTAAATGTCCTGTGGGGCCAAGTTGCACAGTTTTCTTGGTTTTCTGAGCTGGGTGCTCCAGATATGTCCCTTGTATGGGTTGTGTTTCCCCTCCTGTTGTAGTTGAGCTTTGGTTGATGTTTGCTCATCAATGAGAAGGATTGACCCTCAGGTCGATTGGTTGTAAGGACTGGCTTGTGACTATATAGAAGGAGCTGTGGCGCAGGGGCTGACCCTGCGGAGCAGGATTTGCTTTAACAGGGCTTTCATGCTGAACCAATCTGCCCTTTGGGTGTGTCATTCTCAGAGGCGGCCCTGGGTGGTGGTCAGGCTTGGCTCAAAGCCAGGGCCTCCTAGGAAGGGACCCACTGCAGGCCAAGTTCAGCTGAAGTCTGTGCCCTGCCCGGGGTACCTGGCATGAGCATCAAGCAATTCAAAGATGGGCTCCACCCATGCTGGCCTTGGAGGTACCTCAAAGGCCAAGCCATGAACCGAGGCTGGCTGCTACTAGTGCTAGGGTTGGGGCTGCACAGCAAGAGTTACAGGGCACACAGAGGCCAGATGCTAGTTGTTTGGGTTTTGTGAACCTTTGAGAGATTTTAGGAAAGTTCGCAGCTTGAGACAAGGCAGCACTTTGTGTGGAAAAGCCATTGAAAGCTCTTTAGATGGGCCTGCAATTAACATGGGGTGGGGTCTCAGAGAATCACCAGGGTGGGATGACCAGTGTTAACTAAATTGCTGGAGACTCAGATATGGCAGCCACCTACGTCTGCGCCCTGGGAGCGGGGAGTCCCATCAAAGAAACAGTAGATTCTGCCAGCACTTCTGTCTGGGAGAAAGCTGCCCTTCCAGCCTTCACTCTGAAGCCAGACAATTCACTTACTTCTCATATGTCCCTGGTGCCTTTTGAGCTGCTGCCCCAGAGCTGGAGCTCAGAGTGAGTAGTCCATCAGTGAGTAAGTCTATGTGCAAGCCTTTTTAGAGGAATACCTGGGACTCCATCCTCCCTTAATCTCACTCTGCTGAGTTTTCATAGCCATAATTGGTGGGGACTTTTCTTACCAGCACTAGAACGCTGGGCTGGGCAGCCCAGTGTGGGGCTGGAAGCCCTTGCTCTTCTTGGGGGACCTCTGCAGCAGAGATATTTCTCTTTATTTTTAACTGTCACATAGCCAACATTTGGGACCAGCCCGTTCCACTTCTCCACCCCTCCTAGCAGTCTCGAGGTTGCTGCTTCTGTTTGTCCTCAGTTGTAGGACCTCTGTTCAGCTAGACTTCAAGTGATTCTCAATGATTGTTGTTCTGTAGTTTAGTTGTAATTTGGATGTGGTCACAAGAGGAGGCAAGTACAGCATTTACCTACTCCACCATCTTGACCAGAAATCTCTTCATACTTTTCATAAATTGAAATATTTACCTTTGGGAGACCTCCTAGGAATACCAGGTGCTGTAGACATTAAAAAAAAAAAAAAAGAAAGAAAGAAAGAAAGAAATACTTACCTTTGTAATTACATAGTAAGTGTTCCACAAATTAATGAAATATTTAATTAATCCGTGGCTCTTTTCACCTGAAATTCCTTTCCTTTACTGCTACATTATTTTATGCTTCACAATATGGTGATAAAATTATTCTTATTTTTTTATATCAATATATGGCTAAATTCACTTTGTGCTATTTTCTAAGTCAGAGACAATTGAAAAGATACACATATCTTCAGTATTAGTTTAGGATGCAGCTTTTCCCCCCAAGGTATGTTCCCTTATAGCAGAGAATCAAAGTGGTCAGTAACTGTAGTAAATATAGAAAACAAATGTTCATAGTCTGCTTCTCTTACCGTGTATGAACTTGCTTATCATTGTTAATGCAAATGAAAAGCTGGATTGAAATTCTGTAAGCACTATAAAATAATCCATAACTGCAGTTAAACATTGTTAACTATTTCAAGGTATTCCTGATATCAGGGAGCTGTATGTCTCCAAAGCCTGTGAAAGAGGACAACATTTGTTGAAATTAAGCCCTTTCTACTTGTCTTATTCAACTTAAATTTTAGGAATTATTTTTAATGAAGTCAATACTGTCAGTTTCCTTTCCTAACTTCTTCCAAGATTGTTGCTAGTTTGATCTTTTTCTAAGACTTATTTGATACTGTCACTTCTATGTTTAAAAACCTTCCAGAGCTATCCTGTGAATGTAGGGCAAGTCCAAACTTCCCAGTCTAGCACTTACTCTCCAAATTGATGACAAATCTACTTACCAACCACATTTCTTTCTTTTCCCCTAAACCAAAGTCTATGTTCCTCTGACATCCTACCTCTCTCTGACATTCTTTATTAATGATTTTCCCATTTCTTTACACGACCCTCTCCTGTTTTTAGTTTGCCTTCATCCTACTTTATCTTCCAATTTTCTATTTTATTTTTCTACCTTATCTTCAAATCAAGAGCTCAGTCACTACCTCCTTAAAAGTTTTTCCCTGTCTTGTTTGCCCTCTCTCCACCTGGAAGTAATATAACCTTAGTCCAATCATATACCCTCATTTCAGTTTCTCCAGACTTCTTCACTGCACTGTCCAATTATGCTTCCTCTTTTGGGTTTTCACAGTGCCCAGTAAAATCTTTGCACATTCTAAATGTTCAATAATGTGTAATAAGATAAGGACATAAAGCTTGAATGAAGGTTTTAAAAAACTAGTCTTGGGTATGTCAAAAATGGAAAACAAACAACAAAATAATCCCACGTTTTAAAAAGTTTGTTCAGCAAATGATTGTGTTGATATGGTGAGATTTTATAACATGAGATTTTTTGATAAGCAAAGTATAGTTGAGAAATATTTTCCCTCAATTACCATTAGCAAGTACAAAAAAGGAAAGAAAAAGGAAGGGTTATTATGTGTCATATTCTTATTTTTATAAGTGACAGCATCATTAATTTAAAGCTTTACTAAATAGAGCCATATATGCTGATGTTGAAGGTAGAATTGGGTTGATTCTTTACAGATAAAAGTCAGAATTTGAAGTTTTATTTTTTTAGCCTATCAGATATCTTTGATAATTTTCTCTTTCTTCCAAAGTAGAATAGTCGCTCCTTGTCCAATTTCAATTTGAGGAAGATTTTATAATTAATCAGGATGGCATCACTTTTTCCATCTTGTTCAATTATGTCTTGCAAAAGCCTATCCATGAAGCACTTTAAATAGTTGAGCGTGTTTACTATTATCTGGCCAGCTGTGAAAAAAACAGGTTTAGTAGCACTACAACATATTAGTAAAGAAACTCGTGAGGAACATATAATTTTCTCTTTTTCAAAAAATAATTTTAAGAGGAGAAGGAAGGAGAACTTTTTGGAAGTATTTAAATGAACACAGAAGAATTTAATTTTTTTAAACCCACCACTCTAGATTTTTTTGTTTTTGCTTTTTGTTTTTTTTTTGCTTTTTACTGGAATGGTAAAAATAAATACAAATGATTGATAGCTCTATGTGCACATTTATTTGGACAAATATCAAATATGTGATGTATTCCTTGATTATTTTACTTGATTATTTATGTTTAATTATGAAAACACAACTAGTAATTTAATCATGCATAGTTTTCCTTGTGCATTTTTAATTTTTACTACAGTTCTTTGGCCAGGCTAACTTTCAAAAAGGAAAGATTGACTTCCCAGCTTCAAGGAATTTGTATAATGACAGACAAGTAAGCTTGGTTACCACACTCAAGTCACACAGCAATTTCTCCTTGATCTATACTTTTAAATTTGGGGCAGACCCTTCAAAGTCTGAAACTCTGGAGATGAAACATTTAGGCAAAAAGAGTTTATAGTCCTTGAGATTCAGCTCGCGCGTGCGCTCGCTCTCTCTCTCTCTCTCTCTCTCTCTCTCTCTCTCTCTCTTCCCACCCACACACAGACACACACACACAGACACACACACAATGCTTCTTCATTGCTATAAAAGCATTGACTTAATATGCAGAGCTGAGGACATCATTAACTGCAGCTTCAGATAAAGTACTTCAAAAATGTTCTAAAGCAGGAAACTTATAACACTCTAAAAATTTGAAACTCTTAAATTTCCCATCATTATTACAAAGTTCAAAATCAAAAGTGAACTCAGACTTTAAAAAATAAATTTGCCTATTCATAGAACTTGATTTCCCACAAGCCTCTCCTTAATTATTATTTTATAAGTTGCATCTTTCATTGGGCAGGATGCCATTAAAATTTTCTTTGGAGAATTTACTAGCACTATCCTGGCAATCTGTTTGAATCTATTAAATTTTAAAATTTACAAGCACATTTTCCTTCAGAGTTCAAGTACTCTCAATTTATACAAATTCTTAATGGTATATATACTGATGAATTCTACCATAAATGTAGGCACTTGCCTATGTAATACTAGTGGCCATTCAATAAAGAATTGCAATTTTCTTTTTTTTAATGAAAGTACAGTTGACATAAAATACTATATCAGCTTCAGGTGTTACAACAGTGATTCAAAATTTCAATACCATATGAAATGACCATCGCATTCAATTTAGTAACCATCTGTCTCCATACCAAGTTATTACAGTATT
Source organism: Pteropus vampyrus (assembly GCF_000151845.1). NCBI lineage: Eukaryota > Metazoa > Chordata > Mammalia > Chiroptera > Pteropodidae > Pteropus > Pteropus vampyrus. Next base: position 7,488,163 of record NW_011888872.1, on the reverse strand, counting down.
ACTGACTGTAGTCTCTTTGCTGTACATTACATCCTCTGATTTGTTTGATTTATAAATGTGAGTTTGTACCCCTTAATTCTCTTCACCTATTTTACCCATCCTCTACCACAGTCCCCTCTGTCAACCATCAGTTTGTTATCTGTATCTATGAGTCTATTTCTGTTTTTTTGTTGATTGTTTTACTTTTTAGATTCCACATGTAAATGAAATCATATGGCATTTGTCTTTCTCTGTCTGACTTATTTCACTTGGCATAATACCTTCTAGGTCCATTCATATTATCACAAATGGCAAGATTTTATTCTTTTTTATGGCTAATATTCCATTTTGTATATATAACACATCTTCTTTTTCCATTCATCAATCAATGGACGTTTAGGTTGCTTCTATACCCTGACTATTGTAAATAATGCTGCAGTGAGCATGGGGAGAACTGTGATTTCCTTATCGAAAATAAAAAATCCAAATAAAAATAAAATATTTTTTTATTTTATAAATAAATTACATTCAGATTTGTTCATTTTTTTCAGTACACACTGCTACTACCTTGTCCAGATAGTCTTATTTCTTCCTCGAACAGGTACAAAGCTTTCCATATCTTGAGAGGCTATTACACATTCTTAATCCTGAACCAGAGTGAATTTTTAAAATACAAATTTGATTATGTTATTCTCTTGTTTAAAACTGTCACATCTACATGTTTCTAGGATAATGTCCAGATTCTTTACAAAGGCAGCCACGTCCTTAATGGCATGGTCCCTTTATAAATGGCTTGAGTACAAGGACTTTCACCTAACCACCTATTGTATCTCTATTATCTAGTAAGAAATCTAGCAATTCTAAACACATGCTTAGGATGAAATGATCATTTGTAGAATGGCTGTTGAATTAGTCATGAGGGTAGAATCATTTCATCTGCTATATTTCTAAATATATTGTTTTCTATCATTAAAAAAAAAAAGAATACATCCTCTTAGAACTTAACTATATCTCTTCCAAATGGCATTTTTTTGAAAAGAAGTTTCTCTTCGTTTTTTTATTTACTAATTGTAGAATTATTGAAGTTTTCCTGTTGTATTTTCACTGTATATAGAGTGTCATTTTATTGCTTTTCTAATAATTTTAACATGCATATTTATAAAAGTCCAAAGTTGATCAGTATTTTTATCTTCCAAATAATATAAATATGCTAACATACCTTAATTTATATCTCCTTACATCCAGTTTATATGCTCTTGTTTGATATTTCAGATGTAACATGTTTTCCTTTGTCAGTCTCATAAACTTGACATTATATTTATGGTTTTAAACAGTCAGCATTAGTTTAAATTTATAGTTACCAAATTCTGTGCTTGTCATATCATCTTGCATATTAGTTGTGAAATTTTTTTGTTATTGTTTCTGAAGTACATCTATTAGCAGTAAAATTCTCTTGATGTTAATAATCTGTGTTATTATACCTCAGAAAATGTCTTCATTTTTACCTTGTTCTTAAAAGATATTTGTAATGGACGTGCAATTTAAAATTGACAGTTATTTTTTTCAATTCATTGAATATATTAATCAAATATTTTCTGGATTCCATTGTTATTAAAAAGTCAAATATCAGTCTAATTGACACTTACTTGAAGGAGATCTTCCTTTCCTCTTTGCCTGCTTTTAAGATATTTAATTTTTGGGTAAACTGCAATTCTTACACATTTTAAAAACATATTAAACATTTTCTATCTTGGGATCATTCTGATATCTAAAATCTCATTTTTCTTTTTCCGTTTTCTTCTGTTACTGCTGGCTCTTGTACATTCTGCCTTTTATTCCCACATATTTCATGGTTTTTGTTTGTTTGTTTGTTTGTTTTATTGTGGTCTCAAATTCCTTGAAATTTAATTTGTGGTAATTCTTTGATGACTGAGCAAAAATCGTTTCCACCAAAAAATGTTTATATTTGAATCTGCTAGATACTTGAAAGCAATAAAAATCTCATATACCTTTTTCACCTTAAAGATTTTCAGATCAAATAATATACCAAATTCAGGCAAGAATTCCTCAGAGATTCAAATTATGCATTCACATTTCACAGGAGGTTTTTTTATTATTGTTATTATTTTTTAAATTTCTTTTTAACTGGAATAAAGATTGAAATGAGTCATTATCTTTTCCATATGTTATTTCAGGTTTACGTTTAGTGACTCTTAGTTTTACATAGAATCTTAGATTATACACTCAGTTCTGCCATTGTCTTTTACACCATGATCAATGAAAATTGTGTATATATATATATGTGTGTGTATATATACACACATGTGTATGTATATGTATAAAATCTACAGAACCCTGACTAATACAGAGTTTGCTATCGGGAAGTAAAATGCTACTGTAATAAGTATCTAAAAATGTGAAATTGGTTTTAAAATGGAGTAATGGATAGAGCTGGAAGAGTTTTAAGGAGAATGATTTTTAAAAATCTTAGATTTCCTTGAAGAAATTGGTAGGAACTTGAAATTTATAGGTGATTCTAGTAAGGTTCAGCAAGAAAAAGGGAGCTGTAGAGAAAACTTTTTTGTCTTAGAAGATATGTATGTCTTCATGAATAGAATATTCCTGGAAATATGGATGTTAAGGTGCTTCTGGTGAGGTCTCAGATAGAAATGAGGAACTTGGCCAAGTTGTGTTCCAGCATTTTGTGGAAAGTAGAACTTGTAATTGATGAAATAGAGATTTAGCTGATGAGATTACTAAGCAAAATATTGATGAGGCAGCTTGATTTCTCCTTGATTTCTATTGCAAAACTTAAGGGGAGAGAGATACATTGAAGAAGGAACTGCTAAGCAGTAAGATGATTTGGAAAATTCTCTACCTACCCAGACAGACTGCTCTAGAAACAATACTAAGGAGACAGAACCTTTTTCTAAAGAGATTATGTATGGACTAATGGATCCAATCAACTATCTAGGCAAAAGATAGGAATAGAGATTTAGTTATCAAGGAAAGGTCTATGGAGGACTCTCTTGTCTAGTGGCTTGGGCCCCTGTGAATTGCATTTGAGGCCAATAAGGTTTCGAGAATTTTATTCTAGCAGAAACACTCCCAGCTTTGACTGAAAGAAACAGAGATGGGACAGAATAAAGAAATGCTATTGGACTTCTGTTATTCTACAGGCAGATAATGGACTAATAGAGATATCTGTCTGTAAACACATGCTATCCTTTAAGAAAAGAGAAGAATGACCCCAAAGGAAGTTCAGAGGTTATTAAGGCTGCCACAGACACCACAGACTTAGAGGACACAGGACAGGGTATGTGTGTGTGTGGGCTGGGGGGAGGCAGGACCATCTTCTCAGTTCTAGATGTTGAGGCTACCTTGTCAGTTCCAGAGGGCCTGTTCCCAGAGCCTGTAGTCACAAAGGCCAAGGTAAGAGCATCCAGCCAAAAAGGATTGTTCTCAAGGCTTAAACTTTAATGAAATTTACCTTGCTAGATTTCAACTTCCATTTTCTTCCTTTTGAAGTTGAAATATCTATCCTATGTTTGTTCACTGTTGTATTTTGAAATTTATTAACTTATTTTTTGGTTTCATAGGTTCATAACTGGAAAAAACTTTGCCTCGGGATGAATCATACCTCAATTCTCACCCATAGCTGATCTTAAATGTCAATTAGGTGGTATAGAGTTAATACTGGAATTAGTTAAGATTGTCAGGGTTGTTGGGATGGGTGTAAATTTATTTTGTATATGAGAAGGTTATGAATTTTTTTTGGGGGGGGGCAGAGGATGGAGTGGCATAGGATAAATTGTGATCTTCTAAAATTCATATGCTGAAGTCCTAACCCCTAATACCTCAGAATGTGACTTTATTTGAAAGGGAATTTTTACAGAGGTAGCCAAGTTAATTAAGGTCATTACCATGGGCACTAATTCAGTGTGACAAGTGTTCTTATATAATGAGGAAATATGGACACAGAGGTGCAGATAGAGAGAATACCATGTGAAGAGACATATTGAGAAGATGGCCATCTGTAAGTCAAGGAGAGGCCTAGAACAGATCCTACCCTCACAGCTCTCGGAAGGAACCAGCCCTGCTGACACCTTGAATTTGAATTTCTAGTCTCCCAGATGGTAAGACAATACATTTCTGTGGTTTAAGCCACCCAGTTTTGTAGTACTTTGTTATATCAGCTTTAGCAAATTAGTGTACCAGGAGGTCTATCCTCACCCCTTTTCTCTGTTAATCCAAAATTTTAGAATTTATTTGCTCCCAAGCCTATGACTCTTTAATTTATTGTACTGTGTCTGACATCATCAACATATATGTCTATTTCAAGTTTCAGTTTTTTAAATGCTAATTAAGCATCTCTACCTATATGTCTCATTTAAACATATTTAGATAAAAATTTTCCCATTGATCATTCTCTTATATAATTCATCTTTATAAAAGACCTTCTATTTATTCATTGTCTAGTTTCATATTAAACTTTCTCTCTGCATCATTTCCATATTTAAATTTTCCCAAAGATACATCTCAAAAATTTTACCTTAACAACTCTGACATCCTTAGTTCAAGCTCTTGACATACTGTTTTTTAGTATCTTAAATTGGGAAGCAGCACATTATAGCATTATTTAGATTTAAGTTTGAAACCCAGTTATCAGGGGAGTTATTTAAACATCTAGAGTCTCTGTTTCCTTATTTATAAATTTAATATATGAAAATTATAATACAAATATGATTAAAAAAAAAGTTGATAG
>NW_011888872.1:7478282-7480339 GCF_000151845.1 Pteropus vampyrus | reverse complement strand
GCTCTGTTACCAAATAGTTGTAAACCTTGAATAATTCATATCACTTCTTGTTGCCTAATTTATAAATTGAGAATAACAGTGTTTACATACCTTACCTCCCAGGGATGTTGTGAAGCGTAATGACAATAAATATTGTTGAAACACTGGAAATGTGAGAAAACACTTTAAAATGTTTCAAACATTTTATATAAGACTACCTTTTCTTCAGCTTCAAAGGGAATATATTGTATCTCCCTTTGGTTATTTATAAATCAAATATTAATTTTTAAAAAATATTATCATCGTTTAAGCCACGTCATGTTCTCTAAACAGATACAGTTGGAAAAAACAACTTCTAAAATTCATCAGACTCTGTCTTTAACTTACCAGGCAGTCAGATGACATTAAATTATCAAGCGAATTTCAGTTTTATAATTCTACTTTTATTCTGGCATCTATAGCAATGCAAAGATAATTGTAATGAAACTGCCATAAGAAGGTGTGTTGGCACAGGTCTAAAAATAATGTTTTCTGATATTTTAGTTGAATCCTCAATAAATTATTTTGATGTTACATAGTCATCTAACACTTTCTGGCTTGTAGAATGTTTTATTGCATGTAAAACCAAACCTTATTTTTTTTATAAAGCGTGGAGTTGTTGCTTTGGCTAAAAAAGATCCATTCCAGAATCTAGACACTTTATATGGCCCAGTGAAATAGGTGCCTTGCTAAATTTCATCATCTTCAATTACCTACCCACCCTTCTCCAAGTTATTAGAGTTCCTTAAGAAAACCTGATACTTTTCCTTAAAGCGCCTGCACCAGCACCATGACTCATATACAGTTCTGTCAGTGCATTTTCTTCTTGGTTGGAATCCATTTGGTCAGTGTGAGCTGTCAGCTTAGATCTAAATCCTTGTATATTTTTGCATATGTGGAGCAGAAGTCACCTCCATGGGCACATTTCAAAGCTGACAGTTTGGCCTTGATATTTTAAGAAGCTTTCTTGTCTTCTAGAGGGAGGAATTATAACAGTGAAGATGGTCATGGTTCCTGCATTACTTTTTCTTCATTATACTCCAATCATAGATTTGGTAGAATAAGCCTTGCTTAATTCACAATTTTGTTAAAAAACAGCTTTGAAATACATCTACTCAGTCACATTCTGGCCATTCACTGCTTTGGTTAAAGCCGAATTTGGCTGAGATTGATTTCGTGTCAGTATTAATTGTTCAGATTAAGAATAAAGTAAGAATTTGAAATGCTGTACTTAGGACTTGGAATTAAGTACTAAATGAACAGATTATTTTTGTGCATTTTGTACTAACCATGATGCATTTGATTTGACGTTTTTTTTGGTTGGAAAGGAGGGGCAGACTGTCACAAGGAAATAACAGATTGCATCAAGACATTGGCTTGCCAAGACTAACTTACTTCAGACAGCAATCATGCTAAATAAACCACAGATCGTTGTATTACTTATAATGATTGAATTCATTGATTACTGTTTTTAGTTGAATTGTTTATCCTGCCTGTTTATAGTCAATATCATTTCTACTCCCAATCTAGTCATTTTTAAAATGATGAAAATAGATTTTTGTTTATTTGGGATTCATATAAAGGACATGCTAATCCTATGTAATGTTGAGGAAATTTATTGCAGATTTTAATTGCTAAACAAAAGATCTTGGATTTTAGTACTATAAATGGAAAACCATTGGAGGCTTTTGAAGGAAAGATCATTTTTTTTGGAAAAGGAGGGCTTTTTTTTCCAGCTTTATTGAGATATATTGGCAAACAACATGGTATAAGTTTAATGTGTGCATTGTAACAATTTGCTACATGAAGTAATTACCACAATAAGGTTGGTTAACACATCGGTCTCCTTCATACAGTTACCATGTGTGTATGTATGTGTGGTGAGAATATTTAAGATTCTTAGCAACTTTAAAGTACATAATACAGTACTGTTAACTGTAGTCACCATGCTGTTCATTAGATCCTCAGAACTTATTCATCATGTAACTAGAAGTTCATACCCTTTGACCAACATCTACCCATTTCCTCTATGCCCCATC
>NW_011888872.1:7470761-7478232 GCF_000151845.1 Pteropus vampyrus | reverse complement strand
AAGCTCTTGACATACTGTTTTTTAGTATCTTAAATTGGGAAGCAGCACATTATAGCATTATTTAGATTTAAGTTTGAAACCCAGTTATCAGGGGAGTTATTTAAACATCTAGAGTCTCTGTTTCCTTATTTATAAATTTAATATATGAAAATTATAATACAAATATGATTAAAAAAAAAGTTGATAGTTGGTCACGGGGATGGGGAGCATGGCATAGAGAATGCAATCAGCAGTAATGTAATGGCTAGGTGCAGAGCCAGAGGAGAGAAAGTAATCAGGGGTTGTTTCATAAACTGTATGTTTGTCTAACTGATGTACTATATACTTGAATCTAATAGTAAAATAAAATTAAAAAATAAAGTTTAATCATGTCAATTTCCTAACAAAAAAATTAAGATTAAAAAAATTTAGAAAACTTTCGCAAGTTTTCAAAAACCCATAAGAAAATGTTTAAACTCCTTAGATTAGCAAATATATTTATTTTCAAAGCTAGTGCTCCATCTATTCCTCTAGCCTCCCCACTTTGTCCTTGCATCCTATGGACAAGTAGCACTGAACTATTTTTATTTTCCTAAAAACACATTTTTTATATCTTCGTATGTTTTCTCTGCTTACAATATCTTTCTGCCAGCTTAGCTGCCTAGCAAAACTCTTCTTACTGTTCTTAAAGTCAAGGATCCTCTATTCTGAGTAGTTTCTGAACTCATATATTACCTCATTTTCTCTGCCATTTGAAAATAATGGTCAATATCTGTTAGAACATATATTGTGTAATGCTATAGGTTTTATTTACACATATTTTATGCAAAAATGTGGATTTTTTTAATGTAAGCGTTGTGTGTGTGTGTTTTTTTTTTTAATTTTTATTTTGATTTCAAAGCATAGATATTTGCTGTCATTTGGAGTCAATAATTCCTCACTACATGAGTGAATGAGCAGTGATGACATGCAAACTAGACTTCGTTTCAGGCCACATCAAATGAAAACTCTTGTGTAGGATGCAGAGGGAATTCAAATGTTAGACAAACTATAGTCTGCTATTATCTCTTTGTAACTATAAGACATTTTTGTAAGACATAAATTAAAATTTAAATCATAATCATTTAAGCGACAGTTTAGGTACTAATTAAGTCATAAATATGAATATAGGTTCTATGTTAGCTATTTAAAACATTAAAAACATTTACTCCTTGATGGTATTGAGAATATAACCAGGGCTTTCTCAGTCCTTTATTATGTTTGTTTCTTCCAGAAAGAATATACAGTTATATATAATTAAGTTATTGTTAGGGCTTGCTGACTCAGGAATCATTTATTTTTACCTGATGATTATCTACTTCTCTTGTTGGAGTCGTATGTCTGGATTTTAAAATTTAACTCCTAATTTCCAACTTCCTAATGAAGGGGCTTCTCCTTATAACAGTAAAATACAGCTAAATTTTCAACCCCAGCTCTGTTACCAAATAGTTGTAAACCTTGAATAATTCATATCACTTCTTGTTGCCTAATTTATAAATTGAGAATAACAGTGTTTACATACCTTACCTCCCAGGGATGTTGTGAAGCGTAATGACAATAAATATTGTTGAAACACTGGAAATGTGAGAAAACACTTTAAAATGTTTCAAACATTTTATAAGACTACCTTTTCTTCAGCTTCAAAGGGAATATATTGTATCTCCCTTTGGTTATTTATAAATCAAATATTAATTTTTAAAAAATATTATCATCGTTTAAGCCACGTCATGTTCTCTAAACAGATACAGTTGGAAAAAACAACTTCTAAAATTCATCAGACTCTGTCTTTAACTTACCAGGCAGTCAGATGACATTAAATTATCAAGCGAATTTCAGTTTTATAATTCTACTTTTATTCTGGCATCTATAGCAATGCAAAGATAATTGTAATGAAACTGCCATGAGAAGGTGTGTTGGCACAGGTCTAAAAATAATGTTTTCTGATATTTTAGTTGAATCCTCAATAAATTATTTTGATGTTACATAGTCATCTAACACTTTCTGGCTTGTAGAATGTTTTATTGCATGTAAAACCAAACCTTATTTTTTTTATAAAGCGTGGAGTTGTTGCTTTGGCTAAAAAAGATCCATTCCAGAATCTAGACACTTTATATGGCCCAGTGAAATAGGTGCCTTGCTAAATTTCATCATCTTCAATTACCTACCCACCCTTCTCCAAGTTATTAGAGTTCCTTAAGAAAACCTGATACTTTTCCTTAAAGCGCCTGCACCAGCACCATGACTCATAGACAGTTCTGTCAGTGCATTTTCTTCTTGGTTGGAATCCATTTGGTCAGTGTGAGCTGTCAGCTTAGATCTAAATCCTTGTATATTTTTGCATATGTGGAGCAGAAGTCACCTCCATGGGCACATTTCAAAGCTGACAGTTTGGTCTTGATATTTTAAGAAGCTTTCTTGTCTTCTAGAGGGAGGAATTATAACAGTGAAGATGGTCATGGTCTGCATACTTTTCTCATATACTCCAATCATAGATTTGGTAGAATAATCATTGCTTATTCACAATTTTGTTAAAAAACAGCTTTGAAATACATCTACTCAGTCACATTCTGGCCATTCACTGCTTCGGTTAAAGCCGAATTTGGCTGAGATTGATTTCGTGTCAGTATTAATTGTTCAGATTAAGAATAAAGTAAGAATTTGAAATGCTGTACTTAGGACTTGGAATTAAGTACTAAATGAACAGATTATTTTTGTGCATTTTGTACTAACCATGATGCATTTGATTTGACGTTTTTTTTGGTTGGAAAGGAGGGGCAGACTGTCACAAGGAAATAACAGATTGCATCAAGACATTGGCTTGCCAAGACTAACTTACTTCAGACAGCAATCATGCTAAATAAACCACAGATCGTTGTATTACTTATAATGATTGAATTCATTGATTACTGTTTTTAGTTGAATTGTTTATCCTGCCTGTTTATAGTCAATATCATTTCTACTCCCAATCTAGTCATTTTTAAAATGATGAAAATAGATTTTTGTTTATTTGGGATTCATATAAAGGACATGCTAATCCTATGTAATGTTGAGGAAATTTATTGCAGATTTTAATTGCTAAACAAAAGATCTTGGATTTTAGTACTATAAATGGAAAACCATTGGAGGCTTTTGAAGGAAAGATCATTTTTTTGGAAAAGGAGGGCTTTTTTTTCCAGCTTTATTGAGATATATTGGCAAACAACATGGTATAAGTTTAATGTGTGCATTGTAACAATTTGCTACATGAAGTAATTACCACAATAAGGTTGGTTAACACATCGGTCTCCTTCATACAGTTACCATGTGTGTATGTATGTGTAGTGAGAATATTTAAGATTCTTAGCAACTTTAAAGTACATAATACAGTACTGTTAACTGTAGTCACCATGCTGTTCATTAGATCCTCAGAACTTATTCATCATGTAACTAGAAGTTCATACCCTTTGACCAACATCTACCCATTTCCTCTATGCCCCATCTCCTGGCAACTACCATTAAACTCTGTTTCTATGAGTTAGGTTTTTTAGATTCCACATATAAGTGAGATCTCATGGTATCTGTCTTTCTCTGTCTGATTTATTTCACTTAGGAAATGCCTAGGAGGGTTTTTTGTTTTGTTTTGTTTTGTTTTAGTTGGTAATGTATATGTACATAATGGTTATGTCTGAGTTAAATGAATTGTTTGCACATGATCAAGTTCACAAATATACTGACAAAAACAAACTATTGGCTTATAGTATACTCATAGAGGAGCTCAAGGTGCCACAGAAGTCATATCCAGCAACTAGTGGACCCTTGACCCTTGACCACAGCCTGGGATTCCTGCAATTTTAGGGGTCCACAATCATTGCAGAAACTGGACACCGTTTGAGAATTGCCAAAAATGTCAGGAAGCATTGACAGCTATGGAAAGCGCCCCCTAAGAGAGGTTAACATATATCAATAACTACCTTAATTAAGAATATGACCTGCACAAATGAGTTCTTAAATTCTTGATTAAAGTACATTTTTATTAAATCTCTGTTCAATTTTCAACCTTTATTTACTGAATAAATATTTATTGATTGCTTACTGCATTACAGATAGTTCTGGGCATTCAGTAAACAGTTGTAAACTAGTTATGAAAAGCCTTTTCTCTCATGGGACTTATTTTGTGGTGAGATGGATGGTGGGTTAAGGAAGACAATAAACCAATCTACATGGAAATCATGGTGACCTATATAGCAATAGGTTTAGTTGAGTAGAAAGAGTAAAGGTGAAATGAATAAAGGAAAGAATGGAACACGAGGAAGTGGAGATTGTGACAATATACAACTAACTCCCTGAGAAATTTTGCTGTAGAGAAGAATGAAGAATAAAGCAGTATATGAAGGGAAACCATCTTTAGGATAGTTGAACATGAATGGAATTGAAAGTCTGAAATTTGACAAGATATTAATAATAGTTTTGGTGTCACGAATTACCTTTAACTTAAAAAAAGAACTAGCATAATTTTTATTGTCATTGAAGTCTTAAGTTCACAACTATATTGAAATTAAGGTAAATTAAATGATGAATATTATCAATAGATTTTTGATGCTAAGAGAAAATTTCAAATCATGAAGGAAACAATGGGTTTAGATAGTATTTTAAAAAGAAAAAAAATATTATGAGAAGTTTGAATAGGCAGTTATGCTATTTTAAATTTATACTATTATGAATTAAATCTGACTTTTCCCCAGTTGTGGACAGAAACTATTTATTGTCTGCTATTTTCAATACTCTGTGTGTGTTGTGTTTATAATAAATATGCTGTATTTTAAGTGCAAAAGTATGACATTATTTTTAAATTAAAGTACCTAGAAATTCTATTTCAGGAAGATACAAAGTTGTTAAGTACTGTACTGAATGACTGAAAATGTGCCCTTTTGTATTGTAGATGACCTCATTGCCAGTGTGAAAAATATTAGTAATCTGTACTTTTGAAACACTCATTTTTATTACTTTTCCTTTATCATAAGTGTAAAAATACCATTATATATCAGAAAGCTATAACAAACATTAAAATGGATTCTGTCTAATGTTCAACATGTCATAACAGAAATTCAAATAGAAAAATATGTCTTCAATAACAGTTTCTATTACAAATATGAATATACCTAAATCTTAATTCTTACTTATACTATGCTAATGAATATACTTAAATCTTAATTCTTACTTTTACTATGCTACTTTTTATTAATTTGCATGTCCATTATTACTTGCTCGTATAATTGAATGCTGCTACATTTTTATAAATTCTAGTTTTCCTCATGCTTTTAATATGTATTTATTGTATTCCATCTCTAGTGTCTCTTATAAACAAGATATTTCACTGTGACTCTTTCACTTTATTAGTACTTTACATGAGTAACTCAAACTGTTCAAATTCTTTTATTTTTCAATCTGTTCATGACATGAAGAAATGCCTTATAAGGTAAGGCTGCCAGAAGATAGTTATCTTAATGAGTTGCTATTTTCAAGAAACAGTAATAATCATTAGATAGATTCCCTGGAAACCCAAGACAACAACATTCACCTGGAAAATAACACAATTCAGTTATAAACAAACTTTATGTAAAAGTATTAATTTCCCATTTTCATACTTTCCACTGACATTTTGAAGTCATAACTTTTTTTGCAGCTCTAGATGTACCAGCTTATCACACCCAGACCTGCTTTCACAAGCAGTAGAATCATCTGTGTAAACATGAATTAATAGTGCCCCAGGAGAGATCTTATAGCATTACAATTTAATACAAACTATATGATGAGACAATATTAGTACCATGATAGAAGATGCTACATTTCTTTGATTAAAAGGAAGACATGAAATAAATATAGAAAACATTGGCTCTAAATTGATATATAAAAACAGTCACTAAGTTAGTAAATTTATTTTTGGTGAAGTAATATGGATAACTAGACAATAGGTTTATAGACATACATTAAGCTAAACCTGAGTTTAAGCAATCCGATACAGATTCCAAATGTATATTTATCTCATCACCTATAATATTTATTTTTAATTGATTCTGGAAATCCAAGCATATATAGCCATTTTTATTGATTTTTGAGTTTAAGACATTTTTCACTGAGTCTCAAAAGAAAAACATCTCATTTGGATAAGAAGTGCCCAGGAATGCAGTCACACAGCATTGCTAGTGTGCATATTGTACTGTACATGTATAAACAAAATATTCATCTTGAATTAAGATATTCTGTCCTGGTAGCAAAAGGCCTGGTATAAACATTTGGAAGGCAACTAGGTTTCTCCCTTTTTACTGTAAGTCAGAAATGTGCACCTTATATTTGGTGTGATTTTCTTCACTTTAGTTCAAGATTTTTAAAAACCAAACTATGAGTGTTTTCCTGTAAAATAGTTAGACATTAAAAAATATCGACTGGATTATAGGTGAGAGATTCAGTTTAAAATAAGATAGCTATATACCATGCAGTAGTTGCACATTTAGAAAAATCTACAGATGGGTCTTTTTTGTTTATTTGCTACATATATGCATTTTGTAAATACAGCTGCAATATAGAAAAATGGCTGGAAAAGTAACTGTTAAAAGGAAGCAATGGATAACATAAATCTTGACCCATACTAACCAAACAGACCTTGAAAGGGTTAAATTCTCCAAGCTCTCAATATACTCCCTTACTTAACCCTTGTGACACAGAGTAGCTTCTTTGTAACTTCTTTTAAAGCAGAGCACTGACCTTGAGAAGGTGTATTACTTCTCATTTTACAGGTGTGTAAGAGTTCTGAAAAACACTAAATTTAATATCAAATTTTCTTTTTAAAACTGGAGTCCGTCATACAGAATTAAGTTATGTATTCAAACTTCAAATTCTAGTGGAAAAGCAAATGAATGGAGATCAGTTTTACCTTTGAGTTTATTAAATTAACAGACATCATGAGGTTTCATTAAGTTTTAAGTTCTGTGTATGATGTGTAAAAGAAAAACTGCGCCAGACAATTTGAACAGGCAAGGAAGACTTCATTCAAGGCTATTGGAATAGGGAAGAGAGATTAAACTCAACTCCTCCAGAACAAAACAAAACAAAACCTGGAGTATTTTTAAGTACTTGGGTGAGTTAGTGCAAAAATACTGAAGGATGTTTGGGGGGATGTTGGCAATGTGATTAGGCCATGTGTATTTGCTAACTGATACTTATAGAAGGTAGGCTTCACCCTCCAAAACACACACTCATTCTCATTCTCTCTCTCTCTCTCTCTGTGTGTGTCTCTCTCTCTGTCTCTCTCTCTCTGTCTCTCTGTCTCTGTCTCTGTCTCTGTCTCTCTCTCTCTCTCTCTCTCTTTCTCTCTCTCTCTCATATTTCAGAGGGATGGCTCTCAGGTCCTTGAGAATGACATTGCTCGCTTATAAACCTGGCAAGAGGCTGAAAGAACATTCTCAACAGGGCAAAG
>NW_011888872.1:7467879-7469476 GCF_000151845.1 Pteropus vampyrus | reverse complement strand
ATATTTCAGAGGGATGGCTCTCAGGTCCTTGAGAATGACATTGCTCGCTTATAAACCTGGCAAGAGGCTGAAAGAACATTCTCAACAGGGCAAAGGAATTTACAATTGAGAATTTTCTAAAGTAAATGCACTAAGGAAAGAGAAGTCAGGGACCAATAGTTAGGAAGAAAACTGTTTGAAGTTTAGTCAAAGTAAGGGGACCATTACGACTGCCTTGATCACAAGTTAAATATAGGAATTGAAATGTTTTCTGTCCTATTCATTAATAGTTAAAGGGAATCTTACGCTACGTGCATTTTACTTTTATAAGAAATATATCTTTAAATTTCTGTTATAGAATATGTGACAGTACCTCTACTGGTATAAACAATGGCTTTTTACATAGTAAAAGTCAGTTTACTTAACTGTAAGAAGAGAACTAAAAATATTCCCACATGGTTGGTCATCACTGATAATAAATAAAAATATGCGTAGAGTTATTATTACTGTCCAAAGTTATAGACTATACTCAAAAGGATAGCTATTAGATGTCACTAATGACCATATAGTTTCTAGATTCTGCTTGAAAATTATTACATGATTCAATGATACAGATTACTATGGTGAAAATATTTTGACACTTTTTTATTTAAAATATCTATTTAAAAAACGTTATATTCATTCTGTGCAGTTCTATGTAACTTCATTTTGATTTAAGAAATATATAGTTTTACATTATTCTAAGCCGAAAGTGCCTATCTCTTTTTAATATTTCATTTTCCCCAAACCATATAAGCCAGAGGGAATGAGGGGGAAAAGTCTAATAACTTTTAAGGCTATAGAGTTTTTGAGACAAGAAAGTTTTAATGTATCTTCGTTTCCTTTTGCCTACCCAATGGCTTCTGGCTTCCCTTTTCTATCCACAGATGATCTTTTTTTTTTTATTTTTTTTTTATTTTTTTTTATTGTTTATTGGGGTAACATTGGTTTATACAATTATATATTTTTCAGGTATACATTGTATTTGACATCTGTATATTCTATTGTGTTTACCACCCAAAGTCCAGTTTCTTTCAACTACCATATATTTGATCCCCTTTACCCACTTCACCCTCTGCCTACACCCCTATATTTGACCCCCTTTAACCATCTACCCCTCTCCTCCCCCACCCTCTGCTCTCTGGTATCCACTAGTCTATAGTCCATGTCCATGAATCTCTGTTTGTCTTGTTCATTTGGTGCTTTTAGGTTTATATCCCACATATAAGTGATATCATGTCATTTTCAACCTTTTCTGTCTAGCTTATTTCGCTCAGCATGATTGTCTCTAGGTCCATCCATGTTATTGCAAATGGTAGTATTTCATCTCTTCTTATGGCTGAGTAATATTCCATTGTATATATGCACCAAAGCTTCTTTAGCCAGTCATTGTAGGACACTTCAGTTGCTTCCATGTCATGGCCACTGTGAATAATGCTGCTGTGAACATCAGTGTACAAATATCGTCACAGATACGAGTTTTCAAGTCTTTGGGGTAAATACCCAGTAGGGAGATTGCTGGATCATATGGTAGTCAATTCTTAGTTTTTTGAGGCACCTCCATACTGTTTCCATAGAG
>NW_011888872.1:7463262-7466595 GCF_000151845.1 Pteropus vampyrus | reverse complement strand
TCACAGATACGAGTTTTCAAGTCTTTGGGGTAAATACCCAGTAGGGAGATTGCTGGATCATATGGTAGTCAATTCTTAGTTTTTTGAGGCACCTCCATACTGTTTCCATAGAGGCTGTACCAATTTGCAGTCCCACCAGCAGTGTATGGGAGTTCCTTTTTCTCTGCATCTTCTCCAGTATTTGTTATTACTTGTCCTATTTATTATAGCTATTCTAACAGGTGTGAGATGGTATCTCATTGTGGCTTTGATTTGCATTCCCCTAATAGCTAGCAATGTTGAACATCTTTTCATATATTTGTTGGCCATTTGTATGTCCTCTAGGGAGGAGTGTCTGTTCAGATCCTCTACCTATTTTTTGATTTATTTGTTTTCTTGTTATTGAGTCGTATGAATTCTTTGTGTATTTTGGATATCAGGCCCTTATCAGAGGCGTTGCTTGCAAATATATTTTCCCATTTGGATAGTTTTCTCTTTACCTTGTTGATGGTTTTTTTTGTTGAGCAGAAGCTTTTTAGTTTGATGTAGTCCCATTCATTTATTTTTGTTTTTACTTCCCTTGCTTTTGAGGTCAAGTTCATAAAATCCTCTTTCAGTTGAAGGTCTTTGAGTTTAGTTCCTATGTTTTCTACTATACATTTTATTGTTTCAGGTCTTATATTCAGTTCTTTAATCCATTTTGAATTAATTTTGATGTGTGGTGATAGACAACAGTCTAGTTTCATTCTTTTGCAGGTGGCTTTCCAGTTTCCCCAGCACCATTTATTGAGGAGGCTTTCCTTTCTCCACTGTATGTTTTTGGCATTTTTGTTGAAAATCATTTGCCCATATAAATATGGGTTTACTAGTGGACTCTCATTTCTGTTCCACTGGTTCGTGTGTCTGTTTTGCTACCAGTACCAAGCCATTTTGATTACTGTTACTTTGTAGAATAATTTGAAGTTGGGCAGAGTGATTCCTCCAGCCTCATTCTTTTTTCTCAGGATGGCTTTGGCAATTCGGAGTCTTTTGTACTTCTATAAAAATCTGTTGATTTTTTGTTGTATTTCTTTAAAAAATGCCGATGAGATTTTGATGGAGATTGCATTATATCTGTATAATGCTTTAAGTAATATGGTCATTTTAACTATGTTGATTCTTCCAATTTAAGAACATGGAATATCTTTCCATTTCTTTGTATTTTCTTCGATTTCTTTTAATAGGATCTTGTAGTTTTCATTATATAGGTCCTTCACATGTTTCATTAAATTTATTCCTAGATATTTAATTCTTTTCTTACAATTGTAAAAGGAATTATTTTTTCCACTTCTTTTTCTGACGCTTTATTATTAGAGTATAGTAATGCTTTGGATTTTTGAACGTTAATTTGGTATCCAGAGACTTTACTGTATTTGCTTATTGTTTCTAGTAGTGCTCTTGTGGAGTCTTTAGGGTTTTCTATGTAGAGTATCATGTCATCCACAATAGTGACAGTTTGACTTCTACATTTTTTATTTGGATGCCTTTTATATCTTTTGTCTGATTGCACTTGCTAGGACCTCCAATGTTATATTGAATAACAGTGGTGGTAGTGGATACCTTTGCCTTCTTTCTGATCTTAGAGGGAAGATTTTTAGTTTTTCACCATTAAGTCCAATGTTGGCTGAGGGTTTGTCATATATGGCCTTTATTATGTTAAGGTACTTTCCTTCTATACTGATTTTGTTAAGTGTTAAGATTATAAATGGATGCTGTATCTTGTCGAAGGCTTTTTCTGCATCTATTGATATGATCATATGATTCTTATTTTTTAATTTGTTTATGTGGTACATCACATTAATCGATTTGCATACGTTGAACCATCCCTGTGCCGCTGGGATGAAGCCCACTTGATCGTGTGTATAATCTTTTTAAAATGTTGCTGTATTCGTTTCGCTAGTATGTTATTTAGGAATTTTGCATCCATGTTCATGAGATATACTGGTCTGTAGTTTTCTTTTTTTGTGTTACATTTACCAGGTTTTAGTATCAGAGTAATATTGACCTCATAAAATGTGTTGGGAGGTATTGCCTCCTCTTTGAATTTTTAGAAAAGTTTGAGGAGAATAGGTATTAAATCTTCTTTGAATGTTTGGTAGAATTCACTGGTGAAGCCACTTGGTCCTGGACTTTTATTTTTTGGTAGGTTTTTGATGATTGTTTCAATTTCCATACTGCTGTTTGGTCTATTTAGATTTTCCATTTCTTCTTGATTCAGTCTAGGAAGGTTGTATTTTTCTAAGTACTGGTCCATTTCTTCTAGATTATTAAATTTGGTGTCATATACTTTTTCATAGTATTCTTATATGATCCTTTGTATTTCTTCAGTGTCTGTCGTAATTTCCCCTTTCATCCCTGATTTTGTTTATTTGTGTCCTTTCTCTTTTTTCTTTAGTGAGCCTAGCCAGGGGTTTGTCAATTTTGTTAACCTTTTCAAAGAACCAGCTTTTCGTTGCATTTATTTTTTCTATTGTTTTTGTTTGTTTGTTTGTTTTCAATTTCATTTATTTCTGCTCTAATTTTGATCATTTTTTTCCTTCTGCTGACTTTAGGCCTCATTTGTTCTTCCTTTTCTAGTTTTTTAAGATGAAGCGTTAGGTTGTTTATTTGGGCTTGTTCTTGTTTTTGGAGATAGGCCTGTAATGATATGAACTTTCCTCTTATGACTGCTTTTGCCATGTCCCAAAAGTTTTGATATGTTGTACTGCCATAATTATTCATTTCTATGTATCTCTTGATCTCTTTTTATTTCTTCTCTGACTCAGTTATTCTTCAGTAGCATGTTGTTTAATCTCCATGTGTTTGTGGTTCTTCCTGATTTCTTTTTGCAGTTGATCTCTAGCTTCAAAGCATTGTGATCAGAGAATATGATTGGTATGATTTCAACCCTCTTATATTTGTTGAGGCTATCTCTGTGTCTCAGTATGTGGTCAGTTCTTAAGAATGTCCCATGTGCACTAGAGAAGAATGTATAAGTAGCTGTTCTGGGATGGAAGACTTTGTAAATGTCAATTATGGCCTGTTAGTCTAATGTGTCATTTAAGGATGTTATTTTCTTATTGATTTTCTGTTTGGATGATCTATCTATATCCAACAGTGGGGTATTTAGGTCCCCTACTACAATAGTGTTTTGGTCTGTTTCTCCCTTTAGTTCTGTTAGTAATTGCTTTATGTATTTTGCGGCTCCTTGATTGGGAGCATAGCTATTAATAAGTGTTATGTCTTCTTGGTGCATGGTTCCCTTTCTCATCATGAAGTGTCCCTCAGTATCTTTCCTTACCTTTTCTATTTCAAAGTCTGTTTCATCTGATGTTA
>NW_011888872.1:7438082-7463212 GCF_000151845.1 Pteropus vampyrus | reverse complement strand
CCATAATTATTCATTTCTATGTATCTCTTGATCTCTTTTTATTTCTTCTCTGACTCAGTTATTCTTCAGTAGCATGTTGTTTAATCTCCATGTGTTTGTGGTTCTTCCTGATTTCTTTTTGCAGTTGATCTCTAGCTTCAAAGCATTGTGATCAGAGAATATGATTGGTATGATTTCAACCCTCTTATATTTGTTGAGGCTATCTCTGTGTCTCAGTATGTGGTCAGTTCTTAAGAATGTCCCATGTGCACTAGAGAAGAATGTATAAGTAGCTGTTCTGGGATGGAAGACTCTGTAAATGTCAATTATGGCCTGTTAGTCTAATGTGTCATTTAAGGATGTTATTTTCTTATTGATTTTCTGTTTGGATGATCTATCTATATCCAACAGTGGGGTATTTAGGTCCCCTACTACAATAGTATTTTGGTCTGTTTCTCCCTTTAGTTCTGTTAGTAATTGCTTTATGTATTTTGCGGCTCCTTGATTGGGAGCATAGCTATTAATAAGTGTTATGTCTTCTTGGTGCATGGTTCCCTTTCTCATCATGAAGTGTCCCTCAGTATCTTTCCTTACCTTTTCTATTTCAAAGTCTGTTTCATCTGATGTTAGTACCACTACTCCCACTTTTCTCTGAATGCCATTTGCTTGAACTATCATTTTCTACCTTTTCACTTTGAGTCTATATTTGTGTTTGGAGCTGAGATATGTCTCCTAGAAGTTGTATATGGTTGGGTTTTGTTTTCTTGATCCATTCTGTAACTCTATGCCTTTTTATTGGTGAGTTCAGTCCTTTTACATTTAGAGTGATTATTGAAATATGATGTCTTCTTATAGCCGTTTTATATTTTGCTTTCTGGTAGCTTGATGTTTCCATTTCTTCCTTTTCCTTGTGTTTCTGTTTTCTTTATTTTGGTTGGCTTTTGTGGGTTTTGCCTCTGATTCTCACAGACCGTCTTAAGGCTTACACTTTTGACATCTCTGTCTTCCTCGTTTTTCTTAGCTATTGTCTCTTGGCTCTTGCTACTAGGTTTTTTTTTTTTTTTTTTTCTAATTTCCTCACCACATTTGACTTTTATTCATTGGTTACTGACTGTATCAGTAACAGGATAAGTCATTACCTTATTGACTTCTCATTGGCAACCTGTTTCTATCAGTGTGGAGAATTCCTCTTTTTGGATCTGAAGAATAAATAGTTCTCCAGGAAATGCATGACAGGATGTTTGCATGGCTACTTCATATTTAGAGGAGCAAATATAGTCTGTAGTTACCTAGAGTCAAAGAACATGAATGTAAGACTTCTCAAGACTAAACACCTTAGCATTTAAGTAACTAGGCCTCATGGGGACACATAATGTTAGTGGGACTAAAGCACAGAAACTCTAGCAGTCTTCTAATACCATCACTTATCTCCTCGGCCTCTCCACCTATTTCTGCTTATTTCATCTTGCTTCAGCACCCATAACTAACTAGTCTGTTAATTTTGTATTCTAATCTCCTAAGAAATATACTGCAATTTGATCACTAACCACCATAAGGAGCACCCACTTTAGATGAATATGTATTGTGCTATGGAATTTTTGTTTTCTGTTGGCCCTGATTTTTTATCTACTTAGCTCTAAGAGCAAAGAGATTTGGGACTGATGGTGAAGGAACAAGTTATTCTAGGAGGATTATTCTGTCCTGGGCTGTGGGCATGACAGGACCTTTTTATAGAAGTCTTCTCTGTGATTATCACAAAAGAGAGAATGATTAGCTGGGAAACTATAGTAGACACTGTTAAAGGGTAAACTGAGTAAAATAGTGTGCTTAAAATTTTCAGCTTTCTAATGTAGAGCTACATGTGGAGATTACAAAGCAGTACTTCCCATGAAGAGGCCAGCTTCTCTAATCTTTAAGGCTCCATGTTTTGTGTTACTGCTGCCAGTACATCTGCTTGACTGTGGCAAGAATCATCAAATTTTTCAAGAAGCAACTTTTGTCATTCTCATAGCAGCTTTTCTGTATTTTTACGTTCTCCTGATTTTTCTAAGGAACTTAACCTTTATGACTACCTGTCAACCAGTGTGAGGTTCTAGATCAATCTCAGCATATTCTGGAGTGCTTGCTGAAAGTTTGAATCAATATCAGTTTTCCAGAGTCATTTTCCTATGTGTATCACATTCCAATTGAGTCTAGGTTTTATGCCTGCCTGAGTCTAGTTCTGCATTTTCCTACTAAGGAGGATGCTCATGGGTCATCAGCCAGTATCAGTGTTCAATGTGACCCTTCCCAGTGTCCACAAAGCCATTTTTCAAAACAGAGAGCCCAGATGGCCTCTCTCTTTCTTTTCTCAGGGTGAGTTCCCTGATTATCCATAACATTTATATCCCTCTAATTTCCTTACTCCCTTTATTGAGAGTTTTGCCTTTATTCACTAAGAGCTTTTAATTCCAAAGTTTTTTGTCACCTTTGAAAAGACTTCCTACAGGATCCTATTAGAAAATGAATTATTGTTCATCCACTTTAATAGCTTAATGCTCTTAAAATAGTAATGGGACTAAGAAACAGATTCTTACCATTATTTTTGTCCTATGACTTGGTACTTGAACATTATAGTTATACCAGTTTACAAATGTTATTATGGTCAAAGCTTAAGAGAACTATGAGCTCGGCTTTATTTATTAGAAATAAGGATCAGCTAAGAGCTGGAGAGAGCTGATGCTTGAACTCAGCTGTTCTATTCCCAAATTGCGTACTCTTCCCATGACAAGACACAAATTATGTTATAGTAATATTTCTACAAAACTAGTGAACACTGGTAGGTAGGGGAGTTATTTTTAGAAGCAGTGAGGCCTAGTAGAAATTCCCAGTCTTCTAATTATTGGTTATGCGGTATTTCCCCCAACATTTTTAATGAAAATATTGAAGCATAAAAGTTACAGCTAATATCCATATACACCCCACCTAGATACTGACATTAATATTTTACCATGTTTTCTTTTTAACAATAATGAACTCTAGCTGTGTAAGTTTGACAAGTTATTTTTCTCACTGTGGTATGGCTTCCCAGTCAGCAAAGTGGGAATAAATAGCACCTATCATATAGTGTTTTTGAGTATTACCCAAGACAGCATTTATAATTGACTAACAAAATACCTGGAATAGGATGAATCATAAATTCAGTGAAAATGTTCTCCACATGAGCAGTTTTCCTTCCATGCAGGGAAAAAGGATCCATGCAGAGAAAAAATGACAAGTAGTTGGCTTTACAAATAATTTTGTAAAGGCAAAATTATTCTGTTTTGAATGGCTTTATATTTCCTTCAGAGTCCTCAGGTTAACAAAAAACTTATTTTAACTACCTGAGATGCCTTGAAATATGCAAAGTGTACTGGCTCTTTCCAGGCCACCAAAATCCTGTAATTCCATGGTGAATATTCAGAAGTATTGACTCTTACCCATGGGGTTCTGTTCAGATTTGGAGGTTGGTATAGTAGCTTTTAAAAATCAGTGTTTCATCAGGCCAGATGTTAATTCAATTTGATTTCTCAGCTGAATAATGGTTCTTAACACTGTTTCCTGTCCCTCAGAGCCACCAGAGATATTACATCTAAGTACATTCATTTAGGAAAACCTTCACTTTTAAACTTAGGTTTTAAATGCAGTTTGTAGTGATAAAGGACAGCAAAGTCCTCAAAGGAGAGATAACTTTAAGGTTCACTAGGTGCCACTGATTAGGGAAGTATGTTCAAAACAAATATTTGCAAAGAAAGAAAGGGGCTAATGGCTAAATAAAACAGACCAGAGTTAATCCAGGACAGTGATTTAAATTCTTAGGTAACTGATTGAAATGTGATTGCATAGGTTATATAGATATTCAGTGTGTGTAGGGGGGGAATTGCGTGATTTACCTCCATCTTTATAATTCTGTTTTGGAGAAAAAACCTAAAATAATAGGAATCGAAAAATTAAAATGTCAAATTAGGACCAT
This sequence comes from Pteropus vampyrus, assembly GCF_000151845.1. NCBI lineage: Eukaryota > Metazoa > Chordata > Mammalia > Chiroptera > Pteropodidae > Pteropus > Pteropus vampyrus. The sequence continues at coordinate 7,459,242 of NW_011888872.1, read as the reverse complement.
GCTTGATGCTATAGATCTTGAAAATTGTATCAGAAAATCTGAGTCTCACTTCTCGTATTGAACTCTATGGCCTTTGATATTCTCATCTATAAAATTAAAATGTTTCTAAAGCATTATTTCCAATTTAATTGCTATCTTTGAAACTACATGGAGGAAGCTTTGAAACTATAAATAAAATATATTAGAAGACAGATTAAACATACTGTTTTCTACTATTTTATAAGAACTATTTAAAAAAGTATTAGGTATGGAAAAACCAATAGAACAATAATAAGGATGTAGAGATATAGGTATTATCAAGCAATGTTGGTGAGCATATAAATTTGTACAATTCGGGGGATAGAATTTCTGTATTTGTAATAAATTAGAAAAGGAAGTTGCAGACATATATGACTCATGTACCTAAAGAAGGGGATCTGGCTGAGCCTTCCATGTGTGCTTATTTGCATAGGATACATCTGAAAGGATGCAAGGAAAATATTCAAGGAAAATATGATAAGGAAATGATAATAGGAAATATAAGAGTTTTCATTTTGGTTAAGGAAACCCTTGCTTTTAAAGTTTTCTGTTGTTTGTTTGAAGTTTAATACATTTTGTAGACTCAAAGGGCATCAAAGCCTTCTAAGCAGAAAAATTTTAAGGCAGGTAAATTGAAAAAAGTCCCTCTTTATTTAAAAATTTGAGAGCTCCAGTTAACATGATAAACTAAGCATTTTAATAAAAAAAATTCCCGCTTTCGCTTTAAACAATAGAATAAAATGTCTGCAGATTCAACGAATGTTAAAATTTGTTCTCCAAGAAATGTAGAGGAAAAAAATCTTGGCGATATTAAAATAAGTGTGCTTAAAATGTTCAAAAGATAAGGAATAACCATCTAACAATAACAGCATGACATAAAAAAATGAATGGATATTTTAAAATTAATTAATGTCTAGTTGCTGAAATTGAAAAAAAATGGGTAAGAATAGTGGTTTACTAGTTCAAACTAAATGGAGAACTAGTGATTAGAAGGTACAACTGGAAAAGTTGTTAAGTCTTCAGCATAGACTTAATAAAACATAGAAATAAAATAAAATAAGACATTTGGGAGGATGGAATGAAATGATATGACAATGTGATAGAATGGAAGAAGTCAATATGATAAAATTACTGAGACATGTCCAGGGTTAAATACATTTAAGAATTCTTAGAATGATGTCACAAAAAGAGTCCCCATAAGGATAACTCAAAATAAATACACAAGTAGGTGCAATGTAGTAAGAGTGCAAAGCATTTAAAAAAATACATTTTGACCTAGTGATAGTGAAAGATCTCTTAATAAAGATCACCCAAAATCATCTGTAAAGATGAATATAGGAAGATTTAACTACATTAAAATTAAAAATGTGTGTTTAACAAAAGTCCCACTGGTAGTTGACAAATTAGGAGAAACGATTTTTCTTCTTTAAATTTGACATGAGTTTAACATCTAGAATACACAAAGAACTTGTACATACCAACAACGAAAGATGACAAATGGCAATAGTATATGGTCAAATGATTTGGATAGCCAATCATAAAATATAAGATTTTAAAAAACATTATAAGATATGATACAAATCAAAGAAAGGAAAATTATATAATAAAGTATCTGTGCCATTAGAAGACAATTATTAGGAGGATGCATAAAGATATGCAGAAAACATTCTTGAATACTGCTGGCAAATAAAAGAGTGTTAGAAGCCATTCATGAAAGCAATCTGGTACTTCCAAAGGATATTATTACTTGTATATCCTATTAGACCATCAAATTTGCTGGCATATTTCCCAGAGAAAATTTTTTTTTTCACATATCAAAAGGGAACAATAATATTTTGTCAATTTTGGTTTCATTTGTCCTCATATGAAATCGGTGACAAGTTGTAGTCCATGATTAGGGAAATGTATCAAAAACAGAGAGAAATTATGCTACGATTATACTATGCAATAAGTGGACATAATGAAATGCAGCAAAATGAGCAGGTCATAAAAACAAGTTTAAGTAAAAAGAAATAAAATACAGGAAGAAATTTAGAGTATGTCACTATTAAAATAACACACACACACATCTAAGTTATATCACACTTTATTAGAGAACATATCTATGAGAGAGAATTAAGGCCGTGGAAATTGAATAGGAAGAGGGAAAGGTAAGTGAAATAAAATAATGAGAAAACATGAATTTAGAACATGCTTGCTGTAGACTGAAGTTATGATTAACTCAGTTCTATATGCTCCATATATAAAGAAGAAAAGAGAATCCTGGAGAAAATGGGGGAAAAAATGAGTTAAGGAAATGATAAGACAGTGATATGACATAGGCTTTCACTGGTCAGAATGACAGAGTAACAGAACTAGATATAACTACTGGCAGAAAACGGTTTAAAAAAAAAAAACCTGGAAAAATAATAGAAACAGCAGTTTTCAGACAATGGGAAGGAGACAGCTTAAGACAGTGATCCCTGAGAGATTTTGAAAAACAAATGAGGTAAATTTTAAATTATTCTACCTTACTGCCTTGAGACAATTCCCAGGTTTCAGACCATGACACACAAGTGAGTAATTTACATCTCTGTTTTAGCTTCCACTTCCTGGTTACTCAAAGCCTAGGTGCCAGTCATAGTTGTAAGAGCTTAGGACATTTTCAGGTCTTTCCTGTGTACATGTGCTCTTGGCTTCCTACTTTCCCAGGAATATATTGGAGCTTTTCAAAACTCTTATTCCCCACAGCATCTCATTCCTCAGCTTTTCTTACAAGCATTTTGGTTAGTCTATTGTTTACCCCAACAGTTATCTATTGCCCCAAGCAGTAGTGACTAACACATTTGCCTATAAATGTTTTAGAGGGTTATGTACCCTGAGTAGCTCTGTCAGCACCTGAACTGTTCTGAGATAGACCAAAATAAGTCATTTGGATATCTTCCATGGAGCCAACATATAGGTGAAAACACTCAAGCACAGATCTTTGCAAATTATGTTCATTTCTACACCTTTGGATCCCAGTACCTATATCAGGAATGTGGTGTTCAAGGCAACCACTGAGCTGGGAAGAGAGGAAGGGACCAGAGAAGGTTAAATACCACAAAAGTCTTTATTTTTATTGAGGTTCAGACAGTTTTTCTTGATTATACATTTCTCTGCTTACTATAAGATTTTCTTTAATTTCTAGAGTTCCAAAAAAGTTGATCCCAACAATTTTGCCAGTTTGTTTTTGCTTTTATACAGGGATAAACTTTTGAATTCCTTATTGTGCTATTTCCACTGATGTCCAGAGCCACAACACTTTAAAATAACACTTTAAATTATTATCTTTTGAATCTGTTTTTGTATAAAGAAACTGAAATTAAACATTCAGTGTTTAAATAAGTATGCTTTAGCATCAATATGCAAAATGTTTTGGGCAAAGATGTGTCTGAACATAGCATATTTTTCAGTACATATTTGAAATGATTAAAATATGGGTATCTTTCTGGAAGCTAAATTTGGTCATGCTCTTAATATTTCTCTACCTCAAGCCTGTTTCTGTATTTCCCATTTCTCTTGCTGACACCAGGCTGAAAACATTAGCATCAGTTTTGCATTATCTTTCTTCATATTCTATAGTTCATAATTGTCATTAAATAGTTGGGATCCCATTTCTAAACACCATCACCCTATTTTAGATTCTCATCTCTGAACAAACCCACTGCAGTAGATTCTTAACTAAACCTTCTGCCTCCAAACTCTTCTTTACCTGAGACTCTAAAAGTAAAATTTTCTCTTTTATCCCATTGCCTTATTATCCAAAGTCTATAAGGCAACAAAATAAAATTATTTACTGTTTCTCAAATATTACGTACGCTTCTATGTCTACCTCAAGTGCCCTCTTTGCCAGTAAGTTCTAAATTATTGCTATCATTCATCCAATTGCAAATATCACTTATTTAGAGGAGCTTTTACTCTTACACAAGAACTTTTAATCTGTAGCTGATTATTTTTGCCAATAATACTTTATTCTAGGCTTTCTTTTAGAGTGGTCTTTAAGTATATCCACATTTTACTTCCCTGAAAGTTTTCTAGGTGCAGAAATCGGCCTTTCCATATTTGTATCTATCCATTACCTTTCTTAGTGTTTTGCATAAATTTTCTACTCAGTAAATATTTGTTGAATTGAATTTAAAGCTCTAGTGTAAATTACTTATTAAAAGTTGGCAACATGGCATCCATTAAAAATATCATGTTTCTACAGTTTGCTGTAGTAATCATGACTATTTCCTACTAATGCTATCTCATTGAAAAGAAACAAAAACAAAAAATGAGGCTGTTAATAGTTACTTTAGTAAAGTGTTAAATAAATACTTTTCTGTGTAGAAATGACAAAAGGAACTTCCCAGTGATCAACTGTATAATAAAAGCTGGAAAATAAAGCAATTGTTCTTTTTACTGTATTCAAAAGAAAGACTGTATTTATAGACAAGCTGACTATGATTTCATGGAAATCTTCATAAATATTTTTGAATACCTTAAGGCTAAAATACAGCCCTTTTATGAAATATCATTAAATAAGAAATTATATGGTAATTAAAATTGTATTCACTGTAGGATCAAGGTTATTTTGTGACTTTTCTTTGTACCCCAAATTATAATAAACTGATATTTATCTCCTTGCTTTAAGTCAAATGGTTGCAAATGGGCTATGAGGGAATATTTTCTTTCAAATTTGTTGACTGAATTTTTGTTAGGCTGTGAGCCAAGTCATTTTTACCTCTTTAATATTCTTAGTAATTACTCCACACAGTGCTATCAGTGTTCATTCTGCTCTGCATTTGAAGTAATGAACAGACACTGATTAATTACCTCCAGTTTTATTTGTCAGATTTTATCACTAATTCAAAACGTATTACTAGTCTTAGAAGATGGGTCGTTTTTAAAGGGCTCTCTCCATCCAGTGTTTTTATTTTGCATGCCTAGATATGACTCATCACTTTTGCTATCCTCTCTGTCTTGAATAGAGCCAGAAAACTCAATCTCCAGTGACAGCTGCATTAGGTCTTGACTGTGCAATATCATCCTAACTTTTATCATTACCCTTTGAACTTTCTCAAGGAGTTTTATAGCTCTTATGCTAATCATTTGATTCTGAGTACACCCAGTGAGGTGGATGAAATGAATATAACCATCCCCTTTTAGATATCAGAAAACTGAAACCCAGAAGGATTAAATGAATCATTTAAGTTTAGTGTCAGAAACCAGTTAACTCTTTTCTATTTCCATAACATTATGCTGCAGTCCTTGACTGATTATAATCTTTTTGGAAAAAAAATACTATCATGTATTTTATATAGTTGTTTTTTACATGATGTGTAAAAAAGGTGTTGGGAAACGATACTCATTTTAGCAATTTTGAGGACCACAGAAAAAAATAACATGAATATCATTTAAGTTTGTGTGTAGTTTCTATTTCATGAATCGTTTTCTTCCTTAAGGGTTTAAATCATTGTATTAAGGTATTAATTATTTTTATTACTCTGGTTATCACCATATTATAATAGGTCATTGAGTAAAGCACATGTCTACCAAAAATAAGCCAAGAATGTTGAACAATTAGTGAAAAAGTTGGCAAATATGATCTCTATAGGCAAATATCTCTTCCTTTTCCCCCATTAATCAACATGTTAATAAATGTTAAACAAATAATTTATTTTTAGCTTCAAGGCAAGGTATATTCCAAACTACAAAAGGAACAAAAGTTATGTGTGGTGTTCGAATTATTCAAGTTGTAACTTTTTATTCCCACTTTCTAGTATCTTGGCCAGCCTAAGTACACACTAGTACTGTTAAATATAGATTTTAAAGATGTATATGACATGATATTTTCATTCTAGAATTCTGATACTTTTAAAGAATGACCGTAAAAACTATCTCCATATATGGAAATACAATCCCAATAATGATACATTCTAAGAAGTTTTTCATTTTACCACATATTTCAGAACTTAGTAGAAACAAAGCTCTATTGTGGGCCATATATTAGCATATAGGGAATCTTGCCTTACTTTTATATAATATAAATGGCTTCCTACCGATAGGAATTACCTTGTTAGAAGATGCAACCAGAGTGAAATTAAAGGAAGGATGTTCTTCCAAATATCAAATAGTAAATGGCTAGTAGAAAGCTCAATATAATTTTTAATCTTGTGTATCTTTACTCTTTTCTACAGAGCTTAACATGTTAGAATTAACTTTTTAGATATAATATTTTGTCAGGTAAACCTCAACTCAGGTAATGATGTTCTACAAGCAATCCTCACCCAGAGAACAGATTGGAATTTAGTATCACTGCTGTATTTTAAAACTTTCTCATCACCATTTTATTGTGTTGAAATGTTCCGATCCCTACTTTTCCTTCTGTATGGGAATTTAATGGCATAGTCAGTAGCGATATCATCACAATGTTCCTTTGAGGGAGAGACAGCTGTGCTCACCTACAAGTGGTATGCAACATAAAAAACTTAATTCAAACAGATACAGTCTAATTAAGACATTATAAGATGTCTTCCCCACCATACACACATATCTCAAAGCTTAGTAGAAATAAAGTTCTAAACTGACTGGAGGTTTTACATACTTACCTTTATTCACAGGACACTATTGTTATATTCAAAAGGATTTCTCTATCACAGATTTAAAATAAAAAGAATTCATGACTTATTACTCATAGAGATTCTCTTTCACTTTTCCAAGTCTTTGTTTAAACCAAAATTCTAACCTCTTTAAATTCAGTCTTTCTGGATAATTTTCTTTTGGGGACAACAAGGTTATTGGACATCGCTTATCATGATGCATGATTCCCTTCATCACAAAACATTACTATCATGTCGCATTTGCCTAGGGCAGAACATCTGAATGATGACCAATTGGCCTTCCAGGAAACTTACCTATTGTCCCACTAAGACATATATGCAATTCTGACAACTAGATGATTCTAGCTACATGGCTATCTGCCTATTTGTCATATATATATATATCACATCACACACACACACACACACACACAATTTGTCTAGAGCCCTTCTTTTATTTAATTGTTTTCTGTTCAGTATTGAAGGGCCTGCAAGCTTGCAGACTAAATACCCCAATTCATTGCCAGCTCATCTCTCCTATGAGGTTTGTTAAAGTGAGACATTTCAGAAAGAAAAAGAGTCCATTTTGTTTCCAAAATGTGAGTCTCATCTCAGGATTTATACACTTGCTGTTCAGCAGCTCTCTAGTAGTTCCATCACTGACCATGCAGTAACTTCAGTTACACTGCAGTTAGTTCATACTTGTTGTTTCAAGTCCAAAGATTGACATGACCTCTTCGTCTGTTTCATTTATCTTCTTACATGCTCTTCATGAACTACCCTCTTTTTTCTTTTATTCTTTCAGTTATATATAGCATATTTCTAGCCAGTTCCCTGCAAGAAATCTTTCTGTGGAATATTTAGAAATCTTTTTATTTTCTTAAGTTAACTCTGATTGATGCTTCATTTGCTATAGGAAGTAGTACCAAGAAATTGGTCTTTGAAGATGGCATTCTGGGTATGGGTTTTCTGACTAGGCTTGAACATGATAATAACCTTATGGCCAGAGGAAAATGGAATAATGTAAATGTTTGCAGCAAAATAAGTTATTTAATTCATTATTTGTTTTTGCTTGGGCTGGAGTGCCAGTTGAAGATATAGCTTTGAGATACCAGTTGATTGCTGCAGTTGCCTTTTTTGGTAGAAAAGATAGTTTACAAAGACTCAGGCTTGCTAGCAATTTCTGATAAGTTTAGGGGAAAAAAGAACATGCAAAGGCTTTAAAATTTTAGCACAAGTCAAAGAACGAAGATCACCACCTATGATTACACTACAAGTATATCTTAGCTCATTGTAAGATTGTTGCAGCTAAAATTTGAATCCAAATTATTATTTTGTATGAGGAAGAATTAAAATATGTTAATATAAACTTATAGCTCTTATTGAAGATTAGGAAATTGATTGGGAAAATAATGAGATCCTTAAAATTATAATGAGGGCATATATAAAGATTCAGATAAATCTCTGAAACTTAAACACCTGAATCTCCTTGAACCTGCACAGCTAGGGAAAACAGGTTGTCCCCTGTTTAAGGAAATTGTCTTTCCATTGTTTAAGACCTATAATGACAGATGAAGACACCTTTCAAAGGGATTCACCTTTGCATCATGACTTCCCCTTGCTATCTGTATTGACCCAGGCTCAAAATTAGGGTTATAATCCATCATGCTTGGTTTAGAGAGACAAATATAGAGTCTAAACCAGGAAGAGTTCATTGATAAACCATAATATTTTTAAATGCTACTTTATTTCAGCAGAAAGCTGGTAAATATATTAATAAATTTTTAGGGTTCTAGACTAGGGGTCAGAAAACTAAATTATGTAGACCCACCTGTTTATAAATAAAGTTTTATTGGAATGCAGCCATATATTCATTTATGTGTGTAAGTCAGTGGCTGCTTTTGTGCTATAATGGCAGAATTGCTATATTCCAACAGAAACCTTATGATCATTAAGCCTAAAATATTTACCAATGACTCCTTCAGCAAAAAAGTTTGCTGACCCCTAATCTAGACCAAGGGAGATAGAGTATCACATTGGATCAGGCTAAATTTTTCGATATTGGTGTTTTCACCCAAGTCCATAAGTAATGTGCTTACTAGAGTAGCTCATTTGACTGGTATAAGCCTAAATCAAAAAGCAGTCCTATATTAAACGAGGCTGAGATAACAAATTCTCTAATATCATATAGATAATTTAAAGATATAAGTGTGGCTAACTGAATTTACTTATGTAACCTTTACTGCTCTAAATATATAGCCCAAGAATGTCTAGACTCTATAACTTCAATCTGACATTATGAAATGTATTAGTGAGAGGAGCACCAGTAACATTGCATATATGAGGGTAGGAGATGTGGCCATTAAATCAGCCCTCCAGTTTCAAAATGGAATGATGAGATCTTGAACTAGCAGAGGCAAAGAGACAGGCATAGGTACTCTCATAAAAATAATTCTGGAACAGTGTTTTAATGTGTGAAGATTGTTGATGGTAGTTAGTTGATCATAGTAATGAAATATGCAACTGGTAAAATGTTACATGGCCCATATAATTAGTAAGACTCTAGATCTGGCATAAGTTGTTTCTCAGACAATAGGTAGTTCACATATCCAGAGTCATTTAGTGAAGGAAAGCTACGCCCCCTTGAAGAAGAATCCTGAGAATTTCTAGATTACTCTCTGTGAATTTTTACATTGATGTGGTCTAGGGTTTGTCAGAACATTCCCTTAAAAGAGAAAAAAGTCAGTACATGTTTTACTACCACTTATCCTACATGTACACAGACACACACAATGCTTGGTACCATATTCTTTTTTTGTTTTGGAGGCAATGTTTACCCATTTGTGTTCTGTTACAAGTTATCTGTTAGAATTCCATTTTAAAGGAGGCTCAAAACAAACCAATGTTCTGCAGTAGATCCAGGCTATGTACAAGATCCTCTGTTCTTTGGGCCTTGTGATATAGTAAATCCAATGGCACTAAAGTGTTTGTAGCAGACAGGGATGATTTATGGACCCCTTAGCAAGCATCAGAATATAATCACAATGCCAACCTCTGAGTCATTTTAGGAAAGCCATATTTCCAGATACTATTTATCTTTTGAGAATTTGCCCCTGGGCCCTCATGCAGACTAAATGCTTCTCAGTGAAACATCAAGGACTCTGCATTCCAGATGTCACACGATGAACCTGATGTTATCTAATCTTCCAAGCCATAAAAATCTGATGTGCACTGTCAATGTCCCTAAATAAGAAGTATGCTTATTAAATTGTATTTAGACAAATAATGAAGACACTATGGATTTCATGAACCAGTGTTCTAAAGCACTGTTCCTGTCACGTTGTCTTATTTCTCTTAACCCACATCTATGTACTTAGTTCCCATATACTGAGTTTCCTACAACCATAGCACTGTTGAAGAAAATACTTGGACATGGTTTATACGTGATTCTGTATGGTATTCTGACACAAATTGGAAGGGCATTATTTTCTCATTACCACAGAAATATATGATGGCACTGAAAGAGGGTAAAAGGAAATCTTTGATGTGGACAGATATTTAACTTATGTATATTATTGTCCATTTGACTTTGAAGAAAAGATGGTCAGAGGTATAGGTCTGTATTAAATTTTTGGCAGTGGCTCATAGTTTGGCTAAGTGGTAAAGAAAAAAAAAACACGTAAAGTACATGATTAGAAGATAGCAAAGAAGTTTGAAGAAGAGGCATATGGATTAATCTTTCATAATGAGCATGAAATATAGACTATCTCTGTCCCATATGACCCATTTCTAGATGGCACTCCTTACTGAGTAGAATCTCAAAATGCAGTGAATAAGATGAAATACACTGTTTGTTTCACTTAGTCTTTTTTGACACCTGGGTTCTTGCTCAGTGAGCTCATCTACAAAGTCTCCATGGCAGTGAGAATGAATATATTACGCTTGAGCTAAGCAACATGGGCTTCCTCTCTTTGAGGCTAATTTGTTTCTTGGCACTGATTAATGTCCACCCTACCAACTGTAGAAAACTACCTTGAGTCCCCAGTGTGTCACCAGTCTCAATAGGGAATAGCCAAACACTTAAAGGCAGCTTATTACATCAGACATCTTGGATTGTGAAGGAGGTAGTAGGTTTGTTCTTACTGGTATAGACACTTACTTTTGATATAGATTTGACCTTTTCTTCCACAAACAATTCTGTTAGCAGTTCCATCCAAGAACCTAGGAGTGCCATAAAATAAATTACATGACTGATATCCTTTACATCTTTTCTTCTGGAAAAATAATTTATTTGAGAATAAAAGAACTGTAGCCATGAACTCATTGACATGGGACTTAGTAGTCTAACCAAATAACTGTTACATTATAATCAGAAGTTAAAATTCTTAATAAATAGACTAGTGGTTACCAGAGGGTAGCGGGGAGGGGAGAGTGGGGAGGTAGATGGGGTAAAAGGAGTCAAATATGTGCTGACATAAAAGAATTAAAAATGAATAAATTAATTAAAAAAATTAAAAAATTCTTAATACTCTACCCATAAAAACAATGAAAAATATTAATTTCTAAAAACCCTGTCTGTAGCAAGCAGTTATATAAAATGGCACATTTCAGGAGAGTCAGGTCCCGATGTTACAGTTAACATTTTGATTACTCCAGAAGCAATGTGTCTGTGTCAGTAAAATAGATTATAGTACCAGCAGCTAGCTTTGCTAGCGTAGAGATATTAAAAGTGTGGGGCCTGTACAATATAGATTATAGATACTAGGGTATGGATATTAAGGAGATAGCTCCTTAATATGTAAAGATGCTGATTTAAATGATTTCAGGTGGGAAAAAAAATCCAAAGCAATTATCCAAGAGAAAGCTTTGGTGCCAAGAAACAGAAGTAGAAGGATTCAAAGCCTAATCTGCCACTTGATGAGCCACACATGCCATTGGTGATTCAGACATTTTGTACATATTGTAAGAATTTCCAAATGATGGGACATTGACTTTTGTGGTCATATCTCTTGATTTCCTGAAAAAATACATCACCATACACATGTTGTACAAGAATTTTTCTGTGTGATAAAACCTCTTTTAACTGTGCTATCCTTTGTCTTAAATTACTGAAAGTCAATGCAGCTATCAGAATCACAGTGGTGGTAAGTCTGCCATCTGTTCAATTTCTAGGCTTTGCTGAAAATAAATGGTAATCCAATCATCATTTTATATTTTCTGCAAAGTATTTTTATGGAAGTGCTAGATTTATGAGATATAATAGCCTCTTGTGGGGAAGAATGAAATTCAAAGCACTCCATCTCTGGCTTCCATATTTTATTATATAAAATGCAAATGATTTTTAAATTCATCCATTAACATGTGGACTTAAGCGATAACCTTCTTAATGATATAAAGAAAAGGAAAAAGTTTCAATTGACACCTTATTTTGTTTATATAGTTCTCATTCAATACTGACTTCTACTTTGGGACTGATTAGATTTATTATCCATGCATTATTTAAAAAGAATTAAGGCTGGGTTACAACCCACCCCTACTTTTAATCCTTCTAACTAAGATATTCACTACAAATCTAAGAAAAGAGACTATTGAAAATTCTCTTAAATTTCATAAATAAGAGAGGTAAACTGTCATTATTGGGATAATCATATTCCCCAACATCATTAACAGTGTTATTTATAAGATTGGTTATTCACTGTTTTTTTTCCAACTGTTCCAATTAATTTGAATTTCATTAAATTCTACAAGCCTACGTTGTTGAAAATGGGTGACACCATTGCAGATCATTCTTATTAACAGTGATAAGTCAGGTAATTGTGATTCTGGCTTTAATTCTCTCTGTCTTGTGGTATAGATCAAATTACATAAATATTATAGATGGGCATTATTTAGTCACTGTTGGCAATGGAAGTAGTATGCATGTCCTCTCTCACAGGGATAGGAATATAGTAGAAATTCAAGTCTTCATATTATGCATAAAAATAATATTTACATTTATAGTATTTTAAATTTCAAAATGACTTTGAATACTCCTTTCCAAAATTCATCTACATGCAGACAACTTACTCAGTTCTAGTTCTAATGTTTCTTATATATGTCCTGTAATTGGTAAACAGTTAAGTCATTTAATTATGCAATATCTTAGGCTGAATTGTATCCCCCCAGAATTCATATCTTGATGGATATAGGAGATAGTTATGCCTGTGAGAAGGCAGTTGAGGTTGATTGAAGTCATAAGTGTGGAGCCAAATATGACCAGATTGGAAAAATTATGAAAAGAAGAAGAAACACCATTCAGTTGTCTTTGTCCACTCCCACACAACAGAGGAGAATTCATGTAGAAACATGAAAATAAGGTAGCTGTCTGCAAGCCAGAAAGAAAGCTTGTACTAGAAACCAGCCCTGATGGCACCTTGATCTGACACTCCTAGCCTTTAGAACTATGAGAAAATTAATTTCTCTTGTTGGAGTCATCCATTCTGTGGTATGTTGCTATTGGCAGCCCAAGCAGACTAAATAAGTATGAAATTTCCAAATGTATGTAGAAATTGACAAAACAGAACAAACTTAAAACAACAAATTCAGTAGTCACCTGAAATACATTGAAAGCTTTATCAAATGATAGAACGATAACATACACTTCTATAATTTTATTTTAATAGTATTTTAATATATTACTTGATGGCATGCATAAATCTATAGAATTCAGAAGCTTCTTTGGGTAGATAACTGAGAAATTTCAGGATGATCTTTTGAAAAACAGACCAAGGCAATTCTATTTTGCTTCCTACTAAAAGCAAATTTATTTATATGGCTTTGACATCAGAGATGAAATTGTTAATTTCATTTCTACTTTCAAATTGAACATCTTTCTGTTGAGTTGCATTTCATTGGGAAAAGAAGAGCAATATGCCTTTCATTAACATGCAAATGACACTTTTTATACCATATTTTTGTTTTCTTTAAATTCCACATTGTTGTTATAAAGTTAACAGTGTCTCAGAGTTTGGCTTTAAGGAAAGCCCAACATAATTAGACATAGTCTGGATTCGATCCCAAGTTATATGAGATATAATCAAGTCCTGAATTTTCATTTTATTATGGTGAATTATAACCATCACCCAGGATATGCATCTTTTATCTACCAATGCTTTATAAAGACAGAAATAATGTATAGTGATAGGACATTAAGATTGAGCTTACTCACATTTGAATTTAAATATCAAAATAAATGCTATGCAAAATATAATCATTAAAAAGCAATACAATTTTCAGATGCCGTTGCATTGTCTTAAACAATTTTGAGGCTTACTTTTAGAATTTTCTTCAGAGATAATTTACTAGTCATGCAAAAATATTTATCTCATTTATTTTTCTTTCTCCTTTTCCCTTTTTCAGTATCTCAACTCTACCTACCATTCATTTTTGTTATATTAATACTGACTTGTAGTTGAGAAAAGATGAGAAATACTGGATTAGAGGCAGACTAATTTTTGTGTTGTCTTAGGTCTGGATATCTGAGGAAATCCTGACATGGAACACCTTAAAAAGCAGATAGATATGGTTTTCTCTGAGCTCTTCTCTAGAATAATAAAGGTTGTAACTATTGGTGAATCAGATTAGTCAATCATACCTACTAAAGAAAGTAGATAGTTATTGAATATCAAATGAGAAAACTAAAGACTAATTTGATAAAAAGGAGAATTTGAGAGAGTTGTAGTTTCTGATATCTCAAACAGGTGTCAAATCTCCATCTGCAATGATTTCTGACATCAATTACGAAGAGTTAGGCCAAACTTCACAAGTTAAGGACACAGTCCTCCACAAGACTCCCCTTACTTCAGGTATCAGCCACGACTTTGGAGGACTCCAGGCCACCCTCACTGCTCACCGGCTGGCTACAAATTTGGGGTTTACTTTTAACCACTCAGGTTTGTTAATGACTAAATTCATGAAAGTGCTATACTTGCAATAACAGTTTTATTTTAGCTAAAGGATACTAATGAAAAGGTCTAGGAAGGTCCCCAAAATGAAGCTCCCATTGTTTTTAGGGATGTGTTACCCTCCTGGCACATAGATGGGTGACAATATGCAGATTATTTTCAACCAAGGAAGCTCACCCAAGTGTTCATGTCCAGAGATTTTACTGAGACTTCAGTATGTAGGCATGATTGATTGAATCATTTGTCATGTGGTTTGGATTAATCTTAATCCCCCTTCCCACCTCCAAGGTTAGGCTGATATCATAAGACTCAGATTCCCAAACCTGTAATCACATGGCTGGTTTTTATGGATGACCAACCCCTATCATAACTAACTTTATTAGCATAAGTTATCAGCTGTGGTCTGAGGGTCCTGCTATAACTAACAAAGACATTTTTATCACTTGGAAAATTCCAAAGGTTTAGTAGTTAATTCCAAGGAACCTAGGACAAAGTCCAGCCAAATTTTTTATTACATGCCATCTCATTGTCTTTTACCATGGTGGAATTAATAATACTTAATTAGTTTTAGCTTTCAAGATATGATAAAGTCCTATTATATTTGGCAAACAAAAAATTACAATAACAATTAAAATGATAAGAATTAGTGGAGGTAGATGTTTTTATTGAATGCTTTCCAGTAAATAGGTACAGTTCTAATGCTTTAACTGTATTAACCTAATGAGAATCTTGCTTTATATTAACATAAGTAACACACTTAGTATTAAAGTGTGAATTTGCCATTATTTTGGTTTTAAATCTAGAGATGCTATTTTATTATGTTATTGTGACTCCTGTTCTTAGATTTCATGGATTTCAAAATAGAAACAAAATAGTTTTTCATTTTGGAAAAATACAATAGTTGTATTTTGGATTATGTAAATTAAGTGCTCATCATTGATTCTTCAATTTGATTCATAGAATCACTGTACTTTACCCTGTTGTGGTGACTATATCTGTGCAAAATGTTTAAAAATGAGGGCAGTGCTAAATGACCATTCAGTAAGACATATAAAGACGTAATTGATTTCCAGAGATTAATTATAAAGATTATAAGAAATTTGAGTAACGACATTTACTTTATTTTATTAATGCTGGTACAAGTTTCTTTTCCATCATTCTCCATAATAAATTTGAATAACACATGTTAAAACATTAAGGCATCAAAAAAAATCTCTCCATTTTTCAATGTCACTCATTCATAGGGATATTGCATCCCAAAAATTTAACAATAAAATTATTTCCCGTATAGTTTTATTTTATAAACCATACTTTTTTGTAGAATGAATGAAAGCAGCCCTTTTGCTCATCATTTAGCATTACTTGTAACTCATCTTGAATTGAGGGAAGGGTGATCAATTCTTTTTTTATTTTCTTTTTTTTAATTGAACTATACTTGACATACTATATTATATTAGTTTCAGGTATACAGCATAAATATTTGACATTTGTATACATTGTAAAATGATCACTACAGTAGGTCTGATTATGATTTGTCCACCATATAAAGTTAATACATTATTTTTGACTTTATTCTCCATATTGTACATTATATCCCAATGACTTATTTATATCTAGAAATTTGTACTTCTTGATTCCCTTCACCCATTTTGCCCTCTACCCCTCTGTCCACCACCAGTTGGTTCTCTGAGTCTGGTTTTGTTTCTTTTGTTTGTTTGTTTTGTTTTGTTTTGTTTTGTTTTTAAATTCCATATATAAATGAAATCATGTGGTATGTGTCTTTCTCTGACTTACTTTACTTAGCATAATACCTCCCATGACCATCCATGTTGTTGTAGATGGTGATTTTATTTTTTATAGCTGAGTTGTATTCCACCATGTATATTATATATAATAGATATCTCATCTTCCTTATCCATTCATCCATTGTTAGACACTTAGGTTGTTTTCATATCTTGGCTATTGTGAATAATACTTTAATCAACATAAGTAGGGAACATATATATTTTTGAATTAGTACTTTTGTTTTCTTCATATAAATAGCTAGTAGAATTGATAGATCACATCATATCTATTTTTAATTTTTTTGAGGAACTGTTTTCTATAGTGTCTGTCCTAATTTACATTCCCACCAACAGTGCATGAGGGTTCCCTTTTCTCTCCATCCTCACCAAGATTTGTCATTTCTTGTCTTTTTGAAAATAGCCATTCTGACATGTGTGAGGCAATATCTCAGTGTGGTTTCATTTTACAGTTCCCTGATGATTAGTGAGCACCTTTCTATGTGCCCATTGGCCATCTTTATCTCTTCTTTGGATAAAATATCTATTCATACCCTCTGACCATTTTGTAATCAAACTATATTTCTGTTTTAATTTGTCTATAGATTATTTTTGGAGTTTCTTTGATTTCTTGAATGACCCAGTGTTTGTTCAGTTTCTTTGAGTTTCTTTGATTTCTTGAATGACCCAGTGTTTGTTCAGCATGCTGTTTCATCTCCACATAGTTGTGATTTTTCTAGTTTTCTTTTTGTAATCGATTTCCAGTTCTTATTATTGTGGTCAGAAAAGATACTCGATATGACTTCAATATTTTTGAACTTATGGAGACTTGTTCTGTGGCCTGACATTTAATCCTGGAAGATGTTCCATGTTTACTTGAGAAGAATGTGTGTTCTGCTGCTTTTAGATAGAATGTTCTATATATCTATTAAGTCTATCTGATATGTTGTGTCATTTAAGGCTAATTTTTCCTTCCATTCTGGGTAACCCATCCATTGATGTAAGTGGGTGTTAATGTCCACTCCTGTTATTGTATTGCTGTCAGTTTCCCCAAGTGATTAATTCTTTGCAAGGTTTTTTATTTACTAAAGTCAATACTTGGTAAATTATGAGGGTTAATCTTTCAAAATTTGTTAAGTTATATCCTAAAACAGCAATAACTAATACTTTTCATCTCTTGGCATGGCAGTCCTGCATGTGATAAAGTATAGTTTAAAAATAAATAATAAATTATTTTCTGAATATAAAATATGTATTTACTGTGGAACTTGATAAATTGAAAAAATATAAAGCATAAAAATATAAACTGCCCATATAGTAATCTTGTATTTAAAGTCAATCCTGTTAAATATTGATGTGTTTCCTTTCTTTTTTTCCTCCAAGGCATATTGACAGATAGACAAACAGACAATTTTAATTAACTAATAGATTTTTCCGCATACATGTTATATATATTAGAAAATGTATATATTTATGTATATTTTACAAAATTAGATTAAGCCTCTGTCAGATTTCGAATCCTGTTTGTTTCTTTTTTTTTTTAACATGAATTACAAGAGAAAGGAAAACTATGAAATTGAATAGTGACAGCAAATAATAAAATCATAGTTATACTTTTTAAAATATATACTTACTATATACAGGCTCTGTGGAATTTACTGCCTAAGCTTTGGGAATAGTCATAGTAACATATCTCCACTGAAAAACTTTCTGTGGATGCTATGTGGGCCACACATCTTCTATGAAGACCCATAAATATCTCATGCTGATATGTTTTATACTTTTTTCCACAAACTGAGAATGCAGCTTAAGTCACCTATGCTAAAAAATTAAGTTCGTTTATAATTTTATGACACTTACTTGAATGTCTAATAATCCCTTTATGTTTCTGTATTTATAATAATCATAGTTGTATGATGCCCTCTGAGACATATAGGGAAGATTCTCTAATTTCCAGTTTTTAAAGGGTGAATTGTGGTTTTAATTGGAAAATAAATGAGTTTTCTAAATTAAATAGTGTTTTTGGAATATGTGAATACAATTTACCACCTATATTTACATTCCTTCCCTGCCTAGAGTCCATTCAAATGATAGGAAATATATAGGAATTATAAAACCTTCAAAGACATTGATAACAAAGAAATAGACATCATAAGTCAATATATTTTAAGGAAAAAGTGTTTGGAAAATAAAAGAAAATGGAGAAAGTAGAATAAATGATTTATTAGAAAATAGCAACCTTTAATTTAAAACATTTGTTAATAGGAGAAGTAGTTTTATCTTTAAGACCTCTAATGAGTCTCAGAACTTAAGTTTACCAAGTATATCAAAGAAGGAAGTTGACCTATAAAGTAGACCAATTGAAAGTCTAGAATTTGGGAGAGAGACATTTCTGACTTGTCTCAGAACTTCTGCATCCACAAAATGTGCCTTTATGCACATGGTGAGATGATTCTTGTTCAGAGAGACTAAAACTAAATCAGGTAAATATCTCCAAATACTGATATTATGTAGACCCTAAGAAAAGTGTCCACTGTCTATTTTATCCCTTTATAATTAAGCCCATAAGTCATCTAAACTGCCATGAACCAGGCAATCTAATCTTTAAATGTTTAATTCTTAAACATAAAGATATAGTTGAGATACAGCAAACATTTGAGGAAATTATACAATTTGAATAAAAAAGAATAAATAGTCAAACAAAGAGCATAAAAGAAACCCCAAAAGATAAACTGTTACATACAGAAGAAATTTCACGGATTAACCACATTTAATATCCTCAGGAAGATAAGAAAATAGTTTGCTAGGCTGTTATAGGTACTTACATTACATAGTAATAGTTCTAGGTCTTTTTTTTTTTTTTTTACTTATAAATTTAGGGTCAATTGTTCCATCTCAAAAACCTGCTAAGGTTTTGATAGGGATTGCACTGAACCTGTAGATCAGTTTGGAGTCAAATACCATCTTAAAAATTGTAAATCTGTTAGTACAAGGATATGGTATATCTCTCTATTCATTCAAGCCTTCTTTGATTTCCTTCATCATTGTTTGGTAAATTTCACTTTACATGACTTGCACAACTTTTGTTACATTTATTCCAAAATATTTTACATTTTAATACTTTTTAAATGAACTTGTTCCAGTCTTCCATATCTTTACTAATTTTCTGTCTACCTGTTTGATTAATCACTTATTTTATTGCCATCTCAGGTTGTTCAAGAGACCATCTAGTGTATATTTTCATTTTGGTTATTGTACTTATTGAAACTTTCCCTTTTTCTTCTATGCAATATCCATTTCTTGAGAAGCTTTTTTTGTTGCTTGTTGTTAGCACGCTTCTCTTTAGTTCTTTGAATATATGTTCCTATTTTTACCTTGAACATATTTATTATAGCAACTTTAAAATTATTGTCTGATAAATTAAATATCTGGGCTCCTTAGAGTTAGTTTTTAATTAACTATTATTTTTCCTATTTTGCTACTATTTTGTCACACTTTAAAAAAAATTTATGCTTAATAATTTTCAGTTGAGATTGGACATTGTAGTTAATATATTACAGTAATTCTGGATTCTTTTTTATTTTTCTGAAGATTATTGTTGTTTTGGTAACTTGCCTGTACTTAAACTTTGTCTACTGTGCAGTCGATTTTTTTCATTTTAGTTTTTTTTCTCGTCTTATTATTTTTCCTGTGCGTGTATGTTGTCAGGTGGTGATTTGTTTGGAGTTTGTGTTTAGACACCTCACTAAGTGGACTAAATTAGGCTAAAGAAATAATGAGTTGAAATTTTTTTAAAAATCAGAATATTAGGTAGAAGACAAATTAATCTTTTTTTTTTTTTTTTTTGTAGGCTCTGCCTTCTACTGAGCTAGCCCTGTATGGGTAAAGAAATGTATTTAAATTCCCAGCAAGTTTTTAATATCCTTGATATTTTAATTTTTCTTGGTTCTTTTATTTCACCCCATGCATGTATAGTTTACCCATCAGCCATATATGAGTTTGGAGCTTTTTTCAACTATTCTATGGTTCTGTCACTTATAGGATTTCACCATTAATAATTTGCTTTGTCTATGGCCCTTCCAGAACTGAGACCATAATAGACTAGCATATCTGTGGTTTTTCCATATGTCTCCCAAACTGAGTCTGCTGATTTTAGTTACCAAAGACATAGACTTATCTGCTCCCATGCCAAGTCAAGTCTACACCTGTAACAGTAAAGCTACTAGCTTGCCCCAAATCCAAAGCCAGTAAAGCTATGGTTTCCAGTGACCAAGAACAGAGGAGAGAAGAAAAGTGGTTAAGAGAAGTTTAGACAAAAAGGCCACAGATTCAGCCTGTAGTTTCCTAACAGTTCAGCAGATTTTAAAAAACAAATGCTTCTCATTTTTTTTGTTTTGTTTTGTTTTGTTTGACTCTGATTGATTTTCGGTGCATCTAAATGGTTATTATTGGCAATGTTGTCCAGTTTTTTACTTGTATTCTCATCACCCTGCCTCTTCTTTCCACCGTTATCTGAAGTACTTTAGTTAATTACTTTCAATTCTAATGAAAAATTGAATTGATCTAATCAAAGAGAAAGTCTGACCTTGGTGCCAGGATGTCTTTAGTGCTTCTTTAAAATTTTCTAATTTATCTCATTTTTTTTAAATAGAATGGGAGAAGACTTCAGTTTTAGAACTTTTAGTAGACTACAGAAAATATTATTTTATTTGCATTGTATTATTGTAGTTTTATCATATTCATGGCAGGTGACACTGGATTGCATTTTAATTTTAGTGATAGAAAATTTTCCTTTAAGAACAAGTTAAATAACAAT
>NW_011888872.1:7434227-7438032 GCF_000151845.1 Pteropus vampyrus | reverse complement strand
TAGGCTCTGCCTTCTACTGAGCTAGCCCTGTATGGGTAAAGAAATGTATTTAAATTCCCAGCAAGTTTTTAATATCCTTGATATTTTAATTTTTCTTGGTTCTTTTATTTCACCCCATGCATGTATAGTTTACCCATCAGCCATATATGAGTTTGGAGCTTTTTTCAACTATTCTATGGTTCTGTCATTTATAGGATTTCACCATTAATAATTTGCTTTGTCTATGGCCCTTCCAGAACTGAGACCATAATAGACTAGCATATCTGTGGTTTTTCCATTTGTCTCCCAAACTGAGTCTGCTGATTTTAGTTACCAAAGACATAGACTTATCTGCTCCCATGCCAAGTCAAGTCTACACCTGTAACAGTAAAGCTACTAGCTTGCCCCAAATCCAAAGCCAGTAAAGCTATGGTTTCCAGTGACCAAGAACAGAGGAGAGAAGAAAAGTGGTTAAGAGAAGTTTAGACAAAAAGGCCACAGATTCAGCCTGTAGTTTCCTAACAGTTCAGCAGATTTTAAAAAACAAATGCTTCTCATTTTTTTTGTTTTGTTTTGTTTTGTTTGACTCTGATTGATTTTCGGTGCATCTAAATGGTTATTATTGGCAATGTTGTCCAGTTTTTTACTTGTATTCTCATCACCCTGCCTCTTCTTTCCACCGTTATCTGAAGTACTTTAGTTAATTACTTTCAATTCTAATGAAAAATTGAATTGATCTAATCAAAGAGAAAGTCTGACCTTGGTGCCAGGATGTCTTTAGTGCTTCTTTAAAATTTTCTAATTTATCTCATTTTTTTTAAATAGAATGGGAGAAGACTTCAGTTTTAGAACTTTTAGTAGACTACAGAAAATATTATTTTATTTGCATTGTATTATTGTAGTTTTATCATATTCATGGCAGGTGACACTGGATTGCATTTTAATTTTAGTGATAGAAAATTTTCCTTTAAGAACAAGTTAAATAACAATGGTAAAAATGTTAAAGAGAAAAACATTAAACTATTAATACTACAAGTCTCTGGATAATGCACTGTGATGATTAATTGAATGTGTCACCTTATCTGGGCTATGATTCCCAGATATTTGATCATATATTATTCTGTGTTTCTGTGAGGGTGTTACTGATGAAATTTACATTTAACTCTGTGGACTTTGAGTAAAGCAGATTGTCTTCTATAACATAGGTGGATTTTATCTAATCAGTCGAAGGCCTCAATAAAATAAAAGGCTATCTTCCTCTGATCAGGAGGGAATTCTGCCATCAGACAGCCTTCGGATTTCATTTTCAACATTGGCTCTTCATAGTTCTATAGCAGACTGACTTTGGACTTCAACTGTTTTCTCGGTTTCCAGCCTGCTACCACCTGATCAGATTTTGGACTCAACCAAGCCTGTTTCTCTGGAGATCCCTGACAATAGATAAATCATAATTGGTCTATTTTTGTTTTGTTTGTTTGTTTTTGTTATTTTATCACATAGAGCAAAATATTTTGAAGGTATAACTCATGTGAATGAAGTGGAACCCAAACCCCTTAGCATGACACTTAGAAAGATTAATTTGTCTTCAACCTAATATTCTGATTTAAAAAAAAAAAAAAATCAACTCCCATTATTTCTTCTGCCTAACTTAGTCCAAATTCGCTGTGTAATATTAGGGGTGGAGATACAATGAGTAATAACAGGAGACCCAGAAGTGCCTGTGTTTCAAAATGTAGACAGACATAAAGAACATATGCGCTCCTGTAGGCTCTTATATCTGACATCAGTTGTGCTTAAAAGAAGGTGTTGAATTTGTTTTTAGAAAGTTTTAGAGTTTTAGAGAATTTAAACAATAAAAGTTGAGCATAATATAGATACAAAAGTAAGGTTAAATTATTTTATCTGTATCCTTTTCATAATTCTAACAGAGTTGGGAGCATGAGTAGATAGTCATAAATCTTAATGAACTGAATTTAAATGATGAGTAATAATAGTAAATATGGAATTAGATTTTGGAATTGCACTGTATATCTGACATTGAATAAGAATAAAAACCAGCCTAATTCTTTTTTTTTTTTTTTAAGCAAAAATCTTTCAATTATAAATGACCAAATAGGCCATTGGTTATTTTTTTGTCATGTGTGAATCCATTTTGGCAACTACAAGGAACACAGTACCCAGTGACTTTTTAAAAATATCTGATTGCTCATCAATCAAAAGAAATGTATTACATATTTTTCCTTATACTGAGCATACAAAACTTATTTTTTCCATCAATAAACTTGCAACTGGTTATATAAAATTAGCTTATGTTCCAACAAAGGATTGCTAATAGTCATAGCAATGTTAAAACTAAGTTAGCTTATTGTCAATTGGCTTGAGAACTAAGATCATCTTTCTGCCTTTTAACATACCCTTCCACTTGCTCCCTGTCCTCCGTGTGCATTCACTTCTCAGGATTCTAGGTAAGGACATTATATTTTATCTTTAAAAAAAGAAAAGTCTTGTAGAGTAAGGAAATAAAATTTTATATTTGTCAATTTATAATTCTTCCAAAATATCTATTTATTCATTTCTCCTATGAAAATATTAGCATTTAAAGCAGCTGATATTTGCAAAATATTTTAGTTGCTTTAATTACGTACTATAATAAATAAATGTTCTGAATTGCTGTTTTGTTATAATCACAAGGAAATTCTCAGGAATAAACCTTCTTAATATTTTCTATAGTGCTAATTAGATTACATTTTAGAAATTAAAATAAGAAAGTTCCACTGTACTTTCCATTATCCACTCAATGTATTTCTCTCTCTCTCTCTCTCTCTCTCTATATATATATGTATGTATGAATCTATCTAGTATGTATGTATGTATGTAGGTGTGTGTGTATGTATGTGTCTGTCTGTCTGTCTATCCATCCGTCTAGATTCTACTGGTCAGGGTATTAGCTACTACAAGGCAAGAAATATTGAGTTTATATTACACAGTATCATGTATAGTAAGAAATTAATCTTGCAATTAGTTGGATCATTTAGCCCTGAGAAAAGCTGTTAATATTACCAAGGGCATAAAGTGGAAAAGAAGATCCTTCATTCTCCAAAATAGGGCTTGATATCTTTTCTCAAATGTAACTGTGAAGTATGCAAAGGCTCTCACAGCAGGAGTGAACATGGAATGAGTATATTCATTGAAATCGTGATAAAAGGAGATTGCCTCCTCATTTTAGAAGTCCACCCAAAGAAGCACACTGTGTGGCTAGAGGCCTCAAAAATTATCCTGATCCTCAGAGAATCAGGGTTGAACAGGTTGCTATAGTAAGAGAAGGGTGGTTGGTGAACTCTCCTCTTCAGTGTCCATATGTCCAGGGATGTCACTGCCCCCATAGACTCAGTCAGTAGTAGGCCAGGAAAGTAACCTAATCGATATCCTATAAAGCCTACCTTCTACTACCTGCAGTGAAGTTCTATACAGAAAATGTGAATACTGTGGATATTTTAAGGGTATATTTTTTCCTTGTTAGGAATATTTGCTTGCTGGAAATCAAATAAGTAGAAAAAAAGGGAAGCTCCAGGAAAATTATCACAATAGCAAGCTACCTGTATTTCCACTTAGAGCTTATTTTGAAATTTTAGTTATAATTTTGATAAAATGTGATATTTGTGTATATTTTCATTTATACAAGTATAGATATTCATTAAAAGCAAATCTTTCTCTAACAGATAAAAATAATTGACAGCCAAATAGAGAATGAAACTATAAAAAGCAATGACACTTGGGTGGTTTGGGGTTATGGACAAGCAGTCCTGTATGCCTCTAACACTCTGAA
>NW_011888872.1:7429080-7434177 GCF_000151845.1 Pteropus vampyrus | reverse complement strand
ACTCTCCTCTTCAGTGTCCATATGTCCAGGGATGTCACTGCCCCCATAGACTCAGTCAGTAGTAGGCCAGGAAAGTAACCTAATCGATATCCTATAAAGCCTACCTTCTACTACCTGCAGTGAAGTTCTATACAGAAAATGTGAATACTGTGGATATTTTAAGGGTATATTTTTTCCTTGTTAGGAATATTTGCTTGCTGGAAATCAAATAAGTAGAAAAAAAGGGAAGCTCCAGGAAAATTATCACAATAGCAAGCTGTATTTCCACTTAGAGCTTATTTTGAAATTTTAGTTATAATTTTGATAAAATGTGATATTTGTGTATATTTTCATTTATACAAGTATAGATATTCATTAAAAGCAAATCTTTCTCTAACAGATAAAAATAATTGACAGCCAAATAGAGAATGAAACTATAAAAAGCAATGACACTTGGGTGGTTTGGGGTTATGGACAAGCAGTCCTGTATGCCTCTAACACTCTGAATTCCTTTATCATAAAGCAACACTGAGTCTTCTGAATAATTTACATTCATGGAAATTTTCTTTCTTTTGTTAAAATGAAGGAAATGTGCAGAGCATTAAAAGAGTTTATTTCAAAGCAATACAACTCATTTTTTGTACTAAAATGCCATTAAATAAGACAATTATTCAATGGTAGAATTATTGACAATGTAAATGAGTAAGTAAAAAGAAATAGCAATCCACACCTTGAATTGATCAGTTAATTATTTATTGCATTTCAAGAAAAACATGCAAATTCTAGAAATCAAACACATGTATCCATAATAAAAATGCTAATGATGTTGTCATAAGCACAATAAAGAAATATAAATTCAAAAATCACCATCATTATCAATATGCTTTTAAGACTGAAGTCATAGGCACACTACATATTTGCATGTGATTTGTATAATTTTTCTAGATATCTTACATATCTGTGTAGGTAGCTTCTGTCTCCATCTCATCACAGAACCTTGAAAATTGCATGTTATTATTTCAGTTTTTAATTCATATTCTGTATGCCTTCACATTTTCAAGTTTTCATGGCATGTAAGTCTCCAATTATATTTTAGATACATTTTTGTTGTGATGAATGTCTGCCTATTTGTTAATGTAATTAACATGGTTATGTAATAGATTCTAAGCCTCTAATAAGCTTATTCTACACACCTCCAAATATTCTGTTTAATTTATTATTATTTAAAGTGCATATTAATACTTCTAAAATGTTATCTATATATTTATAGGTATATATAATAATGTTTCTATGACTTTATCCAATAACCTATGAAAATGAGAGAGAGAAATGAGAAGTAAGGGAATAAACCAGAGTAAACAGATCAAGGATCAAAAAAATCACTATAACAACTCTAGAGTCATAAACCAATAAGACGTTTTTTTAAAAAATTTGTATCTGTTTCTCTCCCTCTCCATGTACACACACACACACACACACACACACACACACACACACACACACACAGAGCTCTGAGTATATATCGCTCTATAACAATCTAAGCAATACGGACTTAAATTAATGAAATGCTGGTGTGGTTTGTAGCTACTTGTTTTATGTGTGCTCATGACTTCTAAGCTGCTGCTTTGAGACATAAAAGACAGATCAAATAGTAGGAGAAAGACAAACTTTTTGAAACATCAAGACAAGGCATTAGCAATGAAGCACTAGAAGTTTGATAAAAATATGCCCTGAGGCCCCAACCCAATTAAACACATTTAAGGAAATGGGATATTTCAGATTAGTTTCACAGAGATGCTCACAGTTCTCCTCAAGTAGTTAATCAAATTCAGCTGAATCACATTACCCTAGACGAATGCCACTTCTCTTTCTCCTGGACTGATAGACTAAGGGGACTGTGTTGATGCATTAAAATCTTCTTGAATAAACTCTTTTATTTATCTTCACTTTATAATTCCTGACCTTGTCAACAGGCAAAGTAGTTTTGTTAGGATAAAGAATGAATCGTGCCTTATAACAGATGTCATCAACCCCAGGTGTGCTTATTCCTGAGGGATACACAGACTTTGCAGAGACTGTATGGCACAGATCACTTTAAAAGTATTGTGTAGATCTTCACCTTCCCAATGTATATCTCTCTAACGTTGACCTGATTGAGAGTTCTGAAGTTCTGAAGTTTCTTTCCCATCTCCATGCTTTGCACAATTGCCATTCTTCAGGTTACTACGGAAAGGCATATTGACCAACCTTCCAGAATCCTACTAGTCCCATTCATATTCTTAAGCACAACCAAAAGGATAATTCAGAAATGAGTAGCTCCTGAGGGAGGGTATATTGGCAGCAAAGTAACATGACCTTACCAAAACCAGACAGCTTGAAGAATCGGTAACAAACTCATTATAGAACTCTCTGTGCCTTATCTACCTGTCTGCCTGAATCACTCACTCTATCTACCTATCTGAGAATTTGAATTCAGAAGTGAGATATCATGAGGCTTGCATTAGCAAAATTATTTTCAAGTAAAGCCACTGTAAAATTAAAATATAATGAAATCAAACTTTTTTCTGACAGAAAGTTACCTCATTTGGTTAGTCATTTGACCAGAAGAATTGCCAGGCCAAATGGATTTGATGGTGGTTGTTTTTCATAAATTGAATGAACTAAATTTATAGCTAGATAGTTATAATAATATCAATAACGATAACAAAAACACTGTTTGGAATTATTCCAGGGGCCCAGGAGCAAAAATGTACATGGAATACTTTTGCCCATTTGGTTCTTAAATGGACTTGTTTTCTGACAGTTTTTAAAAATTTATTATTTTAGATGAGTACACCATTACTCAGGGACAGCATAGAAATCACAGAATTTACAGCTGGAGTATATATTCGAGGGTATACATGGATTCGAAAATTGCTGAAATGGAAATTCTATTTTGGACTCAGAGTATTATTAGGTCAGAAAGTAACTTACAAATCTAGTCTGACCCTCTTTTTCAGTGGTCTAGGATACTAAGATCCGTTGAGAAGTCAAGTATCCAAGCCATAAAGGGTTGATGGCAGAGTTGGGACCTGAACTTAGGAGCCCTGACTCCAGTTGTCTTCTTTTGATGACATCAAACTTTTCCTCTTGGAGCCCAGGAAGTTTATTACCCACTTTAAAATATATAGGCTAATATTCAATAAATGGACATGCAAGAATGGTGGAGAGCTGTACCAAATAAATGTGCCCAGAAGTTATTTTGACCATGTAAGTGAAGAACACTTCTTAGCATTATGGAAGCCATTATTAACTAATTAATGGAAGCAGTCATCATTACGTGCCTGATTGACTAGTTTTGTCATATCAGGTTTCTAATATATTAAGTTGCTTTTTTTCTCAGGGGGCACAATGTAACAAGATCTTTCTTAGGAGAATCTTAATGCATTTATGTTTAGGGTAAGATTTTTTTGGAAATATAATCTACAGATTAATTTCTAATGTGTGTTTTCTGTTTCTTTGTTTACATTTGTTGGGTTCTTACTGAGAATTTTTAATTGGTAACATTTCATGGCATTTTTATTTTAAAACTTGTTGATTACATTAACCAAAAGGTCTCAGTTCCTGCAGCCTATGTCAGCTCATTGCTTTGATTTATTTAATTACCTTTGGCTTAAAGCTTCATCTTTCCCCCCAATCTCAATAGTTGAATTTTTAACAGGAGAAGGTTAAATGTTTTCTTTAACTAAGATATATCATGAACCAGTCTACATTTCCTTATCATTGTCTATCACAAATAAAATTGTATTTGACTTTCTAAAACAATCCCTGAAAACGTTTATATCAAATTCAAGTGCATTTTTTAGTTTAATCTGTCTATACAAATATCAGTGTAACCTACTATTTAAGGGTACAAGTTTTGAAGTCAAAATTTTAGGCTTTAATTCTGGTTCAACTGTTGATTAGCTGTCTAGCATTAGGCAAGTCAAGTATTTCACAAAATCACAGTTTCATTTCTAAAAATGGAGAAAATATTATAACTAACCTATGTACATATTTGTTTTGAGGATTAGATGAGGTAGGCTTTGGAATTTTTTAGTATATTTCCTGGCTATGATTAAGCATGCTATCAATGTTTTCATCATTGTTATTGATTATTCTTCAATCTAGCAAATATCAGATGGGTTCCATTTCTTGAGAATCAGTGCAAGGCCTACATTTTTATTTCTGTCAACTCTAAATATAATAGTCCACATTTCTTTCTTTCTTTCCTGAGTTGCAATTATATCCTTTGCACCATTAATGTATAATACACTGTTCTGTATTTAAGCATTAACCGTGTCACTCTAGATGAAATATATGTTTCTTAAGGCCAGGATCCAAAATGCTAAATATAAGTTCCTTAAGGCCAGAATCCAGAATGCTAGTAGCCAATTAACTCAAACTCATTGAATTTTTGATTAAACATTAGAATTGGTATGAAAACTGATTTCTTAAATGGTAAAAACATAATTTATTTAAATATAATTTTATCACAAATAAAAAAATACATTTAAGAGCAAACATAATGAGAACAGAGATGCCAGCAAAATAATTTTGGAATTTGTAAATATAAACGCAAATACTAACAGAAAATGGAAAATGATGCCAGCAGTGGGGGAAGCAAATCAGCAAGTCTACATGCATGGTGGAAGCCCAGAAGGCACGGACACTAGAAGCATGAAAAATATATGAAGAAAGAACACTAGACTGAGAACATGAAAACAGGATAATTGTTTGAAAGTTTATGAAGAAGTTAGATCTCAAGACCCCATGGAGAAGACTAGAGATTTATACTCTGGAAAGTTTGAATAAAGTGGTACTTAGGGAACCCTGGCATACTCAGAGATTTTTATAATGAAACTGTGGCAATCAAAGATTTCTTTTTCATAATTTAGTTTTAAAGATGCTACAGAAATTAATCAGATCAAAAGAAAATCATAATGACCCACCCACCTCACACTACAGGGAAGTACACTAGTTAATAAGGTAACCAACACTTAAGATGCATGCAAAGACTTTTCTCCCCACTTTCTAGAGCCTATGTATTTAAAAATCTTTCTTAACATGAATGACAAAGTAAAACAAAGATAAATAAAA
>NW_011888872.1:7426989-7429030 GCF_000151845.1 Pteropus vampyrus | reverse complement strand
TACCTCAAGCCTAGAAGGCAATTGGTCCAGATTAGCTGTACCTCAAGCCTAGAAAGCAATTGGTCCAGGTCAAGACCAAGGCATGAGAGGCCAATCTCTAAGAAAAACAATGAAACTGATAGATTACTTGATAGGCTTAAATAATATAGAGAGGAGATTTATAGTTTTTATAGGAGGCGCATATCTAAGAAAATAAGAAAAGGTAATTATTAACTTTATAAAAGACAGTGTTATACAAGAAGTAAAATATAATCAAAATATTCCATCATTCAACTGTAGATAAGTTATATGTCAATAAATCACGGCTACTAATTAATGTTATAATAACAATTATAGATTGCTAAGTTAGAAAAATAAAAAAAAAATTGTGTCTAATGTGTTAGAAGATACGATAACTATAATTTTCCATTTTAGGGAGACAGTGATAGTATCTGAATTTTAAATTCAATAAATATTATGTATTTAAAAAGAAATTGATACATTCCAGAAGATACAACTGAAAATTTAAGTGGTTGCCTTGAGAGACCAAAATTCAGAAGGAAAGAATTAGGGCAGGAACTGCTGTTTTTCATGTTTAAAATGTGGCAGGACAATTGACTTTTTAAGTTTTATACCAGTATAACCATAAAACATTCAAAATTTGTGAAATGATGACAATTCTAACAGACATAGTTGAAAATTATTATGGTAATACATTGAAGGAAGTGATTAACTCTATCAGGAGGAGTTGAAAACATATCCCCCCCAAAAAAGCAGTTTGCATATGAATAAGGTTTGGATAGGATTTGTAATGGCACACAACTCTGTATTTGGACTATTGGCTATAGTGTAACTTGTCTATGGTTATTGTTATGTTACTCCATTGAAATCCATATATCCTAGAGAATGATAATTAAATTAAGCTAGATATGTACATCAAGACAGTTTGATGAATGCCACAGGGATTTGCTCCAAATAAAATTCACAATTGTTGTATCATCTGACACTATTTCTTAGAATTTTCTGCCTGTAAAACTTTTCTTTCCACCAGCTGTATTTCCTACTTCACGCCTGAGGAATAGTACTTTTCCCCTACTAATATTCCACACTAGAGAGGAGCAATAGGCTTTAACTGCAGCACATATGTTTGAAGACAAAACATTGAATTCTAAGTGTTTTATGTAGACCAGAGGCATGCCATTTGCTAGAAATTGAGAGTCTGGTAAGTGAGTCTTTCAGCATTTCAGAGCAACTTCCTTTTGCCTAAAACAAAATGGCTTTCAATTCTCACTATGACAAACTATTCATTGCAGACTAAAATTTCTCTTTACCTATTTCACACTGCCTCCAGCAGAGGAACTAACA
Source organism: Pteropus vampyrus (assembly GCF_000151845.1). NCBI lineage: Eukaryota > Metazoa > Chordata > Mammalia > Chiroptera > Pteropodidae > Pteropus > Pteropus vampyrus. Next base: position 7,427,686 of record NW_011888872.1, on the reverse strand, counting down.
AAGCTATTGAACTTTTGCAGTAATATGGAATTCTGACAGTGCTTTTGGCAATCTATTCCATGAGGTTATTTTTTTTTTTTTTGGAATATATATTTGTATTTTTTCTGGGAAAAAAAAGGAAAATAGGAAAGCAAGTAAAGATACCTGGTAAAAAATGAAAAGACACACACACAAGAAAAACGATGGGAGAAATTTTGAAGCTACAGAATTGATGCAAATGAAATTGCTAATAACAAGTTTTCAGTTTTTATGAGCTATGAGTTCTAATTCTTACATCAAAACTACGATATATCCAAATTTACCCAGAATTGATGAATTATCTTTAAGTGAAATTTTATTTGGAAATATTGACTACACAGGAGATTGGAAAGAGGCTGAAATAAATGCTCATTGAATGCAATTAAATAATGCCATTATTTTATATGGTACTAGAGAGGCCTAGGATAGTAGAAATAAAATTTTAGATTACTAATGCTGGAAGTAAATTTTAGAAAATTTGTTCAACTCATTTTTTTTATTCGAGAAATTATTCTAGAAGCATTAACTATAACAATAACTTTTTATAAAAAATATTTTTCAAAAATATTAAAATGCTAGATGAAAAAAAAAAAAGGACAACTAAACAGTAAGCACACAATGTTGCAACACATGTACATGCAAGGGAAACCTTCAGGTACTGTAAGCAAGGAGGAAGTAG
>NW_011888872.1:7424833-7426939 GCF_000151845.1 Pteropus vampyrus | reverse complement strand
GGAATATAAAATATACTCAATAAATCTAAAAGAGGTTAGCAGAGATCAATTTGGACCAATGAAAAACAAATAGCAAGCTATTTACACCCAACTACATCAATAATTACATTAAATTGTTAAATACTCAAGGTAGAAGGTAAAGGTTGCCAAACTAGATAAATCCAACAAGTTATTTATAAGAAAACTCACTTCAAATAGCTTTACAGAAGTTAAAGGCTGAGATGAGAAAAGATATACTAGGCAAACAATAACCATGAGAATACTGGGATGGCTATATTTATATCAAATGAAATGGATTTCAAGACAGTGATTATTGACAACAATAAAAGAGACATTTTGTATTATTAAAGTGATAAAAAATGAAAAGATTTGGTTTTCTAGGTAGAAATAACTCACATTTATTCATGTCAGTGGAGAATGCCCAGATCAGGCACATACATCACCATCAATATTGGTCACAAAAGATTCTAAAATATTACAAAGAAAAAAAGTCAAATTATGTGCAAAGGTTTATAAATTTGAACAATATCTAATTTCTTAGCAGTAAATAATATTGGAACCTGGACAAAATGGAATAATGTCGTCATGCCAAATCAGACACATATATCACCATCAAATTGCAGAATGTTGGACACAAAGAGAAGATTCTAAAGTATTACAAAGAAAAAAAATCGAATTACATGCAAGGGTTTAGAAATTTGAACAGTATCTAATTTTTTATCAATAAATAATACTGGACACTGGACAAAATGAAATAATGTCTTCACGCCTTTATATTTTCCATCTAGAAATCTATTTCCATTAAAATTACCTTACAAATATAAAGTCAGGAGAAAAAATTAACACATATCTTCTCAAAAAAAGTTTCCAACGTATTATCTTTTAAGAATTTCTGGAGGATATGCCATATTAGAATAAGGAAAAGAATGGGAAGGAAGAAACCGTGAGTGACCCAACACCATGAAGTGATAGAATAATCCCCAGGAGAAGAGTGTTAGGAGATTTCAGTAATACAGCTGTACCTCAAGCCTAGAAGGCAATTGGTCCAGATTAGCTGTACCTCAAGCCTAGAAAGCAATTGGTCCAGGTCAAGACCAAGGCATGAGAGGCCAATCTCTAAGAAAAACAATGAAACTGATAGATTACTTGATAGGCTTAAATAATATAGAGAGGAGATTTATAGTTTTTATAGGAGGCGCATATCTAAGAAAATAAGAAAAGGTAATTATTAACTTTATAAAAGACAGTGTTATACAAGAAGTAAAATATAATCAAAATATTCCATCATTCAACTGTAGATAAGTTATATGTCAATAAATCACGGCTACTAATTAATGTTATAATAACAATTATAGATTGCTAAGTTAGAAAAATAAAAAAAAAATTGTGTCTAATGTGTTAGAAGATACGATAACTATAATTTTCCATTTTAGGGAGACAGTGATAGTATCTGAATTTTAAATTCAATAAATATTATGTATTTAAAAAGAAATTGATACATTCCAGAAGATACAACTGAAAATTTAAGTGGTTGCCTTGAGAGACCAAAATTCAGAAGGAAAGAATTAGGGCAGGAACTGCTGTTTTTCATGTTTAAAATGTGGCAGGACAATTGACTTTTTAAGTTTTATACCAGTATAACCATAAAACATTCAAAATTTGTGAAATGATGACAATTCTAACAGACATAGTTGAAAATTATTATGGTAATACATTGAAGGAAGTGATTAACTCTATCAGGAGGAGTTGAAAACATATCCCCCCCAAAAAAGCAGTTTGCATATGAATAAGGTTTGGATAGGATTTGTAATGGCACACAACTCTGTATTTGGACTATTGGCTATAGTGTAACTTGTCTATGGTTATTGTTATGTTACTCCGTTGAAATCCATATATCCTAGAGAATGATAATTAAATTAAGCTAGATATGTACATCAAGACAGTTTGATGAATGCCACAGGGATTTGCTCCAAATAAAAATCACAATTGCTGTGTCATCTGACACTATTTCTTAGAATTTTCTGCCTGTAAAACTTTTCTTTCCACCAGCTGTATTTCCTACTTCACGCCTGAGGAATAGTACTTTTCCCCTACTAATATTCCACA
>NW_011888872.1:7414810-7422758 GCF_000151845.1 Pteropus vampyrus | reverse complement strand
AGGGCTTTAGGTCTCCTGTTCAGAGGAGACCTAGCACTGTTACCTTTCCCTAAAATTTAGAACTGCGAAACACACACACACACAGCTTGATGATTTAGCCAAAAAGCATCAGATTGCCCTGATAACATGAGTGGAACATACTCAGTCTTTGGAAATCAAACTAGTGGTCTGTCCTGTGAATGACTGCTAGATCAAATAGCTGGGATTGATGACAAAGTAATGGGGCAGGATGAGCTGGAGATCAATCAAAAAATGATCTGAAAGCAGTGAATTCTGTGAGACCTAGCCAACGAAACCCACAATGTGTTCTATATAGAAATTCCTACAGTTCAAGACGTATGTTGAACACACAGAAAAGATTGAAAAACAGAAGATCTAATTCTAGAACTTGTATAATACTTTGCATGCAATTCAATTCAACAAAGACTTTTAAATACACAAGAATTACAGTTTAAATTTCACTAAATAATGCCGAAAGAACCGCTAAAAGTTTGTATTAGCAAGAAGGAAAATAAGGCACACAGATACAACTGATGAAGGCAATAACGGAGAGGAAGGAAGTTTTCAAAACATGGAAGAATTAAATAAGTATTCGTCATTAAATATTAAAGTAATATGTAATATATTGCAAATAAAATTTGGATAACATAATTATAAATATGGAATACGTGAAGGAGATTTTGGGAAAACGCCAAGATTCTTTTAGTGTTAAGAAAAAAGGACAGAGATAATGTTTACATTTAGACCTTGCTAGCAAAATATAGTTATTTGTTTTAGTCAGAATAACTTAAGTGCTGCTATAGACAAACTCAGTAAAATCAGTGGCCTAGTAATGAGAATTTATTTCTAATTTATGTAAGTCTAATGAGAATTAGGCAACTCTCCTCCTTCTTGAATCTATGCATCTGAAACATATGTCCTACAAAGTTATTACAGTAGGGAAAGAGAGGTACACTGGCTTTTAAATGACTCATTTTGGAAGGAAATTAATCACTTCTCATTGTCCATCAGCTATTGCTCTCAAATGGCTCCAATCTAAATACAAGACAATCTGGGAATGTAGAGAAACACAAAGGATATTTTGTGAGTCATAAAGTGAATATAAATAAATATTAAAAATAAGAATAAAGTGTTCTACATCCAGTCTAATAAAGGATAAACTGAAATAAAGAAAACAGTAAATCTGTGTGGTTAAGAAAGGAAATGTAACAAAGTTAAGGAAAATTATGTTAAATAGAAGATACAAAATAATTTTGTATAACTAATTCTAAGCATCTCAGAGAAGCCAATAAACTTAAATAATTAAATTCTCTCATTAACAGATAGAGGATCTTATTCAAAATATTGATCTGTTTCCTTTTTTCAAGGGACATACCTAAAATATAATGATACAAAGATCGAAATGAGAGTACAAGAATTAATTAAAGTTAATGTAACTATTAATATTGAACATTAGGATGTAAAATTAAAACAATAAAACAAACATTGGCATATCTTAATGATAAGACAGTGTATCTAAATTGATGATAAAGATGACCTTTATACATAATAAAATAGCATTAAGATTTGGTGCTAGCAATAAAATTTGAAAGAATTATAAGCAAAAATGTCAAATCCAAAATCATGAGTGAGATTTCAAAATGTATTTCTCACAATGATATGAGAAAGAAAATTTTGATTAAGGATACAGAAAATAATATAAAAACATAGAAATCACCAACAATACAATGCAAGTTATTTGAGAATAAAACTGTGGGAAAAGACTGATAAAGAGAAAAAAACTACAGACTTATGCACTAAAGTGATTAAAAAGGGAAAAAATACTTAATGCAGCATATTTTAAAATGTAAGCTAATATTATGCTTAGTAATTCTGAAGATTTACATGTTGGAGACAATACCTATATGTAAATTTGACATAAAGGCACATAAAAAACTACAAATAATTATTAAGGAAAATGAAAGTCATGTATATTCTTTATGAAAGCCTCAGATGTTTTACAGTTGATTTTTACAAGCAGTCATGGGAAAAACATTCTCTCTTTGACATTCAAAAATGTTTTTCCCCAAATGTTTTTTGGCTAAGTGAAACTTGACACAAAAATAGGACAAGGATCGAGAAATAAAGAAATCATGGGTCAATAAATATGAAATACTAAAATCCTATTTAACATATTAGACAATTACAATTGGCAGAATATATAAAAACAACCAAAAAAATCATACTGAAAAGATGGGATTAACTTTAGGAATATTAGTGTAGTTCAAAATAAGAAATGTGTAATACATGATTCTCCTTGACAAGAGATTAAATATAAAAAGCACGTAATCATGTCAATAGAAGCAGAAGAAAAATTCTATATTTTGTCATGCAGTAAATGCTTAGCAAGCTAATGATAGATCCTAACAAATACAGAATATCTATGAAAAACTTATAAGAAACAAAAATTTGATAGTGAAATTCACATACATTTATATTAATTTTTAAAAAAGATAAAATTACATGCTATATTTTCCATTTTATCTTTTAGGGCAGCAGTCCCCAAACTTTCTGACAGCAGGAACTGATACTCCTATGAAAATCTAATGCCTGATGATCTGAGGTAGAGCTGAGGCAGTGATGCTAGTGTTGAGAAGCCACTGCAAATACAGATGAAGCTTTCCTTTCTCTCATGCTGCTCATCTCCTGCTGTGCAGCCCAGTTCCTGACAGGCCAGGACCAGAACTGGTCCACCTCCTGGGGTTTGAGGAACTCTGTATTTGCCAAAAGTAGAGAGTAGGGCATATTTCACATTTTCTTCCCTGAGGACACTGGTAGCGATGATTGGGGTTGTCAGGGAGTCTAGGACTTTATTTAGAAGGAAGTGAGAAACACAGAGATGTTACTCTATGGATGCCGTTTTGTTTCAAAATATTTGCAGCCTTCTAAGCTATGTAAACTCAGAATGAAACTCACAGAAACTATGGAAAAGTAGTAGCTGGACAGCTAGAGAACCAAGCAGAGATCCCTGCAGTCTTCCTACGGAAGAAATGGAGTCCAAATCCTGACAATGTAGAGGCCCTTGTCATGACTTTGACAACACACCAAAGCAACAACTTCAAGAGTAAGATTCATCAGAGAAGCAAGATCATAGGAATGTGGTTCGTGTCCAAAGGGGAAAATAAAATAGAATTCAGAGTAAGGACAAACTTGTAAAAGGCTACCTCTGACAAAGCTTAAGGATAAATTGATCAAATCAACATAATTTTTCACATCACTCACTAAGCCAAAAGAATATTAAATTCTCTTTGGAAGAAAATATTAGCACTGGACTATGCAATTTTTATAAATAATGTCTGCTTTCAATAAAACTTACCAGGCACTATACAGATAGTGGCCAAATGCCTAAAGATAATCAAGAAAAACAAGTAGAAAATAGAAACATAGAAGAGATCCAAATATTGGATTAATATGTTTGAAAAAAAAGAATTTTAATACATTTACAAAAGTAAAAAAAATCTATGTATAGAAAAAAGAATGGAAATTCTGGAAATGAAAAATACAATAATCGAAGTGAACAAAGCAAAAAAAAAATGATACAAGTGAGTCATGGTGAACAAATCTAATTTATTTCAATAAATGGAAAATAGGGCTGAAGATTTTATGAGATCTCACATTTACTAACCTTTCTGCTGATTAAATGAAATACTTTGGTAATAGTTTTGGCCACCCAGGAACTTCAAACAGTTCACTAACAGTAAAATCTGAGTAAATTATGATTGAAACCCTACTGTTTTTTTCTAGTTTGAGCTATTATAGTTTTTACCAATAAATACTGGAAAATAGCACCAAAATTGTACTTTTCATTAAATTATTAGTAAAAGGTTGTTTTGTTTTGTTTTAAGATTGTAAATGTGTTATTATTTGGGTGTAGACCTAGTAAAAGGAAAAAGAAAAATAATCCGGAGTAACTCAGGGTATTGTATAAAATGAGCTGGTGAAGAAAATACAAATAGCTCAATTTTGAAGGCAGCATTAGAATACCAGACACATAAATTTAAGTTTTGGATTTAAATAGAACATACTATTTATCTTTTAGAAACATTTCTTTCTCTACAAAATCTGTTCTTTGAGAACCTGTTCACCCAAGTAATGTATCATTTTTTACTAGTTAACATATTTTTTATAATTGTTCTCAAATTGCCTCCTGCTAGGTTTCTATCATTCCAAATGTCCTCATAAACATAATTTTCCTTTAATGACTTTTATCAACAATTCTTTATTTCTGATGGTTTATAGGGAATGACTTTATAATTCATTTCTGAATAAGTGAAATAATCTAAAAACCTTTTAGTAAGTGTATCTACTTGTGTACAGCTTTATTGAATCATGCTTTTATTTGGAACCTTTGGTGGAATGTTGACTTAGCATTACAAAAATTATTAAATTGTGAAACAATAAAGAAAACAGACTCTACTCATAGTCTTGTCCCAATAGTACACGTCATGAAACCAATGCAGTCCAAAGTCCTATATGCTTCTTTTATGATGTTTCCTGAGATCAGAGAATGCAAAAAGTTCCCTATAAATATGCATCAGTTACAGCTGTTTGCTTTATATATTATGTAGAAACATTAAGAAAACAGTTGTGTGTAACCTTGCAATAAAAAATACACTCACCAAAAAACAAGTCATTATTTTAAATAGAAATAGTGTGAAACATTTTAGTCTTTTCTGAAAAATGACAAATAGTACAATTGAAATTTGGCATTTATATGTCTTTAAATAATTAAGGAATTACTCTGACCTATTTCCTAAATCCACAATTATTTCTCATTTTCTCTACAATTTATTTTTCAAACTAGAGAGGATTTTTAAATTTTGACAAGATGTAAATCCAAATTGTGCCATCAGGGTGTAGTTTTAGCATCTGCTGTACGATGTAGGTAAAATAACTCTGTCTTCTCAAGAAGTGGACTGTCCTTTCTAAAGGCAGTATTATATACTGCCCCTTACATGGTATTATATATTATATATTGTAGTATTAGCTTTTAAAATTTGTAATTGTTTTACTGTTTTTAATTATTCAAAATAAATGTAGCCATTTATTTCATTTTGTACTCATTATTTGTATTTTTATTTAATGAGCACCCCCCAAAATCATGTAAATTTCATATCGTACAAAATATGGATCATGCCCTTGGTTTCTGCCTAGAACGTTGTCTCATCATCTGCAGTGGGGAATGTAGGTTCTGGCTATGGATTTCTGGTAATTCTGTCTTTATCTCAGAATTATCATTTTTATATTACTTCCTGTGAATATCAAGCCCGCTGGCTGGACAAGTAATTTCACTCAAACCAGGGAACAGGGAAAAAGAATTACTATGACTCTCTTCTAAATGCTGTTGCATGAACACTACTAATATATTCCTTTTGTTTATATTCTGATTAGGCAGTCTTTGAGAACCTCCAGAAGTTCAGAAATTTTTGAAAGAAATATGCATTACAGAATAAAAAGAAAATCAGAATGAGATTATATTGATATGTCTTTATTTTATTTGTTACACTTGAACCCAGAAGTTGAGGTGATTGTAAGAACTTTAAGCTGCAGCTTTATATTGTATTGAAAAAGTGGTCCATAAAGAAATCACATAATAAGGGAATAGATTACTTTTCCTAGAGTACATTGATATTTTCACTACTACTGCTCTGCATTTAAAATGTTTCCTTTCTTAGATGATTGGAGAAATATATCCACTTTTAAAAAAAAGTTAAATATGAAACCATTAGATGAACATTTTATATTTTTTCCTACTTTTATACAGAGTTCCTAGTAGATATATTTTCTCAAAAGTACTCAACAGTAGAGTCTGGTGCTGAAAGACAGAGTAGACTAAATATGGGTGAATGTGAAATGCCCTACTTATTTTCTATGGATTTAATTGATTAAGCACATTTTGAGGATGTCTTTTCTATTGATCAGAAATTTGGCTCATTAGACCAACTCACAAAGTGACCTTTTTAAAGAAAGAGTTTTCAATACATTTGTTCATGTTCCATGCCACTAAGAGTGGTGCTATTTAAAACTAAATACAGTAATTTTGGAAAATGTACAGCAGGTATCATTTTAAATATAATACATGGGATTTCGATTTTAGGCACTGTTTGTAAGGCATTTCTTCTTACATTCTAGATATAAGTCAAAGATAGCAAATTACATACAAAAGTTTCTTTCAAAAGCCAATTCAGTAGTCCATTTAAACTCAAATATTTCCTATTCTTTACATTTGACTCAAGTAATAATGGCATGTGTGTTTTTAAATTAATTTTCACATGTTAATTTTACTGCAGGAAGCCCATATATTACTCTGTCTTCATTTTACTATACAGTTAACAAAAACATTTATTTAACACTATGATTAATTTCTCATTGAGTTTTGACTTAATGTGTTCTAAAGAATAATCATTAAACAATACAACTTAATTCAGATTGAGAAATAATCGAGTCTATATACCATGGGAAAATAGTAAGAAAGATGAATAAAAAAATGTAAGAATATATGTGTTTGATGCTATTACAGATGACCTCAGTGGTTAGTGAATTACTCCAAAAATAAAATCAGGACTTTCAGAGAACCATTTTATGATTCTCATAATATCAGAGTGCTTGGAAAAGAGAGGTAAGCATAAAGTTGTTTGCGTGCATTGTGACTATGGAATAGCATTTTAGAAGACAAAACATTATTAAGTGGTTAAGTTTGGTTTCTGGCTCCAGACCATCTAGGGACACATTTTGTCTCTGACATTACCATTGTGTGGTGATGGAGAATTTACTCAAGGGAAATGTGCCTCAGTTTCCTCTCTCTAAAATGGGAGTAATTATAGAACCTGTTCCATAGATGTGTATTAGAACAGGGCTTGACAGAGAATGTTTAAGAAATGATGCTGTTTTAGTATGTTGTTGTTGCTGCTTTGTCATGTTAGAAAAACTCACTTATTCCAGCATACTATCAGAGTGAAAAATGGATCATTACTTCTTGGAATCCTGTTGAAGTTACCTCTGAATTATTTAGATATCATTCATCCAGATGATTTCAAATTTTTCTTTATATGATTTTAATTGATTATATTTGAAAATATACTTTTCATTCTAGTATAAGATAATCTCAATTAAATATAAAAATAGGTATGTCTGATTTACATTTTTTATTTGGAAAGAGACAATTTCTATCACAAAATGATGAAGCTTGACTTTGCTTCTTTTTATTTTTTATTTATATTTTGCCATTTTTATTATTAGTATTTGCCTTTTAAAAAGTAAGAAATATTGAATTAATGAAACATATTAAAAGCTGTATGGAAGAGGGTTATATAATGCTCATTTAAATTGCTTTCTTATAATTTAAAATATTTTTTATAATTGATGAAATAGTTACCACTATTAATGATATTAAAATACTACCCAGAATCTGAATCTGTGTACTTTCTGTTGATTCCTAGTTAGTTGTTTCAGTCAATGCTAAGTGTTGTTATATATAAAAAATATGATTTGGGATTTTACTCATGTACAAAATAAGCATTTTCAGTGGCTACTTGTCTGGCTTTCAGATTCCCAATGTCAGGACATTGCTACAGTTTGTCATTTCACTTTTCTAACAACAAAACTGAGTGGACTTCTGGAACTAAAATTTGAAATATTTAGAACTAAAAATTACTCCTTTGCTTACAGGAAATTTAACAAGCACATGTATACATGCATCCTTGTGTCCTATCCTGTGGTTCCTGAGATCATCACAGCAGGAGTCACTTACCACCTTAGGTTCATAATTAAGATCGGTTACTTTGATGATATGCATGAGGTCTAGGGGTCAAATTTTTGTCCTTAGAAAAATTTTCAAATTTATCTTATAGTACAGCTAATTCAACATCAATTTTCTTTATGCTAGTTCTACTTTTACTTCAGGCCCCAG
>NW_011888872.1:7405022-7414760 GCF_000151845.1 Pteropus vampyrus | reverse complement strand
GTATTAGAACAGGGCTTGACAGAGAATGTTTAAGAAATGATGCTGTTTTAGTATGTTGTTGTTGCTGCTTTGTCATGTTAGAAAAACTCACTTATTCCAGCATACTATCAGAGTGAAAAATGGATCATTACTTCTTGGAATCCTGTTGAAGTTACCTCTGAATTATTTAGATATCATTCATCCAGATGATTTCAAATTTTTCTTTATATGATTTTAATTGATTATATTTGAAAATATACTTTTCATTCTAGTATAAGATAATCTCAATTAAATATAAAAATAGGTATGTCTGATTTACATTTTTTATTTGGAAAGAGACAATTTCTATCACAAAATGATGAAGCTTGACTTTGCTTCTTTTTATTTTTTATTTATATTTTGCCATTTTTATTATTAGTATTTGCCTTTTAAAAAGTAAGAAATATTGAATTAATGAAACATATTAAAAGCTGTATGGAAGAGGGTTATATAATGCTCATTTAAATTGCTTTCTTATAATTTAAAATATTTTTTATAATTGATGAAATAGTTACCACTATTAATGATATTAAAATACTACCCAGAATCTGAATCTGTGTACTTTCTGTTGATTCCTAGTTAGTTGTTTCAGTCAATGCTAAGTGTTGTTATATATAAAAAATATGATTTGGGATTTTACTCATGTACAAAATAAGCATTTTCAGTGGCTACTTGTCTGGCTTTCAGATTCCCAATGTCAGGACATTGCTACAGTTTGTCATTTCACTTTTCTAACAACAAAACTGAGTGGACTTCTGGAACTAAAATTTGAAATATTTAGAACTAAAAATTACTCCTTTGCTTACAGGAAATTTAACAAGCACATGTATACATGCATCCTTGTGTCCTATCCTGTGGTTCCTGAGATCATCACAGCAGGAGTCACTTACCACCTTAGGTTCATAATTAAGATCGGTTACTTTGATGATATGCATGAGGGCTAGGGGTCAAATTTTTGTCCTTAGAAAAATTTTCAAATTTATCTTATAGTACAGCTAATTCAACATCAATTTTCTTTATGCTAGTTCTACTTTTACTTCAGGCCCCAGAGAAGTTATGACCACTTTCTTTTCCTCTGATTAAACCTCATTCTTTTTCTCTACTTTCATGAACACTGTCTTTAAATTGTTCATTTCTAGTATCTCCTCTACTCATTGACAGATTGAGGCTCTGTAATATTGTGAAAGTTCTTTAACCACTGTGAATGAGATTGTGGGACTAAGTCATTTCAGAAGCCTTTTCCAGCACAAAATTGTATATGCATGATAGCATAAATATCAGAAAACTATCCTAATTATAACATTCAGTTAAACATGGTCTGCCCTTTGGCAGGATAAATGTTGACTATTAATATGATTTCTCTTCTTACATGTGCTTTAGGAATACCTCCAATTAAAATTTTCTCTACGTTGGTATTGAAGCACCTTAGTAACTAAATTATTTCAAAATAAGGAATGTGCGTCTTTACTTTTCAGAACATTTTATATTTTCAATTAACCTACTACTTCTCCCATAAAATTTCAGATCAAATTTGAAATGCTCCCTAGTTTTAGAACAGGTGGGATTAGAGGGCAGATTGAGTTGTGGTTTTTCACTTTTAATTTCTTCTTTTAGCCTCGCAAGAATGACTCTGCAAACCATGATCTTGTTAATCCTATGGAGCAGGATTCAGTTTCCTCATCATTGACGTTATTGGCAAAGGTTAGGAAGGTTTTGGAACCATTTCACAGTGATGACCACTAAGGATAGAAGTGGTTTCCCACTCATTTTTCTGGAAATAGAGTAGCAACATTCTTGCTCAAGTTTCCGTCTGACTTAGAAGACCTTTACTCCATTTGTGTCTGTAATAATTTACTCATTCTCTGAAGCTCAATGTAAATAATACTCTTTCTCCCCAAATTTTTATCTAGTTAGAACAAAATTTTTCTTGTAGCATACCAGCCCCCATTCTAAAAACCAAACAAACAAACAACTCTGAGGTTAAGAGCTATTTAATTGTAATCCTACCAGAGTACATCCTATAACATATTTTTGATTTATACTTATCTAAATTCTTATCTTATCTCTCCAACTTGTCAATAGAGGAGGGCTGAAAGTTATCTTACACTATCAAATTCTATATTGTCAGACTGCCTATAGCAGTTCAGTTAACATGGTAGACACTTATTCGTACTGGTTGAAGTGTATTGAAATGATTAAGGGGATGGGCATACTGAGTTAGGAGACACTTAGCTCAAAATTTGTGTCCCACACATACACCTCGGTTTATAACCTTCATTGACCAAAGTTCAGATTTGCTGGCAGATTTTGCTTCTCTGCTCTCTCACAAAAATTTCTTTTTCTATTTCAGTTCATCTTCTACCTGTAGAACTTAGAATAAGAAACTACTTGATGTGCCAAACATCTCACTGCTTTTCAGTTAATGGTTGATGGGAAAGAAAAAAACGATTTTACAAACAAGAAATCATTCCTCTATATCTTCTGGGAAATGGAAATTTTTCAAGAATTTACAATTAAGTGGTAGAGATGTGTTGGAAGAAAAGAGTTAATTCAGATAAAAATTAAAATTGTTTCAGTGATTATTATGTTAGCAAAATAGCTATGGAGATCATTACCTAAGTTAGTGTTACAGATTGCACTATAATTAGAAAATACAGAATACATATACAGGGAAAAAAGTTCCAATGCAAGAAAAATACAAAGACTATTTAGAGTTTCAGGAAAAAAAAAAAAGAAGTGAAATGGCTATGAGTTATGTTGTAAGAGAATGAGAAGGTATTGACCTAGACCTTGAATAGTTGATAGGTGTTAGATTATTAAGTTGGGAGAGTGTAGGTTGTTATAGCCAATTCCGGCAAAGACAGACTAGAATCGAAAGTGTTAAATGACCTGTGAATACGTCATTAGAACGTACACAAATTTGAAACGCCCACATCACTACTACCTTTATGAGAAAAATGTAAGTTAGGCACTGAAGGGAGTTAGAAGGAGAGTGATGAAAGCTGGAATGGATGAGGATGAAAAGATCCCATCTATGAATAGTACATATTTCAGATTAAGACACATTGGTAATGCTGAAGTCAAATGATACTGAGCAGATGTGACTGAGTGGACACCCTGCTCAATCTATTTCCATAGAGATATAGACTTGTTGCACTGATTAACTGAGCAGTGTCATATTTCTATGATTTAGGTCCTCCAAAAGTGTACTCTCAAGTTCAGGGATTTATGCAGCATTTAATTCTAAATGGCCCATTCAAAAGTAGAAGAAACAAATGAGTATAAATTTAACTGAAGAATTTAACCATGGTAACTATAAAAAATCACCAAGAAGTAGCAGCTCTTAGATTCTGCAGTACTAATGTTCAATATAGGGAGAAGAATATAGAAGATCGAGGTATGGTAATAAAGTGATTAAGAATACAGGGTTAGGTGAAATATGTAGATACAGATATTTAGAGTAGAATAAAAATGTCAAACTTATCAATTGAGGATTAAACTTTTTGTCAAAGGTAATTTGAGAATTGATGTGAAAAAATGCTTTTGATATTTAAGAGGCTATGTATAGTAGCTGTAAGGGACAGATGGTTTTATAGTCTTTATCTAGCAATGAGGCTCATAAATCAAAAAACAGATGTAATTCCAAGGCCATTTTTTGACACTCTATTCTTCTGATTCTTAATTAAGCACAAAACCAGTGATTTTACTTGAGGATTAATTTATAGATGATATGAACATGCTTTGGTAACATTAAGGGAGGACTTAGGGAACATTATGTGCCCAATCTTTAATTATACTCTCATGTACTTATCCTACTGAAATCCTATTTAAAAATTGTGATATAATATCTAATATCAGAAATTAGATTCTCAAGTATCTGATTAGTTACTAAGCCCTATATTGAAAAGTGCCAGTGAACTGTATTGTTGGATTATTTTAGATTTTGATTTTAAATTAGAAAAAGATGACTCGTAAACACGCAATGATATTATTTACATCCACTAATAGAAACAACATTCACATATATTTCAAAGAACAGAAGCGCACTGCATGTTTGTTTATTCAGCATAACATGGCCCATGTTTCAAAGCAGAGATTTTATTTGGAACTCTCATGACATTTTTTTTTTCACCTTATTGCAGAACTTTCTTCTTACATATTCGTTATTTAAATCATGTTTCTCTACTCAGAAAAAAATGTAGTGTTATCTTGAGGCTTTTTTTTTTTCTTCAGAATGCAATAACCAAAGGTGATGCCCTGTATCTCCTTTTATCATTCTTTATGGCTGAGGAAATAAATTGTACTATGCCACTGGTATCCAAGTGAACACTAACATTTCATTTCAGAAACCTAATTGTTTACCTCTAAATGAGACTTATAATACTCTTTTAACCAAATGGCCTTGAGCAGTTACTAATCTTTTTAAAATTTAATTCCTACCATGTAGTAGGTACAAAATGCATGTTAGCTTCTCCTTCCACCTTATATTTGGTATGTTTTCCTGTATGTAAATTTTTGAATAAGAGCATACTGTCTCCCAGAATGCTACTTTTTAAGAGGGATGCTTTTTAAATTTCAGGAGGCATATGATACTTTGAGAAATTATTCTCTGATAATTTTCATGTTATTTAAGCATAAAACTTTTCATTTTAAAGATCATTTTGTATCTACTCTGTTCGTATGGGATATTAGTTCTGTCTTGGCAGGTTGTTGGTAGGAATGGAGAAGAAGCCAAGAGTTAAGGAGCAGAGTGTGAAATTGGGTTGGGAGTAGGGCAGGAGAATTCTGGAGTTGGGGAAAGACTATAGGAAGATGTAGATCTGAGAAAAGGGGATGGGAGAATTTGATTTGATTGAAAGTTTGCTTGAATTAGAACGAATGCAATGCTTTCCATATTTTGTCAGCAAATATGTGTGATTACTGAAAAATAGTATGACTCATCGCTTCAATTATATTTCTTTACTTAAGGTACTGCTTAATCATGTTTAAACACGATTTCAGGGGTCTATCTTCAGAGCTATATTGTAGATACATTGTTTCACTGTTATTAGCAGTAAGTTTATTTTGATATAAACATTTGTTCCTTGCCATTTCTCTTAGATTATGATAGTTATGATCATGAGGAAAGTGACTATGATGAGGTTTATTATTAAAATTATTATTGCTCACCTATCATGTACCATGCACTGTGCTAGATGCTAACATATATGATAATACCCCTACCCAGCCAACTTAATAAGACATAGAAGCAAATAGATACATAAAATATGTTGAAATGAGTGCTATGCTAAGGGTTTATCTTTGGTTACTTCACTTCATGATCTATAAATTCATCTTGTGGTGCATTAGGGAGGATTTCTCTGGGAAGAGAGGCATCTGAGCCAGTTCTCAAAGAAGAATGGAAGATATTCAGGAGGAAGGATGAAGATAACAGTGTCATAGGCAAAGAGACTGTCTTAGGCAAGGGAAAGGTCATCAAATGTTTGTTAAACTTTAAGTGATTCAATTTATCTAGAATTCAGAGTTCCAACAGTGAAATGGAAAGAGATAATATTTAAGGAGAAACAAATCTTTCCCTCCCTTCCTTCCATTTCCCCCCCTCCTTCCTCCCTCCGTCCTTTTTTCCCTCCTTTATTTTTCTTTCTTATTTTCTCCTTTCCTCTCTTCTTTCGTCTTCTTTTTTCCTTTCAGTATTTTTATGAAGATTAACAAAGCATCTCTACCAAATGCTAACTTGAAATAAAAAAATCAGCTCTTATCTTTATCTTTATGAGGCCATGGAATCCCCTAAGATCCTTATTAATGCAATTGCTTCTCATTTTCTTTTTTTCTTTTTTTATGCTCTTGCTCTTTCACCTACATGTGATTTATATATAGAAAAATAATTGAAAACTGTCCAGTCTTTGTCAATTTAAAAAGAGTTTATTCTGTATTTTATGAGAGATTTGTAGCTGACCAAGTTTCCTCTATTAAAAAGTTCTCAAGCCACTTACTTGTAGATGGAATTTTGTTCTATTCAATAACAATGCACACTGAATTTCTCATTTGCCCTTAAGCTCCTTGGCCCAGTGACACTCCACTTGAAGTTTAATCAGACAGAAAAATCACAAAAACTCTGGTCTCAAGTGACCAATTTGACCTTTCCCCCCCCCCCGAAAGCACAAAGAGAAGGAAATTCCCCATTTTGTGCAGTCAGTATATGATTTTCTACACACCAGTGTACTGTGTTTCAAATCCAGGGTGACCTAGGTTAATGTCACCTCTGTCAGTGGGAAAACCAGCCGTAAGCTTTGCAGCCACCATAAGCAGTCATTTCTAGTGGCTGTCTCCTTGAGGTTATAATTTTCATCAGGGATTTTCTGAAGAGAGGCAGAAAAGGTATGAGGAAGACTTGAAGAGCTGCTTATTAGGGCTTGACTAAAGAAGTTGGGTTTGGCTCATTTATTAAAGTTATGGTTCTTGAGCTGCTAGTGTTCTTGAGACAAGAAGACAGACCTCTTCTCTGATTGGGCCCCGGAAACCCTTGTGTCCTGTGCCTCACACTATCTCATATATGTGTGGTTGGGCTTTTCATTTAGTGACATAACACCCGTAGAGATGTGTTTTGTTTTTCCAATGATGATATGAAATCCAGTGTACTTTTAGGGCATTTAATATATATATATTTTTTAATGTGAGATTTACTGAGATATATTTGACATATAAAATTAAGAAATTTAAGGATATATCATGGTGATTTGATATACATATACAGTGTGAAAGGATTCCCACTATCCAGTTAATTAACATATCCATTACTACACTTAATTATCCTTTTATTTTTACTTTTTTGTGTGAAAATTAAATTCTAGTCCCTCAGCATATTTCAAGTATATAATACAGTGTTAACAACTATAGTCACCATATTTTCATTAGATACTAAGAATTTATACCTCTTATAGCTGAAAGTTTGTACGCTTTTACTAAACTCTTCCAAACTCCAACTCCTGGTAGTCACTTTTTTACTCTCTGATTCTAAAACTTTGACCTTTTTTTTTTTTTTTTTTACTGTTTCAGCATTTGTTGAATTAAAATGATTCTAGCAAGACTGCTACTGTATTCAAGCTAGTGAAATCAACAAGAGGGCAAAGGGGCGTTGATCTCGACTTTGCCTGCTTCTCCAGATGGTCAGTGTAAACATGAAAATGAGAATTCACAGGTAGAGGACAAACTGCCCAGCTTCCCAGGCCCCACCAACCAGCCATGTAACAGGAAGACCCTCCCGGTTAACTAGGCTTGAAGTAGGTAGAGATAGGCCTTGAGTATGTAGCTTTGAAAGAAAATGCAGGCCTCAGCTCATTCTTGGAAGGAAGCAAGAGCTGTAATACAGCCTTTGGGATCCTGAGTCCTGCTGTACAAATGGCAGAATTTCCTTCTTTTCATTGCTTAGTTGTATATACATATCTCACATCTTCTTTATCATTCACCTGTTGGTGGACAATTAGATCATTTTCATATTTTGACTATTGTGAATAATGCTACAATGAACATGGAAGTGCAGCTATCTCTTCATTTCCTTTGGATATGTATACACAGAAGTGAGTTTACTGGATCATATGAAAATTCTATTTTTTTATGTTTTGAGGAACTTTGATACTGTTTTCCATAGTGGCTGCACCAATTTATATTCCCAATATAGTGCATAAGGGTTCCTTTTTGTCCGACATCTTTGTCAAGACTTGTTATCGCTTGTCTTTTTGATAATAGCCATCCTAACAGTTGTGTGGTTATAGCTTATTGTGGTTTTGATTTGCATTTCCCTGATGACTATGATGTTGAGCACCTTTTCATGTACCTATTGACCATTTTCTATGTCTTCTTTGGAAAAATATTTATTCAGTTCTTCTGTCCAGTTAGTAATCAGATGGTTGGTTTATCTCTTGTATGAATTCTTTATTCATTTTGGATATTAACCCCTTATCACATATATGATGTGCAAATATTTTCTCTCATTCCATAAGTTGCTATTTCATTCTGTTAATGGTTTCCTTTGCTGTGCAAAAGCTTTTTAGTTTGAAGTCATCTCTCTTATTTGTTTTTAGTGTTTTTACCTTTGTTTTTTGGTGTCAGTTCCAAAAAATCATTGATAAGACCAATGTCAAGGAGCTTGAACCCTATATTTCCTTCTAGGAGTTTTATAACTTCTGGTTTTATAATCAAGACTTACTCTATTTTGAGTTGATATTTGTGTGTGGTGAAAGATAAGGGTCCAGTTTCATTCTTTTGCATGTAGCTGTCCAGGTTTCCCAGCACCATTTATTGAGGAGACTATCTTATCCCCATTGTCTATTCTTTGCTCCTTTGCCGTAAGTTAACTTTATGGAAAAGTGGTAAACATATATAGTGTCACTTATATGTGGAATCTAAAAGAAAATCAAACTCATAAAATCAGAGAGTAAAAGGGTAGATGCCAGGAGTTAGGGGTTGGGGGAAAAAGGCAGTGTTTTGAAAAAAGGTACACACTTTTAGTTATTAAAGGGTCACATACATGTGACCATATGTGCATGGGTTTATTTCTGGTCTCTCTAGTCTGTTCCACTGATCTGTGTGTCTGTTTTTATGCTAGTACGATCCCATTTTGATTACTGTAGCTTTGTAATCTAGTTTGAAATCAGGGAGAGTGGTGCTTCAGCATTCTTTCTCATGATTTCTTTAGCTGTTTGGGGTCATTTGGGATTCCATAAAATTTTTAGTTTTTTTTTTTCCTATTTCAGTGAAAAAATGCCATTGACATTTTCATAGGGATTACATTCAATTTGTAGATCACTTTAGGTAATATGGACACTAACAATATTAATTTTTCTAATCTTTGAGCATGAAATATCTTTCCATTATTTATCTTCTTCAATTTGTTTCATAAATCTTATAATTTTCAGTATGGATTTTTCATCTTGATTAAATTTATTCCTAGAATTTTATTCTGTTCGATGTAATCATAATGAGATTGTAGTCTTAATTTTCCTTTCTGATCATTTATTACTAGTGTATAGGGACACAACTAATTTTTGTATATTGATTTTATATCCTGCAACTTTATTGAAAATGTTTATTAGTCTAACAGATTTCTGATGGAGTTTTGAGGTTTTCTTTTCCGTAACACCATCTCATCTGCAAACTTTTTTTCTTATTTGGATGCCTTTTATTTTTTACTTGACCAGTTACTCTGGCTAGGACTTTTAACACTGTGTTGAATAAAAGTGGTAAGAATAGGCATCCTTACGTCGTTCTTCATCTTAGAGGTAAAGCTTTCAACTTTTCATTGTTGAGTATGATGTTACTTTTGGGCTCCTTACATATAGTCTTTATTATATTGAGGTATCTCTCTTTTATACCCAGTTTGTTGAGAATTTTTATTATGAGTGGATGCTGAATTTTACCAAATGCTTCTTCTGCCTCTATTGACATGATCATATGATATTTAGTCTTCATTTGTAAATATGTATTAATTAGCAGATGTTAAACCATTCTTGTATCCTTGGAATAAATACCCCTTGATCATGGTATGTGGTTATTTTAATTTATTATTGAATTTGGTTTGCTGAAATTTTGTTGGGGATTTTTGTATCTGTATTCATAAGGTATATTGATCTGTAGTTTTTTCTTGTAGTGTCCTTGCTGGTTTGGGTATCAGAGTAATGTCATAAAACATTTCTTCTTCTTCTTCTTTTTTTTTTTTTTTTA
>NW_011888872.1:7403037-7404972 GCF_000151845.1 Pteropus vampyrus | reverse complement strand
TTTTTTTTTCCTATTTCAGTGAAAAAATGCCATTGACATTTTCATAGGGATTACATTCAATTTGTAGATCACTTTAGGTAATATGGACACTAACAATATTAATTTTTCTAATCTTTGAGCATGAAATATCTTTCCATTATTTATCTTCTTCAATTTGTTTCATAAATCTTATAATTTTCAGTATGGATTTTTCATCTTGATTAAATTTATTCCTAGAATTTTATTCTGTTCGATGTAATCATAATGAGATTGTAGTCTTAATTTTCCTTTCTGATCATTTATTACTAGTGTATAGGGGCACAACTAATTTTTGTATATTGATTTTATATCCTGCAACTTTATTGAAAATGTTTATTAGTCTAACAGATTTCTGATGGAGTTTTGAGGTTTTCTTTTCCGTAACACCATCTCATCTGCAAACTTTTTTTCTTATTTGGATGCCTTTTATTTTTTACTTGACCAGTTACTCTGGCTAGGACTTTTAACACTGTGTTGAATAAAAGTGGTAAGAATAGGCATCCTTACGTCGTTCTTCATCTTAGAGGTAAAGCTTTCAACTTTTCATTGTTGAGTATGATGTTACTTTTGGGCTCCTTACATATAGTCTTTATTATATTGAGGTATCTCTCTTTTATACCCAGTTTGTTGAGAATTTTTATTATGAGTGGATGCTGAATTTTACCAAATGCTTCTTCTGCCTCTATTGACATGATCATATGATATTTAGTCTTCATTTGTAAATATGTATTAATTAGCAGATGTTAAACCATTCTTGTATCCTTGGAATAAATACCCCTTGATCATGGTATGTGGTTATTTTAATTTATTATTGAATTTGGTTTGCTGAAATTTTGTTGGGGATTTTTGTATCTGTATTCATAAGGTATATTGATCTGTAGTTTTTTCTTGTAGTGTCCTTGCTGGTTTGGGTATCAGAGTAATGTCATAAAACATTTCTTCTTCTTCTTCTTTTTTTTTTTTTTTTAATTTTGCTGAGACATAATTGAAAGCTATTCTTAATATGTGGCTTTATATAACCTCTTCTGATATGTCACCCCATGTACTTTTGATTGATTATCCAAAGTTAGCAGACAGGCCACTATCCACATGGAATTAGAGCAGAGCCCCAGTTTGGAAAGTGTGATGAGCAGGGAGACATTTTCAAGTTTTTCTTCTTGCTATGAATACCTGCTAGAGCAAAAAAAATAATAATAAATAAGCCTAGAAAGTCACCTTTTCCAGTCTAGATCTGTTTCTGAGCATTGATGATTTTGTGTTTTTAAGTGTGTACTATGCTTCTATGATATTCCAAATACATTTTCATTCAGCAGTGCCCTCTTACAAAAAAAAATTGTATTTTTTCAGTTCGTTTTTAGGAATACTTCAACGTCCCCTTACAGTAGGTCCTAGTTAAAAATCGAATACGAATATTTTAGTCACAAGGATCATTTAAACCTTTAAGAAATACAGAACTTTAAGAAATGTCAGCTGTAGAGAAACAAAAATACATTTTAAACAAAGAAGTAAAGGTTTTAATGTTGGATTAAATTATATTTAGAGATTTCAGGCAAAAGAAGTAGCATATAAACAAAGCCACAAGAATGAGAGTCGGCAGGACGAACATCTCAGTAGACTACTCAGAGTTAATTTTCTTAAAAGACTGGATCAGCCAAAAGGTACATGTGGTCAAATGCTTTGAACATTTACAAGCAATAGCCCAAAAATGGTTATTGAGGATACAGGTATACTCCCACCCCTTCAGCTTGGCATAAACAGAGAAAATTCTGGTATCTTATGGCATAGTGCCTCTATTATGCTACTGCAAGATCTCCATTGACATAGAAGCTTGGACTAAGGGAGATGTAAGATCTAGTTATCATCTTAGAACCTAGAGATAAAACTTTAACAGCACAAGATAAAAATGAAATAAATATT
>NW_011888872.1:7378551-7402649 GCF_000151845.1 Pteropus vampyrus | reverse complement strand
ACTAAGAAAACATAAGTCTAATCAATATAACTGTAATTAAATGAAAGAATATTTTTAAACAGTACTAGGATGAACTGCAAGAAATTTTTAGCACCTTCCATTTGAAGAGGGGACTTCAATCAACTGATCTTAATGAATGATCTCTTTAGGAAGTTTATAGCTATCATAAAGATGGCTGTTTTGAGCTATTCTATTTTGAAGTCACTAGTTATTAATATCATTTATCTGGTTTCGATTCTGGAGCATATCAAGCAAAATTCAAACTGCATTAAGTCTCCCCATAGAATTTCTTTATGTGTAGACAGTGATACCTGGCTCACAGAAGAAACCATTAATTCTCATGATTTATAAATATTTGGAATTAATGCCTACTCTACTCATTTGTATAAGAGGTGAGAGTAAGTCTGGCAATGTCTGGACACTTTTAATGGCTCTCTTTAAACATGCAGGACAATTTCCTCAGGTTACACTTCCTGGTTATACAGCATGGTTCTTCAACTGCAAAAATAATGGTCAGAGAAGATGGGAGAGAAAGCAGGAAAGGGTTAGAGAACTTAAAAGAGAAAATGATTTACTGAACCCATAATGTTTAATACAGTTACTATGTTGAGTTATCATTTAAATTTGTGAGCAGTGCCTCTATCTTGTCACAACCAAAGCTAGTAGAATTTAGAATTTATTTTTCAAGCTATAATTCAAGAAGGCATCTAGTCTCCTTATTTGGGTAACCTTAAACTCCTGGCTTCTGATGATGAGCAGTGTGTGTACATGTGTGGAATAGTTTCTTTGTGCATGTGTGCCTACATGTGTACATGTATGTATTTTTGTGTTTGTATATTTGTGACATTTGTATAATTGAACTCTTTGTACTATAGAATATAAAACAGGAAACTTAGAAACTGCTCCCTGTTGAGGGTCCAAATATACATGCACATTCCCTTGTTTAGAGAGTTAAGCTGCTGCTGCTGCTTCTTCATATGTATATGTATATGTATATGTATGTATGTTACTGAAGATTAAAAAAAGTCATCGCTATTTATAGATAAGAGACATCCATGACAGGAGTACAGAATTATCCAAAGAATCATTTCTACTACAAAACTTGTCCAGAAAAACTCTTTTAACATCCACAGATACATTCGCTAAATAGTGAGCTATTATTTTAATTTGATTTTTTGATCCTCTGAGTAATCTAGTAGCTCTGCTTTGCTCAACTATCTAGCAGATGTGGTCAGATGAAATAGTGTCTCCTGAAACATAAGTGGGAATTCATTAGAGAAGAAAAAATGGAAGGCATTGGCTCTTCAGGTAACCCAGTCTTTTGGCACTGGGGTCAAAATTTAAGTTAATGTTAGTTTGGTTTAATGGTCATTGGAAAGTGAAAAGAAGAGCATATCAGGCATATATTCCAGAACACAGTTCTTCACACAATTGTTCTTTTATTTCGTCCATAAACAGATTCTGTGTTTGAGGCAAAAGAAGTAGCATATAAACAAAGCCACAAGAATGAGAGTCGGCAGGACGAACATCTCAATAGACTACTCAGAGTTAATTTCATGGATTCTGAAGAGCTTCAGTCTCAGTAGTAATTCATTTCCAAACCGCTATCTTAATGGTCAGATTATTTATGTGAATGGAAAAGACTCCCAAAGAAACAATGACTCATGAGAAACTAGTGCACTTATACAAGCTTATGGTATGTTTTTAGTTTGCTGAATAAGAGGGTGGAGTAATAACTTAAAGAGATGATTAGAAATCAAGGCCATAATATTTTAACTTAAAAATATGTGACTTTCAGTGAAATTGCTTTGCCTCTTTAGGCTTTAGTTTTTTCATTTAAAAAATTACCTTATAGGACCAGTTTACCCTGAAAGTCAGTTTCAGCTTTATAATTATTTTGTTATATGACTTTTGAATGATTATTCTATTATAATTTATGAGATTTTACTATTAATTACTAGGAATCTTAATTGGGCAGATAAAAATAATGTACATATCAAACAACTTTCTTTACAATTTGTGAAATGTATTGTAAAATTTAAAATATACTAGACAGTTGAGATTCTTGGAATCACCTATAAAAGAATCCTGCTTTTTTCTAATGCTAGATACAGGGACTTGATAAATGATATATGGACCCATTGGTTCACAAGTATGCATTTTTTTGTAGAACTCTAGTTCTTCAACTCTGCTATTAGCTTTAAATTATCCACTTGGTACCATTGTGGATGCATTAGACCTCACTTCAAAAAATGACCTCCAAAAGCTATGTCAAAATTCCTTCAAAATTATATGTCTGGTCTATTCTACACACCAAATTCTATTTTATCTCATTCCTCATCATAGATTGCTTTTCTTGCAATGAAACTGGCTTTCCTAAAAACACAATACATATATTGTACATGGCTACTGGGCTTCTATTTGCTTTACACTACAATGCTGGACAATCCAATAAATATCATGCCCATGGGCCACTGTTAGCACAAATGACAACATAACAATAATTATGATGAAAGCAGGTATTGTGGAATGTCCATTTACTATGCTTATAATTTCTTTTCTGACTTGTGATCCTATATTATTGAATAAAAAAAAAATATTTTATAGTCTGTGGCCATGCTACCCTGAACAAGCCCGATCTCGTCTGATCTTGGAAGCTAAGCCGGGTCAAGCCTGGTTAGTACTTGGATAGGAGAACACGCAGGAAGACCAGGTGCTGTAGGCATAAAAAAATTAAGGAATTGTAACTGACAAGGTCCTTGCAATCTGTGAGGTCAACCAAGGGTTGCCTCACCTAAAAAAAGAAAAGAAAAGTCTTTATACATAAACAGAAGAAATTACATATTGTTAGGTGATTTTTGATAAAACCATAGAATATATGCATAACTTCCAAAATGCAGTGCACTGCAATAATGAACACAAATATTCTAAGAGTTTGACATAATCTGTTTTTATTTTATGAGCTTAATTTCCTCAATGTCTTTTCTTTTTCTTTTCTATTTTCTTTAAAGAAGTTAACCAGAGTTTGGGAAGAAAGTAGTTAAAGCCAGAAATCTGTCCTTTTCCTACTTTCTTTCTATACAATCTCCACCCTCTGTGAGAAGTTTTTGATTCCAGGAGAATGGGCAACATTTGCTTGTGTTCCAACTCATAGAGCATTTATAGATTCTGCACATAACTATGATGCTTTCTCTAGGATTATCTTCCAAAGTGAGAAGAGCAATGACCCTTAGGGACTGGCCCTGTTCCCTCTTTTCTCACAGAAGAAGTTAAGAACGA
The DNA here is from genome assembly GCF_000151845.1 of Pteropus vampyrus. Taxonomy (NCBI): domain Eukaryota; kingdom Metazoa; phylum Chordata; class Mammalia; order Chiroptera; family Pteropodidae; genus Pteropus; species Pteropus vampyrus. Next base: position 7,399,370 of record NW_011888872.1, on the reverse strand, counting down.
ATGTTTTCTTATGACTTCAGACTTGAGGTCAGCTGGTCATAAGAGTTGTGATTTGAATTTGAAGTTAGAATAGATTGGACAAACTGCTTACTCATTTAGTGATGCCTGATTAATCAGAGACCTTTATTTAGACCGGGACACTAGCTCAAAAAATAGTATATAGCACCTTGATATTTACATACGTCATTATTCGTTTTTCCTTGTGGATAATACCCCCTTCGATGGGAGAAACCATAAATGCAAAGGTCAAAGTAGAAAAAATAAATTATGAAAATTTAAAAATCTGTAGTATACATGTGATGGAGAAAAGGAGAGTCTAAGGAACAATATAAAGATTTAAGAGACTAGCACTGCAAATTATAAAAAGTTGTAAAAAGACTTTGAGATTGCAAATGACTTTTCTCCAGTAAAAGAAGCAACAAATATATGTGGGTTTTCTGCGAAGTATGTGGAAACAGAGTGGTATGATTAATTTTTTGATAAAATATTTCTCAATTGATTTTATATTCACATATTATGAACCAGCTAGAACAGATTAACTAGCATCCTGGCAAAGTTGAATTTTTTTTTTTTTTCATTTTTGTTCTTTTCTGCTTTCACTTCATAAGCATGCTTTGCCTCCATCTCTATCTCGCAGCCTTCCCATAGTTATTTGTTACACAAACTGTCTTATAAACCAGTGGCACTAGCATCACCCGAGAACTTTTTAGAAATGTTGAATCGAGACCCTGCCCCAGTGCTACTGAATCAGTCTGCATTTTAACATCATCCTAGGTAAGAAGTGTTGCAGCAGTCACAGTGCAATACTGCTATTTGCTGTGTTGCTATTGCTGTTTGTTTGGCAGTAGTAGTATTGGATCTTGCTGCAAATGAAGGCCAATTAAGAAAAGGTAGAGCGATGCAGGTAGGGAAATATTTTTTGTTTTTTCCCTTACCAATTTTCCTATGCTTTTATTTCTCTCTGATGAATCACAGACTAAAGAACTAAGCCTATTTTTCATCAGGAATTTGGCCGTTTTCCTTAGGGGAGAGCATCTCTGGAAGCAGTAGCTCACTAATAGACTAGGTTCCAGGAGTCTGATTGAACCATGTATATCAGTGGGCTATTGAGTAAGCAAGATGTTTTCTGCCCTCAAACTATGGTCTGATGAGTTATATGGGAAATGTAACAACATTTCACATAAACTGAAATACAATGATATGGTAATACTGCATGTAAAAATGCTTTAAATATCACAGTCAGTATCTGGCTTTCGTTTGTCAATCAACAGGCCTTGAATAAGTATGTGTAGGGAGGTTTCTTAATCTATTTCACTGGTTAGAAGCAAAATGATTTTGGATTAAGCATGTCTGGAAACAGGTAAATTAGTTGAGAATTTATTATAATATAGCAAGCATGAGGTAATAAACTCAAGTGCAAGGATGAAATAAAAATAGAATATAAGTGGAAGTTTTTAAACTCCTTTGACATAATTTTTTTTAAATGTGTTACAAATCAGTGAGATATGTGAAAAATAAGGTATTCCATAAATTTCATTTTCAAAGGTTATTTTAAAAATAATACATATTGGCACACTCCTATTTATGTTTTTTTGAAATTGTAGTAAAATGATAAGAATATAACTTGAGAAATTAAATATGAAAGATCTGGATTTGTACAGGTACATTTGTTTTCCTTCCCTGGTGGTATCCCCAGAGGTCTCTCCCAGACCTCTTCTGTGACTTCTTGTATTACTGTTTCTCTTCTTGGTTCATCCTCTGTTTTTTATTGCTTAGAGAAAGATCTGTGGCCCAAGGTCTTTTTCAGTAATAGAGATTAATGTATGCTTCAACATGAGGTGGGCATTTAAGACAAGCTATGGTATGTGCTTTGCGATTGATGGTTTATAATTGCCCCAACACATGCCATAAAAATAGAGGATTATTTTGATAGCATGGATTTATAAGGGAGTACGGTCTCATTTGTATTAATTTTCTTTACTGTGTTTATTTATTTATTTATTTTTTGCATGATATTCCTTGTTTAATTATAGCACTCTTTGTCTGTCTCTATCTCTCACATTACTGGCTTAGTTTTTATTTTATAACAACCTCTGCTCTTTCATTTTCAGATTTATTGAACACATATTATGTACCAGGAATATCTGAGGTACTAAGTATATAACACTGAAACTAAAAGGCAAATCTACCCACTTATAGGACTTGTATTCTAGCAGGAAAAAGAAAGAATAAACAAATAAATAGGTTAGAATATTTATAAGTGGGCATCACTGCTGTAGAGAAAAAGTAAGGAATTGGGAGTGGCTCAGTAAGAAGAATTTGCGACTTTTAAATAAGGCAGTTAACGATGGCCTTGCTGATATAGTGACATTTGAGCTTAATTAGGAGGAAATGTTTCAAAAAACTGCAAAGAGGCAAGAATAGCTGGAGCAAAGTAAGTGGGAAAGGAAGTTGGAGGCAGAGTTAAGGATTTAAAAACAATGATAAGAATTTTAAGATTTTCAAGTTACTGATCTTTTTAAAATGGGAAGCCAGGAAATTTTTTGAGCAGCGTGGTATAATCCAACCTACATATTTTAAAGAATCACTGTGGTTATGGTGGTGTTGTTGTTTTGTTTGTTTGTTTGTTTTGAGAATAGTCTTGGGGCTAGGGCATAAGTAAGGAGACCAGATTTGTGGCTATATCAATATATATTTTGGAAGAATAGTAATAATAAAATATTAGGAATGTTCTCCATATACTTTAAGATACAGTTCTGTTTCCTAACTGGAAGTCTAAAGATGACTTCAGTGTTTTGAATTTAAGCAGTACTTAACTAGAAAGTATTACTTTGATAGTTTTGCTTATACCAACTATTCTTCCAGCAAATACTTACTGCGGATTTAAAATGTGCCAGATATTATGGTGGGCACTAGAGATAAAACTGAAAGTAAAATATGCACACTCTCTACTCCTTGGAGGTTATAATCTAACAGATAAATTGTTTTAGAGCTTGCATTTGTTGGTTTTCATATTTATTCCTTTCCTGCTGTCCTAGACTTCGTATCCCTTTGACAATGTATTATGTATCCAATTGTGTACATGTATATTCATTCATTTATTAGTAATTGAGAGCCTTGTGCCATATTCTTAGAAATTTATATCTCTCAGATAAGTTTGATGTTGTTGGCAGTAAGCGAATGTTCAACAAAGTATTTTGGAGTTGAATTGAATTAAGTATTGGGAGCAATACAAAGCAAGGGAGGTGGCTAAAGGGTTAAGAGACTATCAAAAGATGTAGTAGGAGAGCATGCAAATTGTGCTCCCTGTGTTGAGGTGCTGAGCCAAGTGGCTTTTGTTGATTGTTTGCAAGCCTTCGCTATTCTCAGTGTACTTTAGTGACCTCCACTGTCAAGACAGGACAGTAATACTTGCTGACCTTTCAGGGATGGAAGAAAGAGCAAAATAAACATGCAAATGATTGCAAAGAAATGATCAGGCTGAGACTGGCCCAATATAAATGCTAACTAGAAAAGGATGCAATTCACTTCACACTATAATTTCAATGCACAAGGAAACATCGGACCATCATCGATTACCCCCTCATACGTGAAAAATAGATAAAAAGGAATTCAGCATTCACAACTATAACAAAATGTTCGTTCAGAACTCTTGTTACAGCAAGTCTTCTTTAAGAACCAAATGTTTAAAAATTTGGTTGTGAAGCAAATGGGAAATGTGTATTGTTTTATAATTTTCTAGGAATAGAATAGAAAGGTGGATTTATTTACCTTTTGAAACAGTCTCTTTTCCCTGATCGTTCAAATGGAAGGAAAAAAATCACTGTTAAAATATGAAAGTCTTTAAATTTTTGTCATATCCAACTTGAAAGGTCATTTTGAATTATAAAAATCTACTCAATTAAATTACAAACTTCAAGCAAATCTTTTAGCTACAATTTTTACTCTTTACCCCAAATTTTCATCTTTAATATAAATAAGGTAATGATTCTGTTAATTTATGTAAAAAGTTTCTATTTCTCTGCATTATTTTCCTATGTATATTGCTATGGATGTTTTCTTTAATTTAGAGTCTTTGCTCGCCCTGCATTATTTTTAAGTAAAGTGGACCTGACAACAGAAATCCTGCCAGGATAAGTCACAGGCTATATGTATGAAAAAAAGGTTTTGTTGTATTATATTCAACAATGCTTATTATGTTTGATACTATATAGATTGGGAAAAAAATATACCATTGTCATTATATCGAGTTCTCTCTCTCTCTCTCTCTCTCTCTCTCACACACTCACACACACACAGGCGTGCACACACATACGCATGCATGTGTACACACAAAAACATCTTAGTATATTAGTTTTGGAACGATTTGAAAAGAAGTTGCAAAATGTATGTACAATATTTAAAAATTTCCATTGATGTCTCCTAAGAACAAAAATATTCTCCTGCATAACTATAGCATTATTATCATATCCAAGAAATGTAACACTGATACAATCATTTTCTCTAATACACACTTCATATTAAATAGCCCCAGTTATGCCGATAGTGTCTTTATAACTTTTTTGGAGGAAGAACATGAAAAATTTAATCTAGGCTCATGAATTGTATTTAGTTGTCATATTTTCTTTCCTTTAATCTGTAAAAGTTTCCTGGTCTTTTTCTTTCTGTATTTGTTTGTTTGTTTGTTTGTTTGTTTTGTTGTACTTTCAAGGAAATGATAGATATATCTGAAGAATTAAATCTAGCTATTTAATAGAATTTCACAAACTAATGACTAATCTGATTGTTTTCTATTATTAGATTTATGTAAAACAATTTTGTCCCAAAGTAGGTGATAATTTTAAATGCATCACATCAAGAAGCACATAATGTCAGTTTTTCCCCCATTGTTGGTCCCTTGGTTGATATGGCATCTGCCAGAATGCTTCACTATAAAGTTACTTTTTCTGTTTTATAATTAATAAGCAATCTGTGAAAGACAATTTGATATCATTTGAGTATCCTGTTTCACAGAAGACTTTACCACCTTGTTTAAACATTCATTGATGGTCCTTTTCTAAAACTGTAATTACTTGGTTATTGCAAAATGATAATTTTCTAATTCTTTCTGATTTCTATATTTACTAACTGGCATTACCAGATAATGAAAATCACCCTCTATTCCTTTGAACTCGTTCAAACTGCTTTATTTTTATCATTAGCAATTTGTTATAATACATTAACATCATTAGTACATAATGTCCAAATTATCAAAAAATTGGCAGCAACAACTTCTTCAGGTTATTCTATGTCCATTTAAAAAGATATTGATTTGGGGTTTTACATTTAAGTCGTTAATCCATTCTGAGTTTATAAAATGATTAGACGAAAAAATAGGCAGTAAACTCTCGGACATTTCTCTTAGTAATATTTCTCTCAGTGATGTTTCTCCTTCAGCAAGGAAACAAATGAGACTACAACAAACTAAAAAGTTTTTGCAATGCAAAGGAAACCATCAACGAAATGAAAAGACAACCTATTATTTAGGAGATTATATTTGCCAATTATACATCTGATAAGGGGTTAATGTTCAAAATTTATAAAGAACTCATACAAAACGCACACGCACGCACACACACACACACACACCCCAATTAAAAATGGGCAGAGGAACTGAATAAGCATTTCACCAAAAAGGACATATAGGTGGATATTAGACATATGAAAAGATGCTCAACATCAGTAATCATCAGAGAAATACAGATTAAAACCACAGTGAGATATCACCTCACACCTGTCAGAATGACTATCATCAGTGAATCAACAAACAAATATTGGTGAGGATGTGGAGAAAAAGGTACTCACATGTACTTTTTATGGGATAGCAAATTGGTACAGCCACTATGGAAAACAGTTTGGAGGTTTCTCAAAAAATTAAAAATAGAACTACCTTAGGCTTCAGCAATTCCACTTCTGGGTATTTATCTGGAAAAATCCCAACTAGTAATTCAAAATGATATATGTACCCCTATGTTCATTTCAGCATAATATGTGATAGCCAAGATGAGGAAGCAACATAAGTGCCCATTAAAAGACAATTGGATAAAGAAGAGGTGGTACACACATACAGTGGAAATGTTACTCAGTCATAAATTTACAAAGTTGGCTAGGTTAACACCTATTCCACGTACTCTCATAGATTCCCTTCAGAGTCTGCATTTTTTTCCTGAAATTCTCCTACTCCCTAAATGTTTGTTTGTTTTTTTAAATTTTCATTCTTAAAGTTTCACTAATAGCTCTTTGATAAAAGCATTCTTATGAACGGCTAATTAATTACCCTTAGATCAATATAGTATTTATACAAATCACAATCTTATACTCTGGTTAATAGAGCTCACATCTGTAATAGTGGTATATTCAAAATGCCTAAGGCATTTGCATTTCCCTAATAGCTTGTGAAATTGAGCATATTCTCATAGGACCTGTTGCCCATTTGTATGTCTTCTTGGGAGAAGTGTCCGTTCAGGTCTTCTGTCCATTTTTTAATTGGATTGTTTTATTGTTGAGTTATATGTGTTCTTTATGTATTTTGGATATTAGCCCTTTATCAGAGAAGTTGTTTGCAAATATCTTCTACCATTCACTTGATTGCCTCTTTGTTTTGTTGATAGTTTCTTTGGCTGTGCAGAAGTTTTTTAGTTTTCACTTTTCATTTATTTTCACTTTTACTTCCCTTGCCTTTGAAGTCAAATTCATAAAATCTTTTCTAAAACCAAGTTCATAAGTTTAGTGTACCTATGTTTTCTTTTATGCAATTCATCATTTCAGGTCTTATATTTAGGTCTTCGATCCATTTTGAATTGATTTTGGTGTATGGTGAAAGATAGCAGTCTAGTTTCATTCTTTTGTATATGGCTTTCTAATTTTCCCAGCACCATTTATTGAAGAGACTTTTTTTTCTCTATTGTGTTTTTTTTTGGCCCTTTGTAAAAATTATTTTCTTATATATGTGGATTTATTTCTGAACTCTCAATTTTTTTCCATTGTTTCATGTGTCTTTTTTTTTTGCCATTACCATGCTGTTTTGAATAGTATCACTTTGTAGTATAATTGAAGTCGGTGTGATACCTCTGGCCTTGTTCTTTTTTCCCAGATTACTTTGGCTCCTCAGTGTCTGTGATTACATACAAATCTGTTAATTTTTTGTTCTATATCTTTAAAAAAATGACATCAGGGTTTCGATGAAAATTGCATTAAATCTATATATTGCTGTGGGTAATATGTCCATTTTAACTATGTTGATTCTTCTAGTCCATGCATGGAATACCTTTCCATTTCTTTGTGTCTTCTTCAATTTCTTTTAATAATGTCTTGTAGTTTTCTGTATATAGGTTCTTTACATCTTTCGTTAAGTTTATTACCATGTGTTTTATTCTTTTTGTTACAATTGCAAAAGAAATTGTTTATTTCATTTCTTTTTTCTGACAATTCCATTGTTAATATATAAGAATGCAATGAATTTTTATACATTGATTTTGTATCCTGTAACTTTAGTGTATTTGTTTATTGTTTCTAATAGTTTTTTTGGTGGAGTCTTTAGAGTTTTCTATATAAAGAATTATGCCACCTGGAACAAAATGACAATTTGACTTCTTCATTTTCAATTTGGAAGCCTTTTATTTATTTATTCTGCCTAACTACTGTAGCTAGGATTTCCAATACCATATACCATATAGAATATGAGTCGTGAGAGTGGGCATCCTTATCTTGTGAGATTGCAAATTGGTATAGTGACTATGGAAAACAGTATGGAGATTTCTCAAAAAATAAGAATAGAATTACCATATAACTCAGCAATCCCTCTTTTGGGTATCTCCCCTCAAAATTTGAAAACATTTATCTATAAATATATATGCACCCCGTTGTTCATTGCAGCATTATTCATGGTAGCTAAGACATGGAAACAATTGTTCTTTGACAAATGATTGAATAAGAAAATATGGCTCGTAAATATCATGCTAAGTGAAATAAGACAGAAAAAGTTGAGAATAATGTGATTCCATTCATATGTAAGTTATAAAACTGAAAGCAACAAACAGATAAGACAAACAAAAACTCATAGATTAGACAGCAGTTTAGTGGTTATCAGAGGGAAAAGGGAGAGTGGGAAACATAAGGGTAAGGAGATCAAATATATGGTGACAAAAGATGATATGACTTTGGGTGGAGAACACACAATGCAATATACATATGACATACCCTTGAGTTGTACATTTGAAACCTATATAATTTTATTAACTAATGACACCCCAATAAATTAAAAAAACATTTAATAGCTAAGGCAATATTTACCCATTTTCAAAATTAATCATTAAATAAAATGAAATCATACTTTTTTTTTAATAGTTTCTCAATATCATTTTTAGTCCATCTTCTAATCTATATACCTTATTTCCATGATCAGGCTGAAGGTTTTCTGAAATACAGTGTTCTGGTGATTGAATTATGTAGAAACTGTAGAAATTGTAAATTGGAGACCAAAGAGCTATGAAAATATAATAGAAAATAAGGAGATATTTCTGATCACTTGGTCCTAGTAGCTGTAGTAGAGGGGGAACATATTAAACAGTGCTCCCTACCAAGTGTTCGTTTGTTTGCATTATCTTACAGCAATTAGAAATGAGATGAAAGATGATGGCTTAACTGAAATAATGTTCCCATCAATTTACAAACCATTTTTATGCAAAACAGAGAAGGGAAAAAAAAATCTTTCCTTTCTCAACTTTCTCTGTTAATTTGAGAAAAGAAAAATGGAAGAAAGATGGAAGCATTGTGTGAATCTAAAAGTATTCTTTTTCCCACTTAAAAACATTTGCCTTTTTTTGGTGCGTGCAGTAAAAGTAATTGTCACGGAATCAGTAAAATTCCAACTTTGTTTATTTTAAATGTGGTGAAAAGAAACATATTTAGAAGTCAGCTACAAAACAGTGACATTGATTTCCGGTTTATCTGGTGTAGCATTGAGTCCCTCCTTGAGCCAGGAAATAATTGATTGCTGGAAGCCTTGTAGCAGTGGTTAAAAATTGATAAATGTTAAAGCAGGCACAGTGGTTTATAGCTTAAGAGTTGTGGAACCTCTGTATTTCTCTCTTATCAACAGCTCTGGAGCATGAAGTAAAATTTAAAAGACTTTTTGTCTTTTTCTTCATAAATTACACTTAATTACTCAGGAACCCTGTAGCTGAGTGGACCATGAGAACCTTTTAGTTAGATAGACAGATGTGCTTTATAACTGCAAGTTGTACATTGGGTAGTATTTTATTGCTTTGCATTAGCTACACCAATTAGAAGAAAACCTTTGAACAATATTTTTTAAAGTGACTAACAATCATTTAAAGGAGGAGTGAGGTTTATGTATTTTTTTAAAAGTTTGATCTGTAGAAATTGACAGACTACTAAAATAAATGTATTGAAATTTCTACAGGGTTTCTCTGTTTCAACAATTTATAATTATAGCTTTTAGGACAGAAGAGAATTAAAGAAATCACAGAATATATAGGCCATTGTTTTACTCATTTACTATTATTATTTTGTATAGAAAGGCTAAATATTTTTTCAAAATCAAAAATAAAATAAAATTCTGTAATTGTATCTTTTTCCATATAATATGTAACCTCTAGAAAGATTAGTTTTAAAATTAGTGAATGAATTTAAACTGTAGAGTACAAGTAATTGTGCCTATTAGATAAAGACAAAATGTCTTACAGTTTTAAAAAATATTTTAAATGACATTTGAACACATACAGAAGAGTTTTATGCCAATATATACTTTAATACTTATTTCATAGAGTAAGAAATACCTTTTATAGTGAATTATTAAGTTAAATTTTATATTAATCATCAAGCATTTTTCTCAGAAGTAAAACTTATAAAACCTATGTTTAGCAATAAAGCAGTAAATGACTAAAAATTATATTATAGTTCTTTTAATTTTTATTGTTTAACATAAATTTACATTGAGAGTAGTTTTCTAAGAATTACTTTTTAAAAATTTATAAAATCATAAAATCAGTCTATTTTGAAGAGTTTTACTACATTCTTCTTTCCTCAAATCTTAAATGCAATTTATAAGATAAACTACCTGGAAACAGGAAAAAAAAACAAAAACAAAAAACAAAAAAATGAACCTCACTTCCCCTTTCCTCGGACTAAGGGAGAGGTGAGTTACATACCAGTGATGAACTTGAGTAAGTTATGACCTTACATTCCTAAACACCAAGCCCCAGGTGTGCCCAGCCACCACTAATAATATACAACACTTGAGGATTTTTTTTTTTTTAAATAGATATATGGAGAAACAGTAGTGTAAAATGCTCTCTCAGATAACAGGTAGAAGACATGGCATTCTTGATTTTAAAATGTCCACTAATTAAATCAGCTAACTTCTTTGCAAATTCCAGATAATTCAAGGAATAGAGCCTTTTAGAACTAGGGACATACAAAACAGGTAATGACCTGATCATCCAATATCTCATAAACCCATTAAATTATTAAATACTTAGAAATAATTCAAATATTTCTTTCAGTGAGGATAAAAGCAATAAAAATGGATTTTATTTTCATAAACTGAAGGAGTTTACCCCAGAATATTTTTCAAGTGTCAACAGACACACATAATAACAAATATACTAGACTGGCAGATGATGTTAATGTTCTCAAGAAGACTCCGCTGACTAAGCCTACACTATGCATAATAGTATTCTCCTAGTTGATTCTAAATACATGTTGCCAGTATAGCTATTTCAAACTCTTATAGCTGTGGTTTGGTCAAATGTTAAAGTTTTAAGGATTTAAGATCTACTGTCTTCATCATTGTGCTTGTTAAGTTTAATTCAGCCTACACTGGCTGCGGGCCTTTAGCATAGAAGGTGTTGTTTTTTGGTGCTAAGTGGTATTCAGAGGTGACTAAGACACAATATCCATTTCTAAAATGTGGCTATTTGTCGGGGTGAGGTCTCAGTAAATGTCTCCTTTCAGGCAGTGACAATAGAATAGAAGTATCTGTAGGTCACTGCCAACTATAACACTCTGTGGAGAAAACATCCTTGCTATTTGAGCATATGGAAAGTTTGGGCCAGTATATAATGACAAACTATAAATGGCAAAATGTAATTAATATTATTGGAATGTCAGAATTGACATAATAAGTAAAAGAAAATAAATATTTATATGTACATGTATAAATGATTGAAAAGAAAATCGCCAAAATGTTATCGGTGTCTTTCTATGGTTGTTGAAATTGCTTGTAATTTTTAATATTTTAAACGTGTACATTTTCTAAATCATCTACAATGAACATGTTTCTTATATGCATTTATTTTATATACATACATATTTATTTCTACATATATATATCCTTCGCTGAAGGATTAACATTACAGAGGTGATTTAAATTAGTTGATAAATATTTATAATTTAAAAACGAATTACTTTCCAGTATTGTATTGTAGATACATATATTTTTGCTTTTGTGCTCTTTATATAGACTATTTAGGACACATTTATAAAGTGTCATTTTTGAAGCTAGACTGTGCTAGATGCAAGAACTTGAGCCTACATAGGAGAAAATTATTTAAAACCTAGATGGGAAAAGTTATTTAATTTCTATCTGCCATAATTTCCTCATGTGTAATACGAAATCAATAATAGGATTTCATATGGCTTCTGTAAATTTCAAATGAGTAATTTTTGGAAAATATTTAAGAAGCTAGTAGAGTGACTCAGATCTTAAAATCAGTAGTAAAATTTTATGTATTCTATTCTTCTGCAGTATTTCTGTTGTGAAATATCTCTTATTAGACATGTAATGCAAAATATTATTATCTGAAATTACTTGAAAGGCATTCCACAATAACTAATGTATACTTGGGTGTTAATGACTAAATGTACTTCTCTTGTATTGCTAAGGAACGAATAATAAAAGGGCTGGCACTGATGGGGATAAGTAGAAAGTGTGAAAACTAGAGAATTAAGACAGGAAGAGTAAAGAGAGATAGAGGTTCTAAATTTTAAAAAGTAAATTAAAAAACTCATGATTTTTTCCAATGGTTTACATCAGCATTCCCAAAATCTAAAAGCAAAATGATTCCTTTGCTTTAAAACATTATCAAAAACATTATCAAAAATATTATTACCTTTATACTATAAATTGGAGATTCCTTTGGGAGGTACATACCAAGTACATTCCTGTAGGAAATATATTCCTTAGGAAAGTAGATAACAAATTGAGTGAAGAAACATCTATTAAATATCTTCTGTGTGTCTTGGTGAGATATATAAACCACAGCTACAGTGGTTTATATATCTCTATAGTATATAGGATAAAGCATATAATCATTGAGGAATTCTATGCTATAAAACTTTTTTAAAAATACGCCCAATATAAATTTGCTTTCTTTTATGTACTCTTTGAAATTATATATTTCTTTATTTTTCTCTTTACCATCAAGGTGTAAGTTATGAGGAGAAATAATAGCAACATAGGTCTGTTCTTCCTACTTTATATATTCTCTTTTTAAAAAAACGACTTCTGTTATTTACTTACTTTAGCTCATTATGGCTCTAGACTCCTAGAAAGATCTAAGCTGACCAAGGTAGTTTCTAACTTTATCAGTTCAAGTACCCATGACTGAAGTCAACCAGGAATACAGACTGCACATTAGCAGTCTGTATTCCTGTGCAATGTCAGAACTGTTTTAATCTAGACTAATGGACTTGGCTAGGGTGAAGGGTCATTGTAAAAATATAGCTCATATGATTAGCTGTAGAGAAGAACATTCAAAAGCTAACGGGCCCTTGAATCTCCATAAACTTCACAGATTTAGGTACTCAGAAGTGGATTTTGGAGTGATTGCTGTGATATTTGACAACCTTAATATATCATTCACTTAGGCTGCCTTTCAGCAAACTTTCTGTGAACAGAAATCACAGATAATAGATTCATCACAAAAGGCCATGACATTAAAGCCTGTAGACATTCCCATATAACTCTCCAACAGTCACAAAAAAACAAAACAAAACAAAAAAAAACCATATAGCTCTCTGACTGTTCTCTTTTTTCTATGTCATAACTAGATACCCCTGCACAACTTTATGCAGATGTACACATGTGTGCGCAACACAAACATGCACTATATATATATTGTAAAAAAAAAGTACAGCCAGATCTATAGCCTAGTTTTGGCTATTGTACAAGATCTCACAGCAAGCGTTTTACATACTTAACTGTCCCACTAGCTTATATTGTGTTATCTACTCTCTTTGTCCTATTGTCACATGTTCTGCACCAACATATTTTAATATCACCTGTTTTAGCTATTTTAAGTACTTTTTTGGGGAACAAAGATGGTACAAATTAAAAATTAACTTTTATAAACTGCTTTGTGGTCATAGGCAAACCAGAATCTCTTTAGTGAAGACTAATCAAGTATACAAAGGGATAAAAAATCAATTAATACAAAGAAGAGTTAGGAATTGGAGTTTTTTGACATAAAGCACAGAAGACCCTTTCAGAAGGGCTTGAAACAGTGACACTGCTTGACAATGCTGCTGTTTTTGACATATAGCTGGGACAGGGCAATCTCAAGAACAGTCAGTTTAGGCCACCACCAACTTCTAGAAAGTGCTGCACTGCTACATCCACCTGAGGATGGAGATTTTGATGCCAAGTTTTACCAGCATGGCTTACATTCCTCTATAACTTGGTTACCTTGCAAAACATTAATCTACCTAGTAATCAGTTTCCTCTATAGATTCACTCATCCTTTATTTTCATACTACCCTCGACTCCTTTTTTTTTTTTTTTTTAATTTAATTTCTCCAAGGCATTCTACTATGTATTTTGGAACACCTGTAAGTAAACATCTCCACATCCTCAACTTTATCATTGAACTTTCACTTCTTTACCTTAAATATCCCTAAAGACACTGAAGATCTCACAAGTGAATACATGTGCCCATATCTCCCAAGAAGAAAAGTCTGGAAATGGGGCTGGCAGTTCTTGCAATGCCATGCCACTATTAAATCGGTTCTAGCCTAGATAGACATAGCGGGTACATAGATTCTTACTTTTTGTCCTATAATAATCCAATCAATTTTCCCACTATGCATCTAGAGAGAACTTCTTTAAATGCTAAATATATATTTTCCCAGCTTAAAGTCTTTTAACTGTTATTGATTACTCTGCACATAAAATCTCAACTTTTGCCATTATTGACAGAGACTTTCTTGATCAAATTCCAGCTTAGATCTGAACATTAACCACCTGTGCTGCTTGAGGTTATTGAATTGATGACACACCCCAAACATGTCTTGTTCTCTTTCACTTTTGGACTTTCAGCACCTCAACTTTACTCTCTCCCTGGGAGGAGGCTCTTCTTCCTACCCTGGCCCATTGGAGGGCTTATTTTGCAAAAAATTTTATTTTCAGGAATGCTTCTGTTAGTCACCTCATCCCGTGCACATTAGATGTTTTTACTTAGTGTAGTCACTATTCCGGCCCTCTTCCATCTTGACCTCCCCCCACAGTTTTTATTGAAATGTAATTGATGTGTAACACTGTATTAGTTTAAGCTGTACAACATAATGATTTGAAATATGTATATATTGCAAAATGGTTACCATCATAAGTTTAGTTAATATCTATCAGTTCACATAGTTACATTTTCCTCCTTGATTTTACCCTACATCAGTAAAACAGTCTTTGTAATTGAATTTCTCCACAGATACACTATAAACTCCATCGGGGTGGATTATATCACCAGCATTCAGTGGCATTAAAGAGACACAATAAATAGATATTTAAATGCATTCAATTAAATTTAATAAGACCAGCTCTGACACTTAAGGAGTGATAGATTTGTTTTATTTGATGTAAAGTAGTAGAAGTGAAACCAATGAATGAGCATTATTGGATGAAATATTTTAACTAAAAATACTAGCATACTTCCAAAAGAATCATCCTATGCTGTCTTGAGACAGAGTTTCTCACCACTGGAATTAAAATATTAGATTAGCAATCTTCAAACTTCATTGCTTGTGCACAGGCCTCAGTCAGTTTCTTTTTTTTAATAAAACATGTCATACATATGTGTATGTACATTTATGTGTATATATGTTTATATGTATGTGTGTGTGTGTATATATATATGTTGTAGAAATATACTGTGCCCTGGTATGTTCTAAACATTATAAAGCATGACAAAGTGTAATACAAACAAGAGAATTTTATGGATCGAATATTTGTGTTCCTCCAAAATGTATGTATTGAAGCCCTACCCCCTAGCATGGCTACACTTGGAGATTGGCTTCTACGGAAGGAAGTAATTAAATTTAAATCAGGTTGTGGATGGAGCCCTTCTCTGATAGGAATAGTGTCTTTATAAGAAACACCAGAGAGCTAGTGTGCTTGCTTGCATGTTCTCTCCCTCTTGCTCTTGCTCATGCTCACTCTTCTTCTCTCCCTGTCATGTAAAGACATAACAAGAAGATAGCCACCTACAAGCCAGGGAGAGGACTTTCCCCAGGAACCTAATTGATACCTTGATCTTGGCCTTCCCAGCCTCCAGAATTGTGAGAAATAAATTTCTGTTGTTTAAGCCACCCAGTTTATGGTGTTTTGTTATGGCAGCCCAAGCAGAAAAATATTTGATGACTTAGAAAGTAAATATAAAGAGAATCTCTAGCATTTTCTTCCCATACCTTAATGGATTGCTTTGTGTATCACCTTGGTTTTTTGTTTCCATATGAAATCATTATGAAACTATAATTAAATCTTAAGATGCGTTTTCTTTATAAAATTAGTTTGTATGTTTAGTTTGAAATTCTTATTTTTAAAATAACATTGAATTTAGGCCAGAGAAAAATGTGTTTAACTCGTTATACTTTGATTGCACAATCAAATTATTGATGGAGGTATTCAGCATTTTCTATATGTTGATGACAATACTTTAATCACTTATAACCAAAATATTGTAAAGAAGCACTCATGAAGTGTGTCATAATACAGAAGAGCATCGTTTTGTTAAAGTTCATCTATTGATCATAGGTTCTCATTCCTTCTTGTTAAACTTAGTTCTCATAACTCCATAAGGCATTTACTAACATCTACTTCCAAATCATCAGACATTGTCTTGATCAAAGAAAGATGAAGACACAAAATCTTTTACTAAAGGAAATGTATATCCCTGGAGTCACTCAGTTACAGGCTCTTACACCGTACAATTTTGTATATTTGAAAAGACACTAGACAATTCATGGGAAAGAGCCTCCTAATTATCAGAAATATCTAAGTAAATTTAACATCCCAAATATTTAGTGTATCCACGGCTAAATAATCTATTTGAAATGTTTATTCCATAAATTAAAGTTGTACTTTGGACAGCAGTTTTATGAGCTCAGTTCAGTTCTCATAAAATCATCAGTAAAACAGTTCTCATTCTTAGAAACTCACTTTACTGTGTTCTGTTTTGATCTTTATAGTCTATTTTTAAAAATTACATTGTATCTTCCCTAGTCTCTGGCCCAAAGCAAATCAACATTTTCTTCTGCTCTTTTTTTCTTTCTTCTTGTATAGAAACAATTATGGAGAATGAAACAATGGTAGGGAGTGGAAAATTTTTAAAAGTGGGAATTTACAAATCCTACAGAAAACTTACACATTTTCATAAGGAAAAATAAAAAGTATTTGAAAGATATTATACCTATCATAGATTGATACTCTGATATACATTTTATGTTGTGTACCTGGGTCTCTACACTGACAAATCTAGGTTTAAAGTGATATGGAGCCCATTTTGCACAGTAGCTTTTCTGGGGAAGTAAAGGTAGGTCTGAGGTTTCTGGTCCTGGTTGTTATGGATGTAATCTGTTAAAATCATGCTGTCTGCCAGCCTATCTTTGTCGTACTCTTTTGTTAATCTCCCTGGGTTTGCATCATTACCTCACTACGTGCTGAAACATTTTTCATAACCTTTGCCAGAACAAATTTACAAAAGTTTAATAATACTCTGTCTCTGCATTTTGCTAAAATAATTTTGCTAAAATAAAAAAACATACATTTATTTATAAGGAGATTGCCATTTTTTATTAAGGGAAAACATGGAAACTTCATGAATGTCCAAGAGAAAGACAGTTGTGCAATTCAATTATATCTGTCCATGCAATGGAAAAATATGTCACCATTAAAGATGATTTTAAAGAATATTTGGTGAGAAATAGTTGGAAAACTGCTTTTATTGTTAACTAGAAAAAGGGAGACGAGGATGGATCAAATAGTATTGTCTCAATTTTATAAAACACATACAAATTTTACATACATAAAGAAAAAATTTTATATGAGTTTTTAGCTAGTGCTAAAATATTAATAGTTCTTAAATCTGGATGTTTCAGTTATGTTATTTTTAATATAAAGTTTTAGTTGTATATTTTAATACTCCTGCAGCAAACATGTAATATGTTTATAATCAGAAAAAACTTTGCTGAATAACTCATGCACAACCTTTATTTTTATAATTCCAACTTTAATTGATAGATAATGGCTTCCTGGAGCACTGCCTTCAAAATAAATTTGAGGTTTATCAGGAAAGATAATGTGGTCAAATTGACAGTGGCTGCCATTTATTTAAGAACAAGTGGGAGCACGAAGCCCCATATTTGCTATTTTTTTCTGAAAGATTTTTGTTTTTCTTTTACTTAAAAAAAGAAAACAAAATGGGTTATTTTATTTACATTTTAGAACATACAGTATATATTTTCAGTTCTCTCTAATAATTCTACTATTTGGTTGAAACCGTAAAGATACTTACACAGTAGCTTCTGATTTTTGATAGGGCATTTATAGACCGTACTATTAAGAACACTATGAAAATAAATATATACCATGATGAGATTATGGCTTAAACCTGGACTAAATACTAGTGCTATATAAGGAAATTGGATCATTTTCTTTCCTACTGAGAGTGACACGTAGACCTCCTAAAGAAAGAATTTAAATCTGGTAGTGCGTCAGAATTTTTATTTCAGTGAGATTCATGTTTATCTGACACTGTGGGGAAAAGTTGCATTTCATACAAACTAGTTTCTTAAATAGTTAACAACTTAATCTCAAGTAACTCTGATTTATATAGTTTTTTTTTTTTTTTTTTGCTTTAAAAAATACCCTGAGAACAGGGTACTTTTCATCAGTATCCTATATCCATACTATTTTATTTTTTTATGAAACAATAATTCAGGTGCTCCATGAATTTATTAACAGGTGATATATGATTTTCCTTTTTGTGCCTCAATTGTTGCTTTGTTTCATTTTTGCATACTACATGAATCCTCAGAGCTTCCTTACTCAGTTCTCAGGGGCAATTCACAATTGTTAGAGAGAGAGAGAGAGAGAGAGAGAGAGAGAGCGCGCGCGCGAGCACGTGAGCAAGGAAGAATGAATGAGAATGAGAAAAAGGGAGTCTTTTCTACTAAAAGCGCCCTTGATTTCTAGTTGTTTCTCTTTCTTGTGTTATTCACACACAGCAGGATATGCTCTTGATCACTTCTGTGTTATACACATGCCTGCACAATTCTCATTGGTGCATCGAGCTTGGGTTTTCAAGTTTAGAATTCTTCCCATTTACACTTCATTTCCAGCCACTGTGTCCAAAATAAGACCACGTAGTGCTTATGAAGTTAGAGAGAGCTTCTAGCTTGGTACTCGTACTGTGACACAACTAATATTCTAATATTCGAATCTGGTGGTATGCCAGCGTCATTAGCTCAGGCCTGTCCCTTATAATGAGTTTCCTTTTGGGATCAGTAGTGACTCTTTTTGTTAGTATAACACAGTTGGAACAACTCATCCATCAGTGAGGTTTTGAGTCACTTTGAAAGGATCGAGCTTTAATCCATTTCTTTTCAAGTCCCTAGGATATTATGTATGTCTACTCATATTCCTTCATTGTACCAGCTTTGTATATCGAGCAGTGAAGTCTTTAAGAAGGCACTATCTGAGGGCAATCGATATTTATTTCCTAACATAACCGAGGCTACAGATTAGCACAGAAAATTTTTTAAAAATAAGAAAATCTGCCTAGTATGAAATTTTCCTTCCTTTCTGGCATATAAATAATTGGTAAAATATAAGCTTTGTCTTAAAGTACCAAACCTGTTAATTTCTGTCTTGATGACATTGCATTGTTATTATGGTTATAATAATACATTATACTATATCCCTGCCCTTAACCTAGAAATGCCAATTCATCCTTCAAAACTCAGTTCAAAGAAGTATTGTCTCTGAAG
Organism: Pteropus vampyrus; assembly: GCF_000151845.1. NCBI lineage: Eukaryota > Metazoa > Chordata > Mammalia > Chiroptera > Pteropodidae > Pteropus > Pteropus vampyrus. The sequence continues at coordinate 7,380,053 of NW_011888872.1, read as the reverse complement.
TTTTAGCAAACACTGAAGTAGAATTTCACCATTTGATGGGTTCACAATCTGCTGCCTTTATAGCTTATGGTACATATGTTTGCCAATATAAATGATCCATTTGAGTTAAATTGCCACAGCTGCTAAAACATGCCTTTGCCAAATTTTGAAGGAAAAAAAATAAAAAATCTAGAATAGTATAACTTTTTAAAATAAAGGAAAATTCCTCTCCAAAGCCAAAAACCATTTCCTTCTCCCATCATTACAGGATAATAGGAAGATAAAGGGTATAGCCCAGATTTCAATGAGTGTTACAGACCTAAATGTGATAATGATTTTTTTTCATTCTGATAGAAAGAAACCTGTATTGAACAATACATTTACAACTCGTATTCAAGAATGATGCAAAGAACTGCGAATAAAAAGAAGCTCATAGTGACAAGAACCATAGTTACCATGTAACACTGTCAGCAAGTTTATCATTCTTTGATATACGTATTAAAAATACTTTTTATATTATAAGAAGCCAAAGTGCAACAGAGTAGATGATTCTCAATACAGCCTATGATAACTAACCTCTTTGCAAAGGACAGTACTGATATGATATTCATAACATTAAATTGGCAGATGTAAAATAGCAATCACAAACATTAAGTCACCAGTGAAACACAATAACATAAAAATCCATTTTAAAATCAATCCTAAAAAATTCTCCCAATGAATAAGAGACAGCATATAATTTTAAATTATTAGTAATATTTGCTTAACATACCGATAAGAGTATCAAGCTTCTTGAGTAAAACTGAGGATTTTCAGTTGGAAGGGAAAGAAAGCTTGATGTAAGAGTGTTTTGATATACAGACTGTTCCTAAGCATTACTCCCATAAGAGCATAGGCTTGAAATTAAATTATGCCTTTGTCATATTAGGCAAAATAAATTGATTGCAACTCATTCCATCAGTTGGATGCTAATTATTTTTTAGAATGACTGAGTTTTGTAATTCTTTCAGATACTGCCTATGGCGGTATACTTACACGAGCAATAGACATTTTCTAACCTTCAGGAACATAATCTAGACTTATTTCTCCACTAAACTGTTTCCAACTCAACCTTTTTCCCTCTTTCCCTCTTACTATTTCAGAGCAGTGATCATGTCTTTTGGAAACTTCTTCAGATAAAACTATGTTTTATCTGAACTATGGTCTGCAGCCTCCTATTAGAACCTTAATCAAGAAATATTCTTACTCTTTCATTTGCTAATTGCATGGCAAGTTTGGAATTTGGGGCTGACCTCTAATGCATATAATTAAATGTGTCTTACAATTCTAGTCTATCTGGTATTACTCATTCTTTTAAGAACATAATTCTTACCCCCTGTGCATATTATGAAAATACCCTTTTTCTCATTATACTAATTTATGCCAATTGTTAAAAAATTAAAATGATACAGAATAACATTTGAACAATCACCTAAAGTTTCACACTCAAATATAACCAATGTGAATATTGGGTGACATCTGTC